>NW_006399782.1:15928927-15982408 GCF_000299155.1 Elephantulus edwardii | reverse complement strand
GGTTCCAATCCACAAGATGCTCTGCCGAGGAGGAGGGGCAATCTCCTTCTGTACCAGTCAGATCTGATTTGATGGTACACACACACACACACACACACACTCTAAAAAAAAAAGAATAGTAAATGTCTTTGCATTATGGCATTGGATTGGATTGCTAGAGAACGAGAAAATCTGCTTAAATACCACAATGCTCCTTAGAAGAGTGGATGGCGAGACTTCACCTCATGGACTTGGGATATGCTATCAGGGTAGCCTTCCCTGATGAAGGAAGCCATCGTGCCTGGTACAACAGAGTGCCAGTGAAAAAAGGAAGGTATTTAACTAAGTCGGTTGACACAGTGATGCGATACTGAGTGCAAGCATACAAATAATTGTGAGGCTGGCTCAGACCTGGCTGTGCTTTGTTTTGGGAGGGGGCGGGGTTGTTTGTTTTTGTTTTTTTTTTCTTTTCTGTTGGACATAAGATTGTGATGGGTAGGAACTGAAGGACAGCACCTAACAACAATATACTTATGCTATTCAAATTACTTCTATTAGACTAGAAACTTTTAAGAGGGTGAGCCTGTTTGATTTACAATGATTAATAAATAAATAACACAAGCTTATCCAATAAACAATCTGCTGTTGTTGCTGTTGATTGCCTAAGTCAAGCACGACCCTATGCACAAAAGACATGAAGCCCCTCTACAACTATCCAATAAACAATCTAGAGACAAGCAAATAAACAGAATGGGTTTCTTTAAGTAATAAAATAATTTAAAAAAATATTAGACATACAAACAAATATTTAAAAAATCAGACAAACTTGTCAACATTCATTACTTAAAAACTACCAAAGCATTAAAAAAAGTGAGTTGGACTCAACTTATTTTATGGGATCTGCAAATAAGGGGAAAGAATACAGCTATTTTCAATGCCTTACATAAAAACATAAAAGATGACATTTTATCAGTGGAATTAGGTGTTACATCCAGACCTCAAAGAAGAAGTAACAACCTTATACCTTTAGGACCGACCAAGAAAGCATTCTGCTGCATCCTTTGAAAAAGCATTGGAAAGACCATTAGGAAGCAAAGAGATGAAACAGTTTTATAATAGCATCTTGGAGCAACTTAAGAGTTCAATGTTGTTTTTCAACCATAAATAGAGATGGAGTGAAAGGAAATCAAATGAACCTTCCCTTTATGGTTGCTGACAGGATACTAGACCAGAAGGCATAAACTAAGAGAGGAAAAATCAAATGATAAATGGAAGAATTGGAAAGGTCTCTGTATAAAGCCAATCCTAAATTACTAGGAAAAAAATATATCAAACATAAACACTCTATTTGCTTCAAATTTCCACTCCAAGTCATTTAAGAAAGTAAGCCTTCTAGGGCTAGTTACGAAAATATAGAAATCACTGTGGCCAGATAAACAATATCAATTCACGCTCTCAATATACTTGTTTTTGTTGCTGTTTAAAAATGTTTATAAAGCAAAGAATAAACGTCAATTCTATTGTCTCATTGATTTTATTAAAATGAAAAAAATAAACATCCTTTTGAACAAAATGTGAAGCTTACTATAAATGGGACAGAAAAATAAATATAAGAAATATTTTCCTCTTTCCACATCCTACTTTGGTTGATATGCCATCTGCCTGTCATAGCCTTGAGCTCCTCTTGGTCTCCTCTGCCAGAAATTAATCAAACATCCCAATATTGCACACCATTGGATTGAAACCTCTGCTTTAGTTATTATAAGGTAGCTTGTAACAGACTAACCTTCCCACTGTGAACAACTATAAAAGCTAGATAAGATACAAATACATATATAATATATGGATCAGAGAGCAACCTGGGCTGCCAGGATTTAATGATCCACGAACCTGAAAAGAGAAACATACCGTGGTAATCCAACTGTCTCCACTACTTTTCCCCTCAGGCATTTGCCAGCTTGTAAGCTATGCGAGGCTGAGAGCACAGCCAGAAAGCAGCAGCCCAAAACCATTGACAGACTCGTGAGACTGAGGAAATGAAAACTGAAGTTCAGGATTAGTAAGGGAGCCAGGGCATAAGAGGCTGATATTGAAGAAAGCAGTGAACTTCAAAGAAGTGAACCTTTATTTCTGTACCCCTTTCCTCTCCAGATATTTGAAGATTGTAAATTATACTCCCCCATCCATCTGACAGTTTGTCATACAGTGGTAACTTGCACGTGGCTGTGATAGTGGAAGCCATACCAGCGGTTTTTCAAATAGTAACAGGCATGTGTAAGGTAAATAAATTTCAGCAGAATTTCCAGACTGAATAGATTAGGAAGGAAAGTTATGCCTGTTGTTAGGTGCCACTGAGTTGGAATCAACCCATTCGCTGACTCTCTGGTTGGTTTTCAGAGTCTGTATATCATCCAAGAGATTACCCATCTTTTTCTTACAGAGCTGCTGGTGGATTCAAACCATGCCCTACCAGTTTAGTAGCACAACTCCTTAACCACTAAACTACCAGAGCTCCAGAAGAAAAGCTAGCCTAGGAAAATACAATGGATCACAATACAATATTGCTCAGTAAAGTGCTGCAAAATGAGATACCTCTGTTGGAAGGCATTCAAAACACACAGTGGTCACAACAGTGGACTTGAAAATGCTGACAATAATGAAGGCAGCAACAGACATACACACACACACATTTGCTGTGCATATTGTCATTGTTAGTTGAGACTGAGTCAACTATGACTCACAAACTGTGAAGTGCTAACACTAACTGAATATTGCCCTATCCCACAATATCCTCCCAATCTCTGATATGCCAGAGCCCATGGTTATAGTCACTGTATCAATCCATCTTGTTGAGGATCTTCTTTTTCTCTGACCCTCCACCTTTCCAATCATGATGTCTTTTTCCAAGGATTTGCCCCTACTGCCACGCCTGAAGTATGGGAGGAGAACTCTCAACATCCTTGCCTCTAAAGAGAGCTCAGTTGGTTGTACTTTCTCCAAGATGTCTTTGTTCTCTTGGAAGTCCTCGAGATATTCAGTACCCTTCTAAAACACCATTATTGATATGCATCAGTTCTTCATATGCCATCCTTATTTATCATCCAAATTTCAGATGCATTGAAAGTAAATTGAAAAGATCATGGATTGGATCAACTATTCCACATAGAATCATGATGATCAGAGTGACATGACAACCACCACCAACCATAACAAATTATACTAGGCAAAAGATGTAGATGTCACACATGGAATGGTAATTAAAAAGTTACAAGGTTATGCAGAGTGTTCAATACTTAAGATACTGGAAAACTCTCTCTGGTCTTCTCAACAGCTTCTCTGAAACCTATACCTGGACCAGGAGGCAATTGTGTGAACAGAGCATGAGAACTTTCTTGTTGTTGTTATTTTTCATAGGTGCCTTTGAGTCGAGTACAACCCATAATGACCAGATCTGAACCCTGTCTATTCTATGTCATCCCTACATTTCTTGACACCTTAGAACCCATTGCTACAGTCAAAGAGCCAATCCATCTGATTGAGGGTCTTCTCTCTTTCTCCGACTCTCTGCTTTTCCAAGTATCATGTTGCTCTACAAGGTATAACACCTTCCAGCAATGTGTCTGAAATATGTGTGGTGAAGCCTCATCATCTTTGCCTTTAAAGAGCACTACAGCTGCATCCTCCAAGACACATTTTTTCATTATTTTGGCAGTCAGTGGGTGTTCAGTGTCCTCCAATACTACAGCTCAAGTACATCAATTCTTCTTAAATGGAGAGGAGTGATTCAGGGTTATATTCTTTCTCCATTCCTACTGAATATGTATGCTAAACTAATTACCTAAGAAGCTAGACTCTATAAAGAGGAATGTGGGATCAGGATCAGAAAAAGACTTATTAGGTGCAGATGACACACATGACCTTGCTTTCTGAAACTGAGGAGGACTTGTAGCAATTGTTGCAGAAGATCAAGGAATATAGCTTACAATATGAATTGCATCTCCGTGTCAAGAAAACAATGATACTTACCACTGGACTAGTAGGCAAGATCATAATAGATGGAGAATAGATTGAAACTGTTAACATCTATCTTACTTGGATATACAATTAACACCCTTCGTACTAGCAGCCAGGAAATCAGGAAGCATAGTGCACTTGGAAAGTCTGCAATTAGAGATCTCTCAAAATTACTGAGGACTAATGATGTCAGTTTGAGGACTAAACTGTGTCTGATACAGGTCACAGTCTTTCCAATCACTTGCTATGCATCTGAGAGCTGGACCATAAATAAGGATAATAGAAGAAGAGTTGACATCTTTGAGCTGTGGTGTTATAAAAAAGCACTGAGCATCTCTTGGACTGCCAAAAAAAACCCCACCAAATATGTCTTGAAGAGGGTAGTGAGAGTGCTCTTTGCAAACATAATGCTCAGAAATGCAGAGGGTCAGCAAAGGAGAGGAAGATCCTTGAGCAGGTGTATTGACAGGGTGACTGCTGCAATGGTTTCTAATGCCTTAGGAAATGTAAGGATGGCACAGGAAAGGACACTGTTCTAATCTGTGGTTCGGAGTGTCACAATGAGTCATACTTGCCTTTAAAGCACCTAACAACAACATCAACAATAACAACAAGAAGACACTGGAGAGATAAAAACTGGAGATCAGGATAATGAAAGAATGTTCAGTGGTACATATCCCAGAATTTCTACTTGGCTTTGAAAGCTTACACTGTACAAATAAAGGTAAAACCTTCCAGCAATAAACTCTCAGAAAGACTGAAAACTAGCTTAAAATCATGTCAGTGTCTAGAGACCTCTAGTTCATGCATTTTCAACAGGGTTGAATTTCACACAAGGGACTGAAAGCTGATTGTTGGATATTTAACTAATTAATCAAAAAGAAATCAACCTTAGATATTACAATAGTTTTTACTCTCTGAGACAGAATTCTGTCAAAATCTTATCCCTCAATATTTTACATCTCCTATTGGTATTACATAGGTTAATACATGGGTATTTCATGAGCACACACACACACACACACACACACACACAAGTAAAAGTCCATAGTGTAAGAAGTGACTACAAGAAAAGAAAGTCTCTTGAATTCGTTAGACTCTGTACTCTTTTCTTCCAGATAATTTTGCTCTGAATCAAATTATATTTTCGGGTGTTGATTATATCACCGAGAAAATTTAAAATTTGCTATATTCAATATCTGTCATTCATCAAATGGCATCTGTCATTATAGTTATGTCTGGAAACAAATGGAGAACTACAGAGAAGGCAATGATACATCAGACATTTGGATGGCAACAAATAATGGTAACAAATATTGTTATTATCAATCAAAGACACATAAGATAAATAGTATAAGTATTTACTTATTTATTAGTATTGTTTTTACAAAAGCCACCACAGGGAACTCTGGTAGCTTAGTGGTAAGGAGTTGTAAGGCCAACCTAAAGGCATGTATTTCAAATCCACCAGCTGCTCTGTGAGATAAAGATGGACAGTATTCTCCTATGTGATTTATGGCCTCTGAAAATCTACTAGCGGTTCAGCTAAGGGTCAGTTCTGAATTGAGGGTATACAGCAGCAGCAACATCTCTAGTATAGAGAGTTCTGATGAGATGCTTTTCAAACCCAAAGGCCTTAAGTGTCCTGTGGTTCAAATCTATAAGCTACTCCATAAAATAAAGATGGACAGCCTCTTCCCACTAAGATTTACAGCCTCAGAAATCTGATACGGCAGAACCTATTCAATGACAATGGCTTGAGTTAATCACTCATATAAGGCATCCTGGGGGTGAATTTGGTGGGTATTCAGCTGCTAACAAAACGACTGGCAGTTCCAATGAACGAGCCACTGTGTTGGATAATGATGAGGTAGTCTGAGTCCATGAAGATTTATAGAAACCCTGTGAGATAGTTCTGAGCTATTGAGTCATAATAGATTGAAAATTATCTGATAACAACATATTTGGGTTGGTTTGTTAAGACTTGTATATACAGCCAATAGATAACATGATGAGGAATGTTATCTGTTAATCAGAACATATTACAATAGAATAGAAATCTGAGAAGTAAAATTATTAGCGAACTAAAATTATTAATTCAATATACTATTTAACAGGAAAGTACATAGAATGTAGTAAAGTTTTATGTTATGTGCAATGGAAAGATAGTGTCCCAAATTAGATCAAATAGATCAAAGCCTAAAAATTATTTAAACACCAAATACTTAATAAATACACAGAGGCAGAGCACACCACCACTGAAAATAAAGACTAAGGAAAACAATGTTAAAATGGAGAAAAGAAACACTACACTCAAAGAAACAACTGTAAGAATAAAACTTTACATTTCAGCAAAAAGATAAAGATAGGAAATTAATATCAACTTTAAAGTAATAAATAAGATAAAATAAGGTACCCTCTGGAAATTCCATGTATCTAGGATACATAATAGTTAAGATACATCGTATCTAAATATCTATGTGACTCTTGCTACCTTTGAGCCTGCTGTTACAGCCTCCCTAAGCACATCGTCCTTCTCCAGTTATTTCTCCTTCCTGGTAACACTGGTAATGTACATCAGATGAAGTCTTCCTATCCTTGCTTTGCTCTGAAGGAACATTCTAGCTATAAATCTCCCAAAACAGATAATTTGGGGGTTTTCTTTCAATACACTGCATGTTCAAGAATTTTGACTAATATGTAATATAAAGGAATCAATTCTTCATTCTGCCTTCTTCATTGTTCAGCTTTCACACATATGTGAGACAAGTGAAAATGCCATCATTCTCTCCCTTGATCTTTGTCTTTGTCAACCATGGACGATTCTGATGGCATTTGAATTACTGGTGGCATCACTTTCAGCATCACAACAACACATAAGCCACCATAGTAAGACAAACTGACAGATGAATGGTGATGGACATTTTAAACCTCAAAACAAAACAACAGTAGAAACAAAACTTATCATTGGTAGCTACCTCTCCAGAAATAGAAACTGAATATGTCTGAATATGTACAATTTCACAATTTCACTCTGTGTGCATGTGTGTGTGTGTGTGTGTGTGTGTGTGTACGTGCATGTGTGTGTGTGTGTGTATCTCAGCATATTTGGCATTTAAATAGGTCTATTATGCTACTGTGTACTGTTGAGTTGGAACTGACCCATACCTAACTCTGTGACAGGTTTTCAGAGGGAGTTATTTTCCCTAGCAGAGAATGCACATCCTTTTCCCATGGGGCAGCTGGTGGAACAGCACCATGTGCCTTCACTATTGCAGCTCAGCTTCTTGCCACAAGGCCATGAGAGCTCCCTGCAAACCTAGTCTAGGAATTTTGATCATTGCAATCCACTCAGAAGCTCCTTAGAAGCAATGCTTGGCAATCAGCTTCCTAAAGGTCACAGTCTTGGAAATTCTATGGAGCAGTTCTACCTTGTACATATGAGGTCACTGTAAGATGGAATTTACCTGACAGTAGCTAACAAGAAAAAGAGCTTCAGCATGAAAATCTTTCCTAGAATGCTTTGAAGGATAAGGAGGAGAAAGTTAATGTAAGAAAGAATAAATAAGAAATATGGCAACTATACCAGATTAAACAGTGTGATCAAATTAAGCACAGTGATGATAATCAGATTGATTAATAGAAAACTTTTTTCTGAAAGAGAAAGGTTCTATGACAGGCGTTCATTTACAAATTCTGACTCCACATCTATGCTCACTCGTAGTTTGGAGTCCTTTCCCAGAAGAGGGAACTGAGCTCCCATAATATTATGAAAATTATATTTCCGAGAGTTGCTGAAGAAAAGAAATTATGCAAGGAGAAATTTCATTATTTCAGCCAACAGAAATGCCAAAGAACTCTAGCTCTAAAGAACTCAAACCATTCTAATTGTCCAGATGTTTTTACATTGGCCATTAAAAAAGACGACAACTGGAGGTGGCTAAGAGGCCTGATGTCACTGACAGCATATTCTCTGTGACCGAAAATGACTAGCCTAGCAGGGACTAAAATGGTCTGCCTGACTGTCTAAACTGTGTCCACTGAATGAAATGTTAGCTAATAGGAGCTGTTGTCGTCTACTGTACAGAGTGCAAAGAGAGAGGGGAATGGAGCATATTTCTATTTATATGTGAATTGGTGCCATTAAGACATATCTGTGCTGACTCTCCACCTTCTTTTCAGACCAGAATGAAAATTGATGTGTATAAATCTCCCATACTAGATAGTACTGTCCACAGTTCAGCATGCTTTTCTCTGACAACACGCACACACACACATACACACACACACACACACACACACACCCTTGCCTGACAAGAAAAACATCAGGATTCTCTGCTTATTTGCATGGTACCATCTTTCTCTGCTCTAATTATTACATACAAACCCAATTATGACCCAGTATATTATCCAAATGTGAGCAGAAAGTTGGTGGGAAAAAATGGCCATCTACCATTTCTTATTTTACCCAAGAATTTTTCTAAATTACACTGAGAGAGAATGACCTATGACAGTAGTTCGTTGTTGTGTGTAACAGAGTCAGAACCACTGTTGACCCTGCAGTGGGTTTACAGAGGCTGTAATCACATGGGAGGAGATTGCCTGTCCCATTCCCATGAAGCAGCTGGTGAACTGTATGTCTTTGGGATTTCAGTGCCACTTCTTACCATTAGGCCATGATGGTAGTGTATGTGTGTGTGTGTGTATCTCACATATATATAGCATATACATAGCATATGTATAAATAGTGTATATATATAAAAATAGCATCTATATTAGCATATATAGTGTTTCCTTAATGCTACTCCATTTGAGGGAATTCACATGTTGTCAAATGGATGAAGTACTACTTTTCTGTACCTTTTTACCCTGTTTTCCTTTAGAGACTATGTCCGAAGAACACTGAACAAATTCTTGATAATCATGCAGATTAATCAAACTATCCCAACAATGCCTCCCTTCCTTCCTTGTTTGCCCAGAAGCTCTCAGTAGTCTAGACCTCCTTGGCTATTAACCCCTACTCTGGCCCATATATGGAACCCCAGTGGCATGGTTCTGGAGAATTGCACTATTAAGCCAAAGACAATACCTTTCTGGGATTTCAAATCCACCAGTGGCTCTGCTGGGAAAAGATGGGCAATTTCTTCCTATTTGATTTACCATCTTGAAAACCCAATGAAGGTCAGCCATGAATTAGCTCCAACTCAGATGCAACAGATTTAGGCATTCCCATACAAATGACCCCTGGTACACAGTGCCATGTATTGGACTGTTAACAAAAAGATAATCAGTGTAAACTCACTAGCTACTCTGTGGGAGAAAGAGAGCTTATCTGGTCCCTTAAAAACGAATAGCCTGTTTCAGTGCAGTATACACATTTTATCCAGTTTTTCTCAGTCTTGCACTGGAATGGATGAGGGAGTGAATAATTTAAAAGCGATGTATGATAGGGTATAGTGATTATCACAAGAGTCCACAATTAAGGTTGCATAGTGGAATGTACTTGGGGTGGTGGGAGGGGTGCGGGGGGATTGTGTACCAGGGAAGGAGTGTTTCTTTTACTTTTGAAAGAGAGGAGTGACCTGGGGGGGGGGGGGGGGGGGGGGGGCGGGGAGAGAAGTACAGCAATGAATGAATGGAAATTCAAAATCTCTGTAAATGCTCATTAAAATTATTTTTAAAAAATCAATAGAAGAAAATCAAAGGAGAACATCTTTCTCTTCAAAACAACCAAATTTTCCCCCACACACAAAAATTAAATTATCTATAACACAAATTTATGTGCAATTAAATGCTCCTTTAAAAGATGCTATATAACTTGTATATATGTGAGTGTGAGCATGTCTCTGTGCTAAAATATGAAATATTTAGAACTTTAATAAGAATCCACTTATCAAAATTATTTTTAAAACCATGTCATTAAAATTCAGTCACTTAAATACTGAAAGTATCATAAAAAAAAAAAACAACAAAAAATCCCAAAAAACTAATAGCCTCTGAAATCCAATGAAGAAGTGCTATGATTTGGAATTAACATAGCCATTGAGTTTATTTGCTTTGATTTCATTCCTATGTGTGTGTAATGTTGCTTTGGCCTAATTATCACTTTTACCATAATGGGCACCCATGGTGGACAATGTTGGCTGGAGCTTCCCGACTAAATCAAGCCTGGAAGCAGGAGCGGCATCCACTTCCAAAATGGCTTGCCTCCGGAAACTCTATGTACGAACAGTGCTCAGGCTGTTCGTTCATAGGGTCACTATGAGTCGTCTATGACTCGACGGCATTAAACAACAACAACAACAACAACAACACCAGGTTTCTGTCTATTGTTAAATTTTCTCATGTTCTTCCTGCTATCTCATAATCTTAACTTAAATCTAACTCCCTCCAGGGCAATTATTTCTTCTCAAGAAGAGATTGGTGGGCTTTCCCCACCTCTTATTTCACCCATCACCTCATCACCTAACATATAACCAAAGCCAGAAAGTAGGTTTTATGTCTGTTTCTTCTATGTTTCTGTGGCAATACAATTTACTTCTTATAAAAGTTACTGGTTTTTAAGATATTGATTAACCTAATAAAGAACATGGTCATCTTACTCTAGTTACCACCTGGTCACTCCCTTCATTTTATAAAAGAATTTACTTTATAACTCCTCTCAAGCAGTGAGTTCATGTTAATGAATCATTCAACTGGATTTTCTTTTCCTCCATGTTTTTATTTCCCTCTGTTGCCTCGTACCGCCTCAAGAGCATGGATAAAGGCACTCTCTCATACACATGACTTGTTAATGAGTAACTGGCTGTGTCAAATTGATTCGGACTCAGGCAACCTAATGTTTCAAAGGAGAACTTTGCTCTATGACATTTACAATGGCTGTGATCTTTTGGAAATAAGCTGACACATTTTTTTTTTCTTTTTTTCAGAGGTGCCTATAGCTGGAATCAAACCATCAACCTTTTGGTTAGTAACTGCATGCAAGTATAATCATTTGAGCCCCTCATGGACTTCTTGCCATCACAACAACTTTAACTCTAGATTAATCTTTCAATATTGTCTTTAAATATTCTACCTGATTAGCTCCCACCCTTTTATAACCAAAAACTCTTCAGTTGCCAACTCTCTTCTTTTCTAAGCATTTTTTTTCCTCCTATCTCTGCCTCTGTTTGCTGTTTTCTCTCAATTATTTAGAATTTTCTGAGAATGTCCTCAGCTACCTTATTGTTATTTTCTGGAAAAATCTCACCTTTAAAAGCACTCTATCATTAGCCTTTTCTCTACTCATATCCAAGTGCTTAACACTTGGGGCGGAGTGGAGAGATCACACCAATAAGCTCATTGATTTGATTTTAATTGCATGAACTAAAAGCTTTAAAAGAAATTCAATATTGTCTGACAGTCGTATTGTAGTGTTTGGGGGGAAAAATCACTCTTTAATTTACCCACAAAAACTTTTATTCATTCTCCTCTCTTCTAAGAATGTCTTTTCCTTTTCAATCAGTTGAAAATTTTACTCAAGATTTAATTAGAAAGACAAGCCAACAGTATTGTCTTTCTTTTCCCATTATCATATCTCTAAATCTACTAGGTCCCACATCCCTTTTTCTTTCCCATGTTGTTGTTAGGTGGCATCAAGTCAAATACAATTCATTGTGACCGTATGAACAACAGACCTATACAGTGTCTTATTCTGTGTCAGTCTTATCATCTCTGCCACACTTGAGCTCATTGCTGCAGTCATCACCACCTTAATCTACCTCACTGGGGGTCTTTATTTTTGAACAGCTATCTTTCTAAGCATGTAAAATGATTATCATTCTATCTAAGTTTCCTTCCAGAGATTCTGTGTATCCCATTCATTCTCACTACGTTGAAGACATTAATCCTTCCTGCACATAATTCTCCCTCCTATTTCTTTCCAAACTGCTTAGGCACAGAGAAAACTTGTAAAAGAACAATAAAAATGCTCCACCAAATTCTTCCCTTTTCTTCTTAGTCTACTGTACTGAAAGCAAGGTATAGAGTGCCTATTGTATATCTTAAAACAAACAAACAAACAAAAAAACCCACAAACATACTATGGATGCATAGATTGGAAGATAAGGGGAGAAAACACTATAAGTTGTTTTTCTCTGAGGATTATGGTTGGTTAGTTTACTTTTTTAGCTCTGGTGGCCTCATAGTAAGAAGCTACAGTGCAATCCCAAAGGCATGTGGTCTGAATTAACCATCTGCTCCCTGGGAGAATGATAGGCAGTCTCCTCCCATGCAATATACTGCCTCTGGAAACCTGCTGGAGGGTCAACTATGAGCTGGTTCAGATTTGAGGGCAAATAGTAGCAGCAATAGGATCATGTTGACTTGTGTTTAACTCTATGCTTATATGAATTCTTTGTTTATGTACAAAACATAACACTAAAACTATAATTTTACTTAGAAGTTTGGTTTGCAAATAATTTATTTTTTCAAATTTCTGAAATGTAAGTTATGTTTCTAATAACCAAACTGATAGAATCCTGTGCTGGATTAATATCCTTTCAACATATTAAATAACTACCTGAAGACTTGTGACTGCCCAATCTCAAAGTTCTATCAGGTCATTTACCTCATTATTCCAAACTCTTCCAAAGATCTGTAATGTAACCTGCTTGCTGTCTCTATATCACCATCCTTCCTAGATAATCATCTTTTGGACTCTTCTTGCTTCATGTTACATTTGCCATGCCCTGAAAGGAAACACTAAAAAGAGATCTCTCATTGTCTCTGGAAATAAACAGCTAAAATAAACAGTTGTGGTATTTAAAATAGTAGACAGAAATTTGTGATGGTAGAAATCAAAGGAAGGTAGAGAAAAGGGAATGAATCATACGGAAAGGATAAGGAAAAGATGAACACAAGAAATATGAAGATTTTTTTTCTTTCTATTTCTTAAATAGTTAATAGAAAGAGGGCAGTTTCCTGCACTAAATTTAAGGCCAAGTGTGTTTTTCAAAATTTCAATAAAAATGTTTCTTTGACCGTTTCTCATTCTTGAATATATCTATCTCACTACGTGGGAATATAAAGGTGCTGCCTTCCTTAATTCTGTGCCTCTTTTGGAACTTGTCAGCCTCCTTCTCTGCTCTGATTTATTTCAGAACTCCCACGATTGGCCATCTCAGGCAGACAGTCATGTTGTGAGATTTTCCACATCATAGCTCTATTAAATCAATCCTATTTGAACTCTTCTTTTCTACCACTTCACTGAAAATAACCTCCAGAGGATTGGTGAGTTTGAAAAAGGGTAAAAAGCTTTAGCTACTGCTTTAAAAGAAACTTTGTGTACAAAGAAAATATCAGGCAGAACTACTCGGTTTTGTATATCATGTTTACATGTCCACTTAGGGCTACTTTCAGAAATCTCTGGCATAATAATTGAGCAGAACACTGACAGTACTAGGCAATAAACTGAAATACACTGTAGAAACCAAAGATGAGGGGAAATAAAGCAAATGATTTGTCGATAACAGTAGTAAAAATACAAAATATATGTTAAAGTCACTAAACTGTTAAGATTAAAAGAAACACCTATAAAAATGTCTACAAATATTTATTGTAGAATATACCTTCTCCAAATAAAGGAATTAATTTTTTTCCCTGTGTTTCCTATTTCCTACCCCAAGTTTATATGTAAAAACAGAGTTGTTAAAGTTAAGGCATATTTAACTGATTAGAACAGTAGCTTCCCATAATCACTAGGCAGCACACTATTTTAATCGACAAGCACACCCGCCCCTTTCAAATGAACACAAGATTCACTCACCTACGGAGACGCCCACACACATCATTTGATAATAATAATCGCAATACCTTGCAATTGTGATGCATATTTACAAAGCAATATGCATGCATGTATGCGTGTTTTTTTTAAAATAATGCCAAGAATACAATTGGTGTCATTCGTCCAATCTCTCTGTGAAAATCTACTGCAATATGTGAGAACTCTTTGTCCATTTTCTTCAGTGATGTATAATGGTCTAAAATGCTTCAGTTTTGCAAGAAAAAAATTCTCCTATGAAATGTCCTATTAATACAATCCAATTCATTTTAAATCCATATTCTTCCCAATCACATCTTATATTGTGTCTTCCTCTCCTTCCACTGTCCTTTCTCTTGATAATGCTCTCAACACTACTAAAATCCACCCAACTCACTACCATTGATTAAATTCCGTCACTTGGTGATTCTCTATAGAGACTTGAAATCTTTACAGGAGGAGATTGTACAGCTTTCTCCCATGGAAAACAGCTAGTATATCCAAATCATGGACATTTTGGTGAGCAGACCAAAATACAGTGCACAGCATCACCAGATCTCCTTCAATATCCCACTGTTGTTGTGAGGTGCAGTTAGATTGACCACATCTCATAGTGACCCTATGACATACAGCAAAACCTTGGCCCATCCTTTCCCTTCTTTATAGTCTCGGTCATGCTCAAGTCCATTGTTGCAAAGTCTTTAAATCAGTGAGATTGTAAATAATCTGATACATTTATGTACACTATTGCATCTGAAATATCCCAGCAATGTAGACACTAGCACAGACAGCAAACAATCTAGGAAGACACAGTGTGCTAAAAAGAAAGAGAAGGGAAAAACACTTTTTTTAGAAGGAGGGTAATTAAAAAGCCTGGTTATTAAAGAAGGACACTTAGATTTTAAATACTTCTTTTGAAAATGTTTCAGTGTGCCCATACAAAGTGATGTTTTGCTTCAGCTTGCATATTAAATATTGCTATTATGTTAGAACCCAGAAAATGAACTTACATTTACCTTTAAATGTTTGGGGTAGTATCTCAAATATTAAGTTTCAGATTTAAAACATTTTGTAATATGATTTCATAGAAGTACACTCACTCTCAATATTGTCTTGAGTCGATTCCAAGGATCTAATTCCAAAGAGAAGCTCCTACTTATTTTTCTCCTGAGGGGCAGCTGGTGTACTTGAACTGCTGGAGACAACAGCCTTTTAGCTAGCACTTCAATCTTCCATAGATAGACTATCTGAGCTCCCTCTGCACTCCTTTATAATAAGATAAGGATTTTCTTTTCCTTTGGAACTTATGTGTAGCTGTGTACCTGTTTTACAAACATAAACAGTTCTTAGCAGCAAACTAATTCTAGGTGGAAGGTGAGGTGTTTGAGTAAACAAGCTGATTGTCAGGAAAGGTTGCTGCAGTGAAGTTCTGGTGTTGGAACTCTCCCGACTAGTTTAATTGCCACCAAAGTGGTCTTTTATATTTTTATTATATTCTTTTGAGAGTTGAGAGATCAAGCAGAGCATGACATTCAGGATATGTTCAGGTCATTTTTAGTGGAAAAGTGTGATTTAGCAGAAAGAAAATTAGATTTGAAGCTAGAAGAAGACCCTTTGTTCTGGTCCTGCTCTGGTTTGAAATGTATTCCTCATATATGAAATGATGGAACCATTAAGTCCTTTCTGGCTGGGGTAGCTTTTGTATTTTAAGTGATAGAATTGTCAGTTGTCTTTTAAGTCTCTAAGGCTAGTGGAAAATGGGGTAGGTATGAAGATAGGTAAGGGCCAATGAGAGGGAATGCATTAATCAAAGAGTCAAAAGGAGAAAAAGATAAAATTGAACCACACAGAGAGCCCAATGAGAGGTTTCTTACACTCTGTTTTCTGTTATGTATTCATTTACTTTTTCTTACACCTTTCAGTTTTAATGGGTTTATCATAATGTAAGATTAAAAGAGCTTTTTATTACAAAATTATTATTTTCTGAGTTATTTAAATTAAGGTAACTGGAAAAAATAGTAATTATTTTTGTTCTGTTTTCAGAATAGTGATGGTAAATTTATAACCATTACTATTCTCAAATGAAATGAGAGCTTAAATCAGTTTAATATTAAAACATTATGTATTTCTTAACACAGTATCCAACACTATAATTTTTAAATTATTTTAAAAGAAACTCTGGGCAAATAAAACAAGACAAGAATAAGATTTTCCTTTTTCACACAGAAATATTAGGAGACATGAGAAATAGGATTAGAATAGCATTTTGAAAGGGCTGGAAAATCAACAGCTTCAAGACAAGGGTATCTAATTCCCACATTCTGTGACCATTCATAAATAACAATCTCTCAACAGCATGAGATATGCAGATATACAACCTTGCTTACTGAAAGAAAATAGGGTGTTATGCTTGGGGCTTAGAGCTAGGTTAAATGCCATTTTATACTATGAGTTCCTGCTTCTGTTCTACTACTGGGAATAAAACCTAAAGAAACCAGAGCTGTGATTCAAACAGACACATGCACACCCATTTTTATTGCTGTGTTAGTCATAACATCAAGGAGATGGAAACAGCCTAAGTGCCCCTCAACAAATGAAAGGATAGAAAAACTGTGGTATATCTACACAATGGAATATTATGTGGCATTAAAAAACAATTACTTCATAAGACCCTACACATCATGAGTGAGCCTAGAAGACAATCATGCTAAGTGAAACATCTCAGTCACAAATCACAACTGCTGCATTAATACTGTTACTATAAAATATGACTGACATGTGGGGTAGAGGAAAGAACAGGAAAAGTGAGGATAGTTAATGAACATTGCATTGGAATGGGTGAAGGGAAAAACTATCTGAACGGAGTATATAATTAGGCATTATATATATGACAACTATCAGGAACAAGAGGGTATTGCAAAGTGGACTGGGTGGGAGGACAGAGAATGACAGGGGAGGGCAGGTATGTGTAATTCATAATAGAAACCCAACTTTTCTGTAGGCTTTGTTAAAATTTATAAAGCAAAACACAACAAAACAACACACTAAGCTCACAATCATTTTATGTTCTGTGAGCAATATGTTAATCACTTAGAAGTTGTGTAACTACCACACTGAAGTATTATAGGCCATCATGTCCAGACATTGTTATCCCTGCTTCTGCTGTTGCTGCTGCTTGTGGAGAGTGAGGAGTGTGTACTGGTAGCAATGGTGGCTAACAGGGAGCAGAGCAAAAGCAAAAGTTAAACAGGGAGCACAGCTCCACAGCTCCACTCAGTTCTGCCTGCCTGATCAGGAGGGGAAGCCAGTGCCTGTGGCCTCACCCAGCTGGCTGTAACATGGAACTGGAGAGCTGGCACTCACAGTCTGTCCCCTGCCTCACCTCCAGGTATCAATTTCACTTATAATCTAGTGCTGTAAAGTCTAGGTTTGAGGTCTCTAAAATCATTGGATACAAGTGATAAATAAAAAGAGAACAGCTTTCCCTAATAGGACAAAGCTGAGGTCAGGCGTTGTTTAGAAAATTATTAAGAAACACATTCCCATATTTTAAAGTTCCAAGACATCTCAATTTCATTGTTAAGTATTAACTGGAAATACATGATGTTATATTTTTGGATGCTAAATATTAACTGGTGATAACTGATATGTCTTTACATTTAATAAACTTGATTTTAACCTTCAATACAGGTTACAGCTCAACATTTAAAATCCTCACCAGTGTCCCAATTGGCTAGATGATAGATGGAAAGAATATTGATCTTGTCAATAATTTCATTTTACTTGTATCCACAGTCAATATCTTTGATAGCAGCAACCAGAAATCAAAAACACATTGCATTAAAAGTTCCAATGAGCAAGGATGTCAGTTTAAAGACCAAGGTACATCCGATTGAAGCCTTGATATTTTCAGTTGCTTCCTATTTATCTGAATGTTGGACAATAAGTAAGGAAAACAGTAGGAAAAACTTTAAATTGTGGTGTTAGAAGAGAGTGTTGAATATATATTGCCAAAAAAAGCAAATAAATCTCTCTTGAAAGATGTACAACTAGAGTGCACCATAGAGTTAAAGCCGATGTCTCATGTATTTGTCTCATGTATTTGGACATATTTTCTGGAGGAATGAGCCCTTAGAGAGAGACATAATATTCGGAAAGGTAGAGGGTCAGTGAAAGAGAGAAAGAACCTCAATGATGTGGATTAATGCAATGACTGCCACAGTCGACTTAAGCATGACAGAGATCTCGAGAAGGATGGAGGATAGAGTAAGATTCAGAGCTCTTGCTCATAGGGTTGTTATGTGTCATATGCAGCTTGATACCACCTAACAGAAACAACAAACTTGACAGTTAATAAACTAAGGTCACAGTCATTAATTCTCTCTAACATATTTAAATATTCCTAAAAGCAGAATTAAGCTTATACTTTAAAAATTTAAGTTGATTTATTTGGATAGAAGAAAATTTAAAAATATACTCCTCAGACATATAGGGATATTTCACTTAGCAATAGTCATAGATAGCTATTGGCTATATCGTATGTCACAGCTGAGCTGTTGAGAAAGGAAAAGGGCAATACTACCTAAGAGCAACGCTGATGAGGAGTCTCAGTATTTCTGACAATAGATCATATCCATGATCTATGGGGTAAGTGGGTGACACAAACACAGCTAAGTGCTCATCTGCTAACCAGAATGTCAGATGTTCAGGCCCACTCAGAAGGATGTCAAAAGAAAGATGTAATTATATGCTTCCAAAAATATCACCCATTGAAAATCCTGCAAAGCAGAGTTCTCCCATAGCGAAGTCAGCTTGCTTTGGAGTCAGCTTGATGACTGATGGCTTATGAGGAATAATGCTTAAGAAACCATATGTTATTTTATATTTCCCCATGTATTAGTTTTCTGTGGCTATTGTAATCAATTTTCCACAAACTTGGTGGTTTAAAACAGACTTTGTCCTCTTACCCCTTTCCAAGTTATCCAGAAAAAGTCATCATTTTCCTGGATACCATAGCAGGCAATTCTCTTCCCACATTGCCTCTGTCAACCTCCAACCCCTAGCATGTGTGTGTATCACTGTCATCCTGACCTCTGTCTTTATATCCCCTTTTCTTCTCTGTGTCTATTCTGTGTCCCTTGACTCCTTTACAGGACAAATGTGTTAGTAGTTAGAGTATAGCCAGATAATGGAGAGCAAGGTCTTCAACTCAAGAGCCTTAAATTAATTACATCCACAAAGACTCAATCTCCAAGCAAAATAATAGTCACTGATCTTGTGCATTAGACTTGGTATCTTTGAGTGGACAGATTTCAACATATTCACAAGTAAGCAACAAAATCCCACTGCCATTGACCTGATGCTCACTCACAGTGCCCTCATTGAATGGTCCCAGGTGGTTTCTAAGGGTGTACATCTTTAAAGTGAACTGACTGATGAGTTCAAACTCCCAAACCTTTGCTTAGCAACTGAGTGGGTTTCGACACTAAGCCAAAAGGATTGTTATTTACTCAAACCTACAATAACTTGTGCTGCATTTAGATGAGACTGTGACACAAGGGACATTGCAGCCAATTTTAGATGGATGATAGCTAGAAGCAACAAGCACCAGAGAAATGTCTCTCTGTGTTTCATTGACTATGGTAAGGCATTTGACTGTGTGGATCACAACAAATTGTGGCTAATGTCGAGAAAAATTATAATCCTAGAACAATTGTGCTTATGTAAAACCTATATTTGGACCAGGACGCAGGCATAACAATAGAGCAAGAAAATCTGCATGGTTCAAAGTAAGAAGTGCATCAGGGATGTGTCCTGTCTCTATATCTTGCCAAGCTATTTGTGGAACAGATAATCCAAGAAGCTGAATTCTGTAAAGAATGTGGCGTCAAGATTGGAGGAAGGCTCATTAACAACTTGCATTATGCTAATGATACAACCTTGCTTGCTGAAACTGGTGAGGACCCGAGACATTTGCTACAGAAAGTCTCACATACTTTGGACATGTTGCCACGAGGGACCAGTTCTTAGAGAAGGAGATCATGCTTGGAAGGGTGGAGGAAGGAAGAGAGGAGGACCTCGGATGAGATGGATTGACTCAGTAACTGAGGTAATGGGAGTAGACAATGAAATTGGCCCCAAGAGAAGGCAGTGTTCAAAGCTATTTTACATAGGGTCACTATGAGTCGAAGGTGACTCGACAGCACATAACAACCACTACCATAACTTGTAAAATGCTTTTCTTTCAGTATTTTTAACATTAAGATGTCACTTGGAAACCAGAGTAGCCTATTCAGGTAGAACTGAATAACACATTTTATTCTAATTTAACTCCATTCACTTATTTTAACCCTAACTGATTCTCTGTGTGTTTTGTACTGAAGTATCAATTCCAACTCATAGTGACCCTATGGACAGACTAGAAACTGGCCCACTGGACTTCCTTGGCTATAAACTTTATAAGAGAACTCGGGTGGCCTTGTGGTAGGAAGCTGAGCTTACCCAAAGGCATGCAGTTCAAATTCACCAGCTACTCCATAGGATAAAGATAGGCAATCTCTTTCTGTGTGATTTACAGCTTCTGAAGGGTAGCTATGAGTTGATCTTGACTGAATGGTACAAAAGAACAACATTCTTTACAGGAGCAGATTACCACGTCTTATCTTTATGAAGCCCTTGGTGTGTTTGAACTGCTGACCTTTTGGTTGGCATCCAATCACTTTAGCTTTTGCAATACTAGGGCTGCTAGTATCTTTCAGATATTGCTAAAGGCAATGACTGAGCAGCCAGAAGAACCTTTGGCTGGCATGAGCTGATACACTCAAAGGGGCCTAATGGGAAAAATTAGAGCAATACAATGAAATGTCCTGATTAAAATATAAAAACAGTTCCTCCTATTAGCATACATATGCCACCCCACCCCCATATCTTCCTTCCAAGACATTTGCTGGCCAGATCCAGGATTTTAAAATATAAGCCGATCTGAGGAGATATAGCTGTTGCTCAGTGTAGAATGCTCTAGGGTACAGAGTGCTCCAAAAGGTCATCTATAAACTACAGAAACATGCTTTCGTGGAGGGACTTAGATATTGTTAAAAAGAAGAGAGGAGCAAATGGTATAGGCACATAATTACACACTTCTAGTTTTCTGGAAATAGAGCTATGCTGGACTGCAGCTATACAGTAGCATTAAATTTGAAAGATACGGACTATCAGAAAAGACAAAGAATAGATTTTTTTTTTTTAAGATGCTAGTTAAATGTAAACAGTGGTCTGGCCAGAGGGAGTGACTAATTCAAAGACTCTCCATAGGGTACCTTTATCTGTGCTAAAATTGATAGGTTCTATTCAAAGCTAGAGAAAAATTCCAAGTGAAATTCATCAGTCATCTCCGGTCATCTTATGAATGAGAAGTCTTGATTTATTATCAGACAGTGAGAAGTAAAATCCTATATTCTAAATAACAGCATATTAATAGCACTTCTTAAGAAGAGAAGAAAAGGAAAGACATCACTTATTATTACTTTATTATGGAAATCAAGTATTATGCAGCTATCTCTGTAATCCTTATTTGGAGACAAGGGAAAACGTGCTCACAGGGAAGATTATTTGGGGTTTCTCTTTCTTTCCCTGAAGGATAGAACTTTCAACAACAGTCTGTAATGGCTTAAAAAGGGCTTCATTACATTCTAGTTTCTTCTGAATTAGGTCATCATTTCTCTACGTGAAAAGCAAAGAAATCCTGCTCAAAGTGTTAAAATAGGGGCCATGCAAGCATGTTCATTTTCTGCTTTTGTTCAGTGCTTCTTAGAAGACTTTGGGATTGAACTCATGAGGGAAAAAAGTTCAGGTGTCTATTTATAATAAATAAACTCCTTGCCTCTTCTCAAGTTAATCTAAGAAGCATACAACAGACACAGGCTGGTTTGAGATTCTGTAGTTGGAAGAAAAGCCATTCTCTCACAAAGTTAAAGGTTATTAAAATACATCAGGGTCTCAGGTAAATCACCTAATCTCTTGGAGTTCTGAGGCACTGGTGAACAATTTCATTCTCAGAAAACTTTTGTGCTCCCACCTCAGGCTTCTTCCATCCCTTCCACCCCTGTTGCAGTGTATGCTTTCCTGACATCAGAATACGTTCACAGTAAGAGTGCAAACAAGTGTTGGTAATTGGACTGCTACAGGCTTCCGTGGATGATCTGGGTAATTCTCTGCATTGTCACCATTTCTCTTAAGTTCTGCAAGATGCTGAAAGTAAGCTAAGCTCTCGGATGGATTTTGAGATGGTTTCTATTTTTAAAGGCAGCCAGCCACCACCACAATTGGCCCTAATTGGTTCTCTTGTTGGCCGTCTCTGGAGAGAGGACAAGGGCTGAATAAGCCAGGGAGACTTAAAGTCCTCATTAATAGCTTGGCCTCTCTGGGTCAGGGCAGAAACCCATAGGGAAAAGGAGCACACACCAGGGCCTTCAGCACTACCTGTCTTATGGGTAAACGAGATGCCAGCTGAGGACTTTCAATTTAGTATCCTCACAGGAATAACCTAGATTGATTAAACTGAAGAATAACAAAGCAGATGAACAGCAGTGAAAGTGAGGGGAAGCTACCTCAGGTTAGGAAAACTGAGAGAAATAACTAACCATGGCAGTTCTAGAGCTGTGAGAGGATTTTCTCTGACTTCAAATATGAGATTCCGGTTTCATTGTCTCTGAGCTGTTGGGAGGATGCATCGAATATTATCTACCTTTCTTCCTTTAACTCTACTATGAAGATGATACTCACCAAGAAGGAGCAAACATTGAATTCCAATTTGCAGTTCCATTTGGGGAACGAAACTCTACCTGAAACTCAGGGATGTCAACTAAACATTTAAAAAAAGAGTGGTTTTGAGTTCTCAATGGCAAAGGCAGATTGATTTGAAGGGGGAGAAAAAAAATCCCCAAACTTTTAAGTATAAAAATCAATGTTCATGAATTCATACTTATGTGTTTCAATTATTAAATGTAATAATAAATTAATGTTAAACATTAATAATATTAACTTATGAATATTGTTAGCAAGGAAATCCTGGTCAAAAGTGTTTCATGGAGGCCAGGAAAGCATGTTCATTTTCAGGTTTTGTTTAGTATTTCCTAAAAGACTTTGGGATTGAACTCAAGAAGCTGGAGCATAATTTCTGACCTTTAAAATGTTGAATGCACAGTTACATCCCTGGTAGAAAATAAGGTAAATATCAGTGCCTACAGCCAGTTATTTCTCCAATTTGCCTGGTTTCTTTAAAAAATGGTATTATACACCAAGAATGTTTATTGCTACTGAGTTGTCATTGCTTTTATGGTCTCTTAGAGCATAGAAATATGTATGATATATATGCACATATCCATAAACATTTCTCTCTATAACCATCTGCCTCAGTGTCAAAGTAAATATTATTTCATCTCGATGGCTCCAACTGTAATCAAGTTCACATGATCTAATCTAATGACCCTACTTCAGTTACCTACACATACACTCCAACTACAGCAGTAAGAAACTTGATTGTAAGTTGCATCTGCCACTCATTTAGGTAGTTGTGCAGTCCTGGAACATGCATACAGTTATTACAGAGCTGTCAGCCTTATCTTCACGGGAAACCATGTGGCCGAGCAGAGTACAGTGTTATGTGCCCATGTGCCCTTTCTTATGCCTTTTGCTTTTAGTTCTCACTTGAGAACAAAGCTTTCAAAGTCATCTTAATTTGATTCAAATGTTTATATTTGCATCCAAAGTTTCAAATTGAAAATTCATTTAAAGAGTTTCAAAAATTCCAAAAGGCCAGCACTTTTCCCTTACTCTCTACAGGGAAATTGTTTTACATTTCTAATACAATTAGACACCGTCACAGTTTCCATTTTTCCTGGAATCACTTGACTTCCTAATATAAAACAATTCTAAACCACTAAGGTTTGTTCCTCATGTGATAAAATCCTATAGGCTTTGATATAGATTGCATTGTTTCTCATGTCTCATTATTGTTGTGAAGCAACAATGAGTCTACTGCTGCTCATAAGGACTTTATCAAACTATTCTGAGTAATAATATATTCATTGGTAGTTGCATTATTATACAGAATGGTTTCCTTTCTCTAACATCCCCTGTGCTTCATCTTTATCTATTGTTTCCATCTTAACCAACTCCTGACTGCCATTGATCTGCTTACTGTATCTTCCATTCTGCCTTTTCCAGAACATCATATAAATGGAACCATATTGTGGGTGGTCTGTTTAGACTTGCTTCTTTCATGTAACCAGATGTATTTAAGTTTCCTCAGTGTCTTTTTTTGTGACTTGATAGCTTATTTATTTTTATGTTGAATAATGACCCATTTCTGATTATATCAATTCATTTATCAATTGGTCTTTTGAAAGACACATTGGTTGTCTCCAGGACTCTGAGATTAGGCTGTTATAAACATGTGCATGAAAGTTTCTGTTTGGATCAAATTTTTCAAATGAATTGGATAAATACCTAGGAATTCAATTGCATTTTATATTTAACCTTTATAAATAAAAGAAGGAAAGTTTTGACCAAGAACAAATGTGAAAATGAGAGCTGACTGGCCAATATCCTGCTGATAACTTCATGAATACCCCTATTGTATTCTTAGATAGGCACTGAGAATATTCAACTGAAGAAGGGATGGAAAGGAGCAAGCTTTGAAATTGAATGAACAGATCTATCCTGTGAGTCTTCTAACATTAAGACGAGAACTGACATTTAAACTCAATTCCTGCATAGTTCCAGAGAGATCTATACATTCTAGTCTCATAGAAACCTTTCTTTTTATGTAGTCATTTTTTTTCAGATGGGTACTTGGTAGTGTCAAACTTCTGTAATAAATGTTCAAATTTGCTATTTCTGATCTAATAATATGAAATGAAGGCGCTCTGGTGGCCTAGTGGCAAGAAGCTGCACTGCGATCCTGAAGGCATGTGGTTCAAGACCATCAGCTGCTGCACGGAGAAGGATGGGCAATCTTCTCCCGTGCCACTAACTGCCTCTGACAACCTGCTGGAGGGTCTGCTGTGGGTTAGTTCTGACTCTATAAACAACAACAACAACAACAGACAACATGAAATGAGAGCTCAAATAGCACATTTCAGGTCAGTTAGATTGCTCCTTTACACCTAAACACTGTTTCTCTCATGGCTATCAAGTATAAACAGACTCACAGGTGACACCCAGTGAGTTTTCAGAGACTATTAACCACACTGGAGAATATTTTCTAGTGGACTTGAACTGCTCGCTTTTAGTTTGGCAGTACCAGCTCTTTACTCACTAGATAATCAGACCTCCTAATCTAGGTATGCCAAATATAATGTCAAATCACATCATGTTATAACCAAAGATGTTCGAATAGGTCAAACACATATATACTTTCAGACATGGATTTTCCCAAAGCCATATACTTAGGTATTATGAGAATATTTTCCCATTCACTTATACATTCATTTTGAATATGTATATTCACATATATGCAAGCGTGTGTAATATAGGCAGGACAAGACTTCCTCCAAAGAAGAATACAATGAGAAGGGACACCTTTCCTACCGGGAGGATGAACCAAATGATAAAGTCGTCATTATAAGGATAAAATTCACAGCTAGAACTAGAGTCTTTCTTTGTTTGTATCTCAAATTAGATGCATATACACATATTTTCTTTATACATTTACGATAAAACTAAAAAAAATTAACTTCTTCTACTAGATTGATTCCAATTTGTGGCTACCTTCTGGTGGACTTTTATGCCTATAAATCTTAATGGTAGACTGTTTCATCTTTCTCTAGCACAGCAACAGCATGTGTGAAGGGCCAATCATTTATTTAGTACTCCACCATTTAACCTATTTCTTTACTCTTCCTTACCTAAAATAGTTAACTGAAAAATTTTGTCTGGCAAGATAAGGTGTATAACTCTTGAGGTCAGAGAATCTCCAAAAGCAGAGAAGTCCCTACCAACCTCCTTCCACACTGTCAAGTGTACATGCATACGTGTGTATGTGTTTGTGTGTTTGCAAGTTTGGATATTTGTACTGAAAATAATACATGCATCATAGATATTATAAAAATAAAACATTAGCAAAGGTCATCAGGATAGTGAGAAAATACTATGAGTACATTATACAAAGTGATTTCCTTATATTCTTTTCTCACAAACCCAGGAGGTAACTATCATTATTGTTATGATTTTACAAAGCAAGAATTGTGTTTAAGTGATGTTGAATGACTTGTCAAAAATTTAGATTTCTTAGTAAAGCAGAAATTTAGAGCCAAGATGTTTCAGATATCAAAAGCTGACTGAACGAGTTCTACATGGAGCTCCATACAAAGATCTCCTTTCCAGCACACACCTAAAAGAACAACCCAATAGTATGGCTCATCTAATTTGCAACTTACTTTACACTGCTTAAACATATACTGATCCTCTATAAGATGATAAAAACACTGGGATGTTTCAAAAAGTATAGCCCAAGTGCTATTTATAAAAAAATTATTTGGGGTGATGATTAAAATACTGATATCTGGACCTCACATTAAAGTTTTCTTTTTTTAATTAACATGTTCTATTGGTTTGCATACAAAATATATATATATATATATATATGAGAGAGAGTGTTCCTTTCATGTATTTCATATTTTCCTTCATTCACATTGTGCTTCACATGATCATTCATATACATTGTACTGTTTTTTAGTCAATCACCATTTATCTATGCCTACTATTATGTTTGTTCATTTTCATTTTGGTTTGATGTTAAAACATATATCTAATTTTAAAGTGAGTGTGTTTATGTTGCCCTGGTGGCTTCTGTCTTCAGTTTTTACATAAGCCAGTGATTTTTTAATCATATTTTAGACCCAAGTTGGCTTAAACACCATTTTAATGTGAAAAAAAAAATAACTGTAATCTTCCTCTTTGTCAGAAACTTTATAAATTAAGGCAGAGACAACTGAGAGGAAGGATGTTTGGGAAGGACAGCAACAGCATACAATGGTTTAAAAGTTAAACTGTATGGGTCACAAAAGGACAAATACTGCATAGTGCCTCTGTTGTAAAATGAGATTGACATCAGGACTGGGGGGAGACTGAGAAAGATGGGCTAGATTATTGAAACATATGAAGGAGAGAACTGTTTAAAAGGGATATGATTAGGTATAATACTGTCATGACAGGAGACCAGAATGAAGGCTGCAGAGTGGAGTGGACTTGGGGGGAAGGATTGTATAATAAGGAAAGAATTTTTCTTTTACTCTTCAAAGAAAAGAATGAACTGTGGAGGAGGGGTAGGCAGGGAGAAAAGTATAACAATGAATGAATGGAAATCCAAAGTCTCTGTAAACTTTCATTAAAATTAATAATAATAATAATAAAGGGATTTTTAAAATTGAACTATATCATCCAAACCAGTAAAAAACATGCCTACAAGTAATGCAGGAACATTGGAATATCAATGCTTGCCTTGACCTGATGATGGTGGGGAAGTGCTGAAACACAACAGAGGCATGAAAAGGTTTTGAAAAGATGAGGACTCTGCTTTTTTTTTTTTTTTTAGGACTCTTCTTATGACAGAAAAGCTTCTGGTTTCTGGCAGAAGCTGATGACAAAACCAGGCCTTCTTCAGAAAATTATGAGATGAGACCTCTATTAGTGGTGCTGTTAGCTCCCATTGACCTTAGCTGCCTATCTTTGAGTCGGTCTCAAACCACCAGGACTCCTTGCACAGGAGAAAGAAAAGCTGCCCAGCCTGTGACAACTTCCCTTGATAAGCCACAGAAAGAAATGTTGTAATACAGGTTTCCACTGGCTGATTTTTTGACAGTGTACTGCAAAGCATGTGTTCTCTGCCTTCTTAGTCTGGAAAAAAAAAACATACTGAAATCTCTTCACCGTCATAACAACACACAGGCCTCCGCTGATAGGTAGTGGTAGCTGTGCATGATGGGCCTGGGCTGCATGAAAGGGAAAAACTCTCCCTCAGCATGGTGGTTATCACCTGATTAGACCTCTTGGAACCTCCGGTGATTCAAGTCCTTT
This sequence comes from Elephantulus edwardii, assembly GCF_000299155.1. Taxonomy (NCBI): domain Eukaryota; kingdom Metazoa; phylum Chordata; class Mammalia; order Macroscelidea; family Macroscelididae; genus Elephantulus; species Elephantulus edwardii. The sequence goes on along the minus strand of NW_006399782.1, from coordinate 15,954,540 downwards.
AGTGCCTTCCATTTATGGTTTCCTTCTTGGTAGCCCTAAATGACCAAATAAGGCCAATTCCTCAATAGCCTAGTGTGATTTCAAAATAGGAAACAGAAACAGACGAGGAAAATGACCCTGAATTTCCATACGTTTTCCTTGTTTCACACCTCAGGAAGGCAACTCTCTCACTCCATAGATGGAAAATGTTGAAGAGCAGGAAATTGTTAATAGATGAACTGGAATCTTTCTGTGATGGAGTAATCAACAAAAATGACATTTATTTTCCCTCATTTTGTAGGAACTCTATTCCTAATATCATGTGCCTTTGGCCTAAGTAGGCAATGATAGCTTTGCCAATGACAAGGCAGAAAACTATACTTTGACAATTTTGGCCTTGACAACACAGCTTTGGAGTTGTACCTTAGTGATGGGGGGGACCAGATGGCTGCTAAGATTGAGAAAAAGGGTTGTGGCCATTAGACTTTGAGCAGCGGGACATTGGTATAGACCAACTTTGCGAAAGTGTAAGCATTTGAAGGTTGGGATTGTGGGAGGGGGGCTAGAATGGTGGTGTGTCTGGGGTAACTAATGTAAGTGCTTCTTTGAGGGTATGTGGGTCTCCTTCCTGGTATACTAGCAGTCAGCATACAGGAAGAGCTAAATCTTGTAGTAGATAGAGCTTAGCAAGAGATACTAAAAACAGCGGCAACCTGGAAAAGGTCAGCTTGAGACTTTTCTCAAATCCCTGGAATTTCATCTAAATGAGTGAAAGACCCTCAAGCCAAGATCACTTAAATAGTGGTAATGCAACCAATCTTCCTGTCTGCTAGTCATGTTCCTTTTGTGTTCCTCATATTGTTGTTTGAAGATTGGACACTCATTGGATACTTAGCTATACGCTTGTATCCCATTTTAAAGCAAGGTTGCACGTTTCCAATTTGCAATTCCAACAAACCAGTCCTAAAAGCTGCTCCATGTTGGTTTTGCATCTGTGCTTTGGCTGATTCAGTATTTTATGGTTAAGAAATAAAATAGACTATTTTAATATTTCTTTTTAATTTAATGCATTTTTCTCTTTATTTATTGTTGCACATTTTTCTCCCCTTTTCCTCTCCCTCTCATCACACTCCACAAGGCACCCCTTGTTTATTTGAATATTCCTTGAGAATGCGATCCTTTGTCAATTAAAGGGGCTTTCCTGCCTAAGCTAAACTCTATTATTCTTTCTGTCTCTCCTGCTGCCTTTCCATGTAAGTTAATGTCGTCCCTAGAAAATCTCCCCACTCTCTCATTATTCTACCATCTCAAAAATAGATGCCTGGCTCAAAGGATTACAGACAACAAAAGTACACCCCAACTTGAAGCAGCCACAGGGTTGCAGAATATTGAAGAGAGAAGCCTTGGGTGCTGAAGTCAGACTTCACAGTCACTGTGATTTTGCCTGGAGTCAGCCTGTGCCTCCAAGTGTGCGAAATTCAAGGAAAGCTGTGCAATGATAGTTTATTTTTTTCTCTAGCTGACATTCATCTTTTTCATATATGCTTGATATGACTTTCTCCTTTCTGTAGAAAGGGATTTTTCCCCCAACATTTCATAATTTAATGGTGATTTATTAACTAAGGTATTGTCATTGTGAAGTTGAAGGAAAATTTTAATAAAGCAGCTAATTCCATTTCCAAAAAAGCGGAGAAAAGAGTAGCTTCCTAAGAAGGGGGGAGGGAAGCCTGAACAGTTTTAATATTAAAACGTTCCAGATAGAAAATCAAAAGGGGAGTTTGAGGAGCCCCATCTGTAACATATAGAGCATGAAATCCTATTGGGTAATTTATTTATTTATTTATTTTTAAATAAAACATTGTAAATCTGTGACCTGTCCTCTGCTCTGTAAGGGGTGATACAGAGACTTTCTTTTATTTTGGGGTGTGATAGCATCTTTTCAGATGGGAGATAGGATGAAATCACAAGAGGAGCTGTTTCTTGTGACTTCAAGGTTAATAAGACGAAAGCTTGGCTACTACAGCTCCAGCAAACTGGGAGAGACAGCTCCCCTTGAAGCTACAGATCCAAGGGTTGAGCTGATATCTCTGTGACCTTTCACTACTGATGTACCTGATTAATTATCAACAATTCAAAAGGATATCAATGCTGAGAATGTGGAGCTCTTGACAGCTAAAGGGGACACGACCTCATTAAATCTTTGGGATACAGCTTCTCTCAAGTTATTTCAAAGATGGGAAAAATGATCTCAAGTGTGAAAATCAGAAGAAAGTTACATTAAGTTCTTAGCATGAACGTGGTTTCAAAGCCTTTGTTAAAGAGCTGTATGTGCCACACCTGTGGCAGCGTGTTTTCAGAATTGCAAACTTAGCAAAGATCTTTGCAGAGTCATTTGTAATAACCTCAAGTTAGGAAAACCCAATTTGTTAATCAATAAAAGAATTATTAGAAAGATTATATAGTTACATATTGTAATTTACACTTAAAAAATCAAGATTGAGCTGTTACTATTTACAGAATTTTGTTTGCTTTTACTGTGTATTAGACATTATTCTAAATAGATGCCTGGTAGTAATTCACTGAATTATCACAATAAGCCCATGAAATAGGTTCTATTATTACCCTAATTGTATATATGAAGAACTAGGAAATTTTAATTATTTGCCCAAGGTCACATAGTCAATAAATAAGCCCTGTAAGATTGTTCCACAATCTTTTAACAATATGCTTTATACCCTACAATATGTCTTAAAATGTATAGATTCCTTACCTAATAAAACAGAAAGACCTTACATTTTATTCTAGAATTGAGACCAATATGCAACACTCAACTGAAAAGTGATTAGGTCCCATACTACAGATACAGAGAGTCATCCTCACCGGTGACTAGGTAATTCCTCAAGAAACTTTCTGAGAGGAGGTGGAATCCATCCATCCTTACCTCCCTTCTGTTAGTTTCTTCCATTGGAGGCCTTGTATGTTGCTATGATGCTAGAAGGTATGCCACAGGTATTTAAAATACCAGTAGGTGTCACAGGGTAGTTAAGTTTCTGCAGAGCTTCCACACTCAAATGGACTTGGAAAAAGGCCCACCTATTTGCTTCAGAAAATCAGCCAAAGTAAGCTCTGTAAATCACAACAGAGTACTGTCTGGTGTAGTCCTGGAAGGTGAGTTTCCTAGATTGGAGGCATTTAAGATACATCTCAAAAATACTCTTCAAACTCATTGTTGAGTCAGAACCACTCATAGATGATCCTCTAGCATATTTTTACGACAATGTAAAACATGAAGGAGGGGAGTGTGCATTTTCTTCCTTTGGAGTCACTGGTGGATTTGAACCGCCGGAGAAGTGTGAACTTTGGAATGGCAGCACAACCCCTAAGGACTAGACCACCAGAATTCCCAAGAGACATGGTCAATCTCTAAAATGGACTCAAATTTACCAACAAGAGTGAAGATGATTCAGGGTCAAGAAATGCTTTATAGGTAGGTGAAAGAAGACGGGATGCTACCAAAATGAGCTAACGTTCTTTTCTATAGTATAATTTTAAAATTAAAACTGTATCTGTATGTCACTTGCATAATAAAAAAGTTGCAGTAAAATAGATTTAACAAAGTCTTAGGAACCCTGGTAGCATAGCAGATTATATGTTGTGTAGTTAACAGAAAGGCCAGGGATTCCAATTCAATCAGTGCTTCATGAGAGAAAGACGGACAGTAACTTCCCAGGAAGGTTTTCAGCCTCAGAATTCCAAAATTTGGGTTGAGTAGAGTCTGAATGTACTCGAAGGCAATAAGCAATGTAAGCTTAGAGAACTTTTCTCAAAACAGAGGACAGACAACCAGGATATTTCATTTCTCTCCCAAATTAAATAAAAACTATATAACAGTCCTCTCCTTTCCTCTTTCTATCATGTCTTTCCAACACTTGTTTCAAATGAAATCAGTTTTTAAATACATGATGCATTTTTTAAATCTAGGCTCCAACCCAAGTTCTTTTCTTTTATCAATCATCTCTCTTTTTTAATAAACATATTTTCTCTTTGATGAGAAACCACTAAGAACCCAAGAGCTATTCTGAATGCCTTTGCTTCAGAAAAGGCTTCAACAAGATGTTAAACTCTCTTCTAGGTCTTCAAACTAGGTCTGATGGAAAGTTTAAGTTTTGCTTTGAAGCAGGAGTGGCATCCACTTCCCAAACAATATGCCTCTGGGAACATTATGAACTTTGAAAATGACAATAGCTGTAGAAAGGCTTCAGGTCTTATATTCTTAGAGTTGTTATGGGTTGTTCCACTCAATGACAACAAACAAAGAAACAAACATATCTTATATCCCTTGTTGAAACATCATAACATCCTAGAGGATGAAGTCTATTTCTGGATCCTTTTCATGGAAGCCAATTACATAAAGATAAAGTGACACAGTAACTTCAACAATGGGCTTAAGCACATCAAAGATTGTGAAGATGGTGCAGACTAGTCAGGGTCTTGTTTATTGTGTGTAGACTGCTGAGTCACAACCATCTTGATGACACCTAACATTTACAACAATAATTTAGTTAAGAACTTTAATGAGTTGAGAATATATATATATATGAAATATTTTTTTCTAATAATGGTGCCCCATATAAACTTCTTTATAAAAAAAAAAGTTGATGGAATACTTAGCTCCAAGCCCGTGAATCTTCACTTGTAGTTATTTAAATCTTCTTACTCTGGCAGTTCTGATTCAAACACCTCCAGCAGTCCATTCCCACCACTAGAACTGTAGATAAAGCATTTTGGTGCTGGGTTTTCTCACTAAGATTTTAGCTGGCGTGCCAGCGTGATGGCTCCAGTCCAACTTCTTCCCAGTGTTCTCTAGGCACATGGGAAACTCACGTATCATTGTTGTACTAAGTACGAGGAGCACAGCAGCCACGCTGACGCCGCTTCTCTGTTTTGTAATTTCCCTCCAGTCACTCCTCCTTTAGATCGCAACAACTTATATCAGCAAAACAGCTGCCAAATGACAACCAACTGCAGAATAGAAATAATCCATATTTCTAAAGACTAGTCTTCCTGGAGCTCTGGTGGCTTCGTGACAAGAAGCTACACTGCCAACCAGAAGGTACATGGTTCAAATCAGCTGCTCTGTAGGAGAAAGATAAGCAATCGCCTCCTATGTGATTGACGGCCTCTCAATACCTGCTGGAGGGGCAGCTATGAGTCAGATCCAACTCGATGACACACAGTTATGATATCTCTCAAAACTGTTAGTTCTGATCTCTACTATGTGTATGTGTGTATGTGCTCATGCATACATGCATATGTGTGCATGAAAGAAAGATAAATGGGGAATTAGTCTATTCACCTCTTAGAAAATTCCTTGGGGAACTATCTATTCACAGTGAAAATGTCTCTCTGCATCTTGAATGGGGTTCTTAACACTTTTCTTCTACCTGGGTTTTGGGTTTAGTAGAAATTCCATTATTACAGTGGAAGTCCAATTTTCCATCCAGTTAGTTGTGTGTCTTCCTCAATAATCAGCTATATACCTGGAACAGAACTAGACGCAAAATAGAGATCCTTGAACAGAACCCTGAGATCTTTCCAGTGAGGAAATATCAAAGAGAAGAAAGAGTTGTGAACATGGACATAGGATATTGTGGATTTGCCTTTGAGAAGAAACAATAACATGAGTATACTACCTCCTCCTCTCTTCTCGATCACTCGATAATACAAATACCTCCCCTTATCCATTCACTTGAAAGCACTGTGTATCCCTAAGATCCAACCACAGTCCTGTGACGAGAGGGTTGGTCCATGGTGCTAAGTCAGGCGTGTTATGTCCTGTCGTATTTGACTTCCATTTCCAAAAACTCAGTGGAATGCTGGCACTCCTTATTTCCCTTTCCTTTCCCCCTACACCTGCATTAGACTAACTTGCACCTGCCTTTTGAAGGAAGCTACCTCACCTGCTCCTTCCCAGTCTCTTTTCTGCTCATTTCCCTACAGCTGAACTACAGCTTGGTGGGGGATCATCTGTTTCCTCAGCAGCTGCTTAAATGCACACCCCCAGCCCAATAGGTGTTCACACGTATTTTGAGAATCCCACTGATTTGTTTTTCTCTTTGGTTTCAACTTCAGCAAAAGTATCAATAAACCAGTCTTTACCAATACAGGCCTCAACAGGAACCAAAACCCCAAAATATTGACAAATAATCTGTAAACACTATGAATCCAGTAAGTGAAATCTAGTAACTCTGAAACACATTTGACTTCTTTCATGATTTTAGCTGTAAGTGGATGAATAGAAGAGCTGGAACAAAAAAGCCAACCATGAAATAAAATGTCTATATGCTCTTCTTTCTATATATGTGTGTATATTATTGCCGAGTCAAGCACAGATATATTAAAAATGACAAGTGCATTTAAATCCATACTTTCATAGTCCAGAATTCAATACCAGACAATTCACAGGACCTGGTTGGAGGTTGGAGTGAGAATATATAGGCTAACATTTATCCTGTACCAGTATACATCAGATGCATTATACACTACCCTAAGGAACAGTGTCTCTTTCCTAGTATTGTAGTAGCCTAAATATTATAAATGACTTTAACAAATAAAAAAAAAATATCACAGTTTAAGGCACCAGAAGTCTGAGTTCTGTGCACTGACTCTACAGGAAGTCTTTTGTTGTCTGCTCTGGTGAAAACTCCTTTTTCAACTGTTCTAAGTCTCACAGCATTCCTCAGACAGTGCCACGTGGTACCTGTTCTCCCCATTACTGCTCTCTTGAGTCTTTGCTTAATCTAGTCTTTTCTCCCTCTGTTGATCTCTCTCTTTCTCTCTCATTGCCTTCAAGTCAAGACTTAGAGTTAATCCTGTAGCTGGTTTTCAAAGACTGTAAATTTCAGGGGATGACATGTCCCATGTTTCTCCCCTGAGGAGCAACTGGTAGATTCCAACAGCCCGTTTGTGCATTTGCAACATGATTTCCTAATCTATCCTTTCAAATCTCAAAAATTCTAGGTTTAAAACTCAGCTTACACCAATATGTTCTTAATAATTTAGCAACAAAAACAGTTTTCCCAATTAAGATTGCATCTTGGTAGAAGTCAGGATTTACCATGCATATTTTGTAGAGCCAGACAATTCAGTCCATAACAGTTAGGAGAGCATAGGTCAATTGTCCATAGACTATTTTAATAGGAAGCAGAGCCAGAATGGAAACCCAGATCTGTCTGATGCCTTCCATCTGTCATATTATGTTCTCATCATATAAGGAGTAGACACATAAGGCAAATCGATGGCAAGAACAGCTGAATCAATCTTATTATTTGAAACTAATAGTATAATTCCTAGGAAAGTATGCAACCAATCAACCAAAATAGTTTCCATCAAGTTTATTTTGTTGCATGGCAACTCCATGAATGTCAAAGTACAGTTATGCTCTATGGCATTAACTGATTTACCAAGGATTTAAAGAGTATACAGAGTTATTGTACCAAAAAGAATTGGCAGATACAGAAGGAGTTTATGAAAAAACATATGAGCAGTCAGCGCCCAGAGCCATCAGGGGCTTTAAGCTCGTTGCCCACTGCTGTGGTGTGGACAGCTGAAACTCAGGCCCTGACAGGCACCTGGGGGGAAAAAAACCCCAGACTCTACTTCATGCTCTGCTGGAGAAGGAGGGGCAGTCTCCTTTACCAGTCAGATACAATTTGACGGTACACACACACACACACACACACACACACACGCACACACACTTTTTCTTCTTCTTTTTTTAAAAAAAGACTACTTCAGCCATTGCGGCCCTCTGCCCGGGGCAAGCTGCCCTCGGCCCCCTGCCTGGGGCGAGCTGTCATGGCCATCTGCCTGGGGCGGGCTGCCCTCAGCCCCCGGCTCGGGGCGAGCTGTCGCGGCCCTCTGCCTGGGGCGGGCTGCCCTCGGACCCCTGCCCAGGGCGAGCCGTCGCGGCCTTCTGCCTGGGGTGGGCTGCCCTCGGCCCTCTGCCCGGGGCGAGCCGTCATGGCCTTCTGCCCGGGGCGGGCTGCGCTTGGCCCCCGGCTTGGGGCGAACCGTTGCGGCCCTCAGGAGCAAGAAGACAAGCAGCTGTAACCCAAGACTACCAGTAAGGTGATAAAGCGTCCTCCCTTCCCCCCTTTATATCTACGCCCCTGTTCAGCATGAAGAAGCCAGAGAGTCGGCATCCAATTCCCAAATCAATATGACAGTTAGTTTAATTACTATTGGAAAATGCTTGTCATTCCTCTGTAGCATCTGGTCCCCACTGGACCCTCATCATTTCCTTCACCTGCTCCTCCCACCGACCAAACTGTGCAACTCTGCAACTGCATCCTGGCCCATCCTCACCCTTCTACCCCCAACCCTCACCTCCTTGTACCCCCAATATGTTTTTCTCAATAAAAAATATCAAAAAAAACCATATGAGCAAGAGCCTGTGGTGAAGAAGGAAGAAGTTGAAGCGGCTCTGAAAGAATTGGCAAAAAACAAGGCTCCAGGAATTGATGGCATATCAATTGATATATTTCAACAAAGAGACGCTGTCCTGGAAGTGTTCATCAAGTTGTGCTAAGAAATTTGGAGGATAGTCACTTTGCCTACTGACTGGAAGAGATCTACATTTGTTCACATTCCAAAGAAGGGTGACCCAACAGAGTGCAGAAATTATCAAACAGTATCACTGATATCATATGTAAGCACAATTTTACTCCAGCTTATAAAAAAAAATGACTGGAGCAACACATCAGCAGAGAACTGCCTGAAGTGCAGGCTGGGCTTATAAGACGCTATGATGGAGGGATATTATAGCTAATGTCAGATGGATCTTGGCTGAAAGCAGAGAGTACCAGAGGGATGTCTGCTATCTGTGTTTCACTGTTTATGCAAAGGCATTTGACTGTGTAGATCACAACAAGCTGTGGCTGTCTCTGAGAAGAATGGGAATCACAGAACAATTGATTGTGCTTATGCAAAACCTGTACTTGGACCAGGAGGCAGTTGGCAGAACAGAGCAAGGAAACACTGTATGGTTCAAAATTGGGAAGGTTGTGCAGCAAGGATGTGTCCTGTTTCCATATTATTTTAATCTTTATGTGGAACAGATTATCTGGGAGGCTGAGCTCTATGAGAAGAAGTGTGGTTTGAAGGTAGACTCAACAACCTGTGTTATGCAGATGACACAACCCTGCTTGCTGAAACTGAGGAGGACCTGAAGCACTTGCTGCAGAAGGTCAAGGACTGCAGTCTTCAATATGCATTGAAGCTCAACATCAAAAAACAAAGATTCTCATCACTGAGCTGATTGGCAGGATCATGATGGATGAAGAGATTGAGATTGTTAACAGCTTCAGTTTGCTTGGCTCTACTATCAACACTCTTGGTACCAGCAACCAGGAAATTAAAAGCTGAATTGCATTGGGAAAGTCTGCTGTTAGAGACTTCGCCAAAGTACTGAAGAGCAATGATGTCAATCTGGAAACTAAGATGCACCTGATCCAGGCCATGGTCTTTGCAGTTACTTGCTATGCATCAGAGAGCTGAACAATGACTAGGGATGATAGAAGGAGAGTTAATGCCCTTGAGCTTTGGTGCTGGAGAGGAGTATTGAATATAACATGGACTGCTAGGAGAACAAACAAGTTCGTCCTGGAGAAGAGCGTGAAGCCAGACTACTCCTTGGAGGCAAGGATTCTGAGGCTTCATCTGACATGCTTTGGACATGTTGCAAGGCGGGATCAGTCCTTGGAGAGAGATGTAATAATGCTTGGGAGGGTGGAGGGACAGCACAAGTTAGGAAGACACTCGATGAAAGAGATTGATTCCATCACTGGGGTAATGGCGATAGGCGTGTAGGAGACAATAAGATTGATGTGGGATAGAGCAGGGCTTAGGGCTATTGTACATAGGGTTGCTATGACTCGACAGCACATAACAGGAACAAACATCAAGAGTAAAAAAATGAATCAATGTTTTCTCCTCCATGTAAAAAAGCATTATACCTATTCCTTGCTAATGCCTCCAGCCTCAGTGATATTTTCATGTTTGATATACTGTAAAGTTAGAAAACCCAGTCTGTGTTTACCTTCTCTGGCCTGTCATATTTCTGTAGAGACCAGAAAAAAGTAATCACTTTAATCTGCTCTCATACCGAATCTTTCCTTGTCCCTCTGATCATTTTATCTGACCTTCTCTAGACTCTTTCCAGCTCCATTTCCTCTCTTTAAAGGTTCATCAACCAGAACATAAAGTGCAGATGAACCACAGTTTGGTACAATGTGTTCTAGGGAGATGCAGTGTATTATCTTGACAAAGAAAAATTCTAACATTTACAATATAAAACAGAATAGAAAACAAACAAAGAGGAGGGAGATGGATGTAAATAAATTTCTTTTTCTCTTGCATCCTGTTCATTTTTCCTTCTTCCCTGCATTTCGCTGTGCCCAGATGAAGGGACCACAGAGAAGAAGAAGAGATAGTCATTATTTATTTGTCTGGTACACAGAGAAGCTTCCAAATTACTAGGCAGAATTGCTTTGTCAGTGCTTATTTCTTTCCTTATACACTTTTCCTCAACTCTCCTTTTGCCCCTCCTCCACTGCATGGGGGCCTTTCACTGTCCAAAGTGTACCCCACATCATAATCAATTTGCAAACCTTTGCTTTGCCTGCCATCCACCTTCCCAGTCTCAAAAGAAAACTGCAAGTTTGAAGAAGCAATTTTGCTGAGCTAGCAACCCCAAGAAGCTAGCGATCTAATTATCTCATTAAAGCAATTTACTTTGAATGTGCATGAGTCTTAACCCTTCCAGAAAGCATACGGATTTCAAAAGGTATTTGTCAAACCCAAATAATCTATGACTGATCACAGTCTTAGGAGCTTTGGAAAGTGCATCAGTATATTTAGACTGTGTGTGAGAGAGAGCTGTTTCCTTCTCTATTTGAATACTGCCAGCCAGGGGGGGAATTTGCTAGGGGAGGTGGCATATAGGCAGGACAATACAATAGCTTCATTGTGGCTATACATACTTCATTAACTGGCGATAATATTGATTCAGATCACTTTGGTAGCTTAGTGGTTAGGAATGGCACTACCAACACAAAGGCATGAGAAAGATAGACAATCTCCTCTTGTGCAATTTACTGCCTCTGCAAACCTGCTAGAGGATCAGCAGTGAGTCAGTTCTGAGTCAACTGTACATAACAACATACTCGATAGGTTAACTAATGGATTTGCAATATCTTTTTTTTTAAATCGAAATCTCCTTGGAGGAGAGACGTTTCTTTTAAATTGTGTATCACTTAAACATATTCACTTGCTCATATTTTTGCATTTTTTTCAATAAAGCAACCTTTAATAAATTGACAAACTATTTTAACACAAAGGCTTACAGATGCTTTTAAAAGACAAATATTTAATCACTCTCCCCTGTATATATACACTGCCAGTTCCTCATCAGACTCACAGAACATGAAACACTTACAATAGGAAGGAACACATTGTCAGGGGTGAGGGCTACCAGGGGCTGGCTCACTGCACTGGCTCACAGTAGGACTCTTGTTCACAAACGGGCATGAGCATGAATATGTGCACTCGGACATCAAGGCCTCAACTCTCCTCCTGAGCGGTTACATTCTTATATTCTCCTGTAGACTGATCACTCTGGAGTTGATAAATGTCCACTTGGTAAGTTGTGAAGACAAAGAGATCATGATTAGCAGATTCCGTTCCTAGAGAACAGTAGAGATTTGGAGGGCTACCATGTAGGAAGATACGAAGACAGAGAAGAAATAGCACATGTAGTCAGAAAGTAAGCTTATATTGCATAATTTGATCCCCTAAAAATCCATCTCGTTGGAGGTCTTCTTTTCAGTTACCACCCCCCATCTTTCCAAGCATGATGTTCCTCTCCTTTAGACAGCCTTGCCTAGCTACATGTCCAAAGAATGCAAGATGAAGATGATGCTTCACCATCTTTGCTTCCAAGAAGCACTCTGACTGCACCCTTTCCAAGACATATCTGTTCTCTTGGCGGTTCATGGAATATTCAGCACTCTTCTTCAACACCACAACCCAAATGCATCCATTCTTCTTCTTCTCTCATCCTTATTCATTGTACAGCTCACTGAAGAATAGGAGGTGATTGAGAAGATTGTGGCCTGAAATAAGTGCACCTTAGGCAAAAGTCAGGAAGACTTAATGAGATGAAATGACACGGTGACTTTAGTAATGAGCTTGAGTGTTTTGAAGATGGTGAGGATGGTACAGGATAGGGCAGAGTTCAGGCTGACTCCTCTTCTTAGGGTCAGTATGGGTCATACTCAAAAGCAACTAACAACAATAATTTAAAAAAAAAAATAGAGAAGAGTTTGCAATGTCCCAAAGCCTTTGGGGTGAGGGGCAGATGGGACTTTGTCCAATATATCTTGAGTACCCATGGAAGTTTGAGGCCATAGCAATAGTAGTTGGTGTCTTAAAGGTGAGTCATCCTCAGTGATGAGGAAGAATTAGGACACCAGAATCTGACTCCAACTCCCAATCCCAAGGGGTAATTAGAGCTTTAAGACAGGATACCTGAGTGACCTAGTCCCAGCTGATCATTCCCTGTGTAACTCTTGTTTGCTTTCTCAATGATTCCTGCTAGACAGATGTTTGTGAGATAAGGTCAGCAGATAAATGGCCAATGGAAGAAAATGGACCTGGCCATCACTGCCATGGGGTAAGCTCTGGACCATTCAATCTCAAGTGGGCGTAGTGGCGGAGGGGGTGGAGATGCCCACTAAAAGCCCGAAGACACTCAGTGAGGGGCTAGTTGGCAATGTGCACCTCAAACTCTCTGGTTCCCTTCTCTCACTTTCTACTTGAGGAATAAGTATCCTCTGCTCCATCGGGGCATTTGTGATATTGATGAAAGGCTGAGCAGGGACAAGCTATCCTGGAATTACAGAATCACAGTGAGGGCAGGGTAAAGGTGGTGATACTTGGCCAACTTGACTCTAAGCCAGGGCAGTCCTTCCCATGGGGGTCCAGCTTTGCAGAGACAAAGGTGGGCAGGAGGAAGCAGTGGTGATAAGAGATCTCTCAGCAGGGGTCCAGCATGCCATGCACAGTAAATAGGAAAGTTGTATTGGTTTTCTAGGACTGCAATAACAGAGACATCACAAGTGAATGGCTTTAACTAGCAGAAAATTTATTCTCTTAGATTCTAGGCAGGAACTCCAAATTTAAAGTATCAGCTCTGGTGGAAGGTTTGCTCATGTCAGTTTTGGAGGAAGATTCTCATTTCCTTCAGCATTTGTAGATCATTGGTGATTTCCATGCTTTCGTTGTCCCATGTGCCAAGAGCAGGGACTGGAGAATAAAGGACATAATCCACTCTGGGTAATTTTAGTGTATCTGTGTGGCAATACTGATGTCCTCCTTAGCTGCCTTCTCCTCCTCACTTTTTTCTCTCTTATTAGCTAACGGAAAGGTGTTAAAGTTCACAGGTATAAATAGAAAGTTGTTTACTTGTGTTTTATTGATTATGCAAAGGCATTTAACCATGTGGATGATGACAAGTTGTGGAAAATATTGAGAAGAATGGGAAAATAAGAATCCTTTATTGTTTTCATGGGGAAACTGTTTCGGACCAAAAAATAGTTGTTAAAACAGAACAAGGGGATAGTGTCTTGTTTAAAATCAAGAAAGGCTCATGTGGTTGTTTCCTTACTCCATATTTATTCAATCTGTACGTTGAGCAGTAATTTAAAAATCTAGACTTATATGAATAAGATTATGGCATCAGAATTAGAAGACTCAATATAAGTTATGCAAATGATAGAACCTTGCTTGCAGAAAGTGAAGATTTGAGCAGTTACTTAAGAAGATTAAAAACTAAAGTCTTCAACATGTGTTATGTTGCAACATAAAAAAAGAAAACCCCAATAAAAATAGAACAACAGGGAACATCATGATAGATGGATAAAAAAGACTGAAGCTGTTAGGATTTAATTTATTTGGATCCATAATTAATACCCAAGGCAGTAACTGTCAAGAATTCAAAAGGTGTACTGCAGAAAATCTGCTGTCATGGACCTCTTTAAAGTATTACAGAGGGGAAAAAAAATACAAAATAAAGTACTAAAGAGAAAGGCTATTAATTTAGACATTAAGGTGAACCTGCCTAAGCCAAAGTATATTCTGTTGATTCAAATAGACATATAATTTGGGCAATGACTGAGGAAGGCTGAAGAAGGATTCATGACTTATAACTGTAGGGTTGTTGAAGACTACTGAATATCTTAGGAACTTCCAAAAGAACAAGAAATCTGTATTGGAAGATGTGCAATCAAGGTGTTCTTTACATGGCCAATTAAGTCTCACATCCATAAGGCAAGTTATCAAGAAATTCTAGTCCTTTGAAAGAGACATGGTGGGGAAAGGAGAGAATCAGTTAAAGAGAGGGAGATCTTCAATGAGATGGATTGACACAGTGACTGTAAAAGTGGGCTGAGACACGGTGCAGAGTATGCACAAGGCACAAAAGAAGGCAAGATCATGTTGTTCGTAAGGTCCTTAAGAGTCTTAGAAGAGTAGATTTTACCTAATAACAAAAACAGTATTGAAACTTTTCCTTCAACTTAGCAGCATGGTGAGCAAAGAGCATGACACAGTTCATTGTAATCTCTTGAAAACTAACTGACTAGTCATATCTCAGATAACATCAGGTGAAATGAATGCAGCATTAGATAACTGCCTTTAATCATGCCTCATTATCATTGCATTGCCATTGTGTACCATCAAGTCAGAATCAACATAGGGTTTTCAGAGGCAGTAAATCTCAAGAGAGGAGATTACCCATATTTCTCTCTCTGAGCTGCTGGTAAATTTGAATTACGTATGTTTGCACCAGCGGCACAGAGGTGATTATTTACAAGACATGGGATAATTGAGAGTCATGGCCTACCTAAGTTGACCTCCAATTCTGGAGGACACAATTTAATAAATGACAGGATTGAAGTGGTGTAGCTATGCTTCCTTTTCACTTAGTGTTGATTTTTTAATAAAATCTGCATGCTGTGAATTTAACAATGTTGCTAAGTAGGCAATGGTAGAGGTCTAACTGCAATGTTGAATAGGCTCACAGAATGAACTTTGAAACTACATAGTTGCATTTATTAATTTAATTCTGTTAGATATATGTCAATATTGCACCTTGTCATCTAGTCCTAGTTTTCCTGGTAAAATATTACCTTCAATTATTCCAGTCAGTGTCTGAACTCAGTGTGCAGTTTGTTCATAGTGCAACACACTCCCCATTCTAGCATAATAGAAGATTTAGGTTTACCTGAGTCTGCTGGAAATAAGGATGGTACCAACTGGCTTATGTACTATAACTAATGACCACATTTCCCAGTTGTTGCTGTTGTTGTTGTTATGTGCCGTCGAGTTGTTTATGACTCATAGCGACCCTGTGTACAACAGCCCTAAACCCCGCTCTATCCTGTGCCAATTGCACTGCCTCTGACACACCCATCCCGATTACCCCAGTCACTGAATCAATCTACCTCATAGAGGGTCTTCCCCTCCTGTGTTGTCCCTCCATCCTACCAAGCATGATGTCCCTCTCTAAGGGCCTGTCTCTCCTTAAAACATGTCCAAAGTATGTCAGACGAAGCCCCAGAATCCTTGCATCCAAGGAGCAGCCTGGTTTAACCCTCTCTAGGATGAATCTGTTTGTTTTCTTGGCAGTCCACGGAACATTCAATACTCTTCTCCAGCACCACAGCTCAAAGGCGTCAAGTCTCCTTCTATCCTCCCTAGTCATTGTCCAACTCTCTGATGCATACAAGTGATTGCAAAGACCATGGCCTGTATTAGGCGCACCTTAGTCTCCAGAGAGACACCGTTGCTCCTGAGTACTTTAGAGAGGTCCCTAACAGCAGACTTTCCCATCGCGATACACTTTTTTATTTCTTGACTGCTGGTACCAAGAGTGTTGACTGTGGAGCCGAGCAAACTGAAGCTGTGAACAATCTCAATCTCTTCACCATCCATCCTGATGCTACTGATTGGTCCAGTGGTGAGAATATTACAAGGAATGGAGGGGACAAAATATGGCTACAGAAAATGAGGCTAGGAACTTTCATTCTACTCTTGAGCCCAGGGGAACTTGGAGGTACATAAATTGACTTCTGACTGAGAGATCAAGTGGTTCAAATTCACCCACTGCTCAATTTGAGAAAGATGTGATAGGTCAGAATAAACTCGTCCACAATAGGTTTTAGTTCAGTTTGATTTTAGTTGTCATTTGAGTTGAGTGTGAATTAGAAAATATGACTTTCAAAGCTATAAAATCCCAAACGCAGTAGGCATGTGTCGATTCCATCTTAGAGTGACCCTCCATCATTCTTCTGAGATGGTAGATCTCAATGGGGAGGAGATTTTCCATCTTTCTTCCTCAGGAAACCTGGTGGATCCAAACCACTGGACGTAAGTGCTCTTTTGGTTTACAGCACAACATGTGAGGAACTTCACCACTGGATCTCCTTCTAAAGCTATGGTTAGTTGGCTCATCATCATGAAGCCTTGCTCTTCAGAGAACGAAATCAGCAGGAAAAGGGGAAGTGGGTTCAGTGGACATAACAGATTCTCTCCATACAGCAGAGATGCCAGAATAAGAATTTCAATCCTAAACTCTAAATTTGTTTTCTTTTTTGAGTTAGTGTATGCTAATTGGACTTTTGTGGGGTTTTTGTTTGTTTATTTTATCACTTTGCATTACAGAATATCCAAAATGTCAGAGTCATAACAGAAGTGTATTATTATTATTATTATTATTATTATTATTATTATTATTTAGTACAGCCTGTTACACACTTCTCTAAACACTAGAAATCCTTGGCTACCTTCTTACAAATTTTTCCCACTTATGCTGATCATTTCTAAAAAACGTTTTATAAAGATAATGAAATTTCTTTCTTTCTGTTTTCCTTCAAATGTTTGAGCAGAATTATCTTCATTTGTCTTCCCATATCACCAAGTTGTCAGTTCTGTGGGTTAAATATCTTGAGCTAGTACCACTTTTCTTAATGTGACAAGTTCTAGCCTTTGAATTAGAAATATTGTTATAGTTCTTGTTTAAATGTCATTCCTGAACATACTAAGATGTAGTTTTAATAGTTCTTTGGCATGGACTATCCTTTTAAAACCAGATTGCTTTTATGAAATCTGTATTAAGATATTTTTCATTAATGGTTGTATCATGATATTTGTAACTGTATCCTACAAATGATCTGAATACATTTTACTTGCAATGAGAGCTCTCCAAACTTCTAGTGTTAAGAGAACATATCGACTCACTGCCATCATGTCAGAAGCTACTTATAGCTGACTCTCTGGTGGGTTTTGGAAGTTGAAAACCTCAGGGGAGGAGTGTGCCCAACTTCCTCTGGGAGCAGCTGGTGGATCTCATGTCTTTTGGTTGGCAGGGCAACCACTAGGTGACCCACTAGGTCACCAGAGCTCCCTAGGATAGCCTTTAAATTATAAGATTAATATGTTATTGCTGTTGTATGCTGTCTAGTCACTTGTGACTTATAGTGAGTCTATGTACAACATCTCTGAAACTTGCTGTATCTATCCTGAGCCAACCTCATTGTCTCTGACACACCTATCTCCATTACCCTGAGTCAATGCACCTCATTGAGGGTGTTTTTGTTTTGTGCTAACTCTTCACCCTCCCAAGTATGGTGTCCCTCTATGTACGTTTTTAAAATTCAGATGATATGTATGTGTAAATCCCAGAGATTATTACTAAATAAATAATGAACACAGTTCTGGATATTCCATCACACATTTCCATTTATTTATATGTGCATATATGCTGCCAGGACCTTTCCAAAGTGCTAAAGAGCAACAATGTCAGTGTGGAGACTAAGGTCCACATGATACAGACCACAGTACTAAAAATTACTTTTCATGTGTCAGAAAGCTTGGCAATGACTAGGGATGATAGGAGGAGAATTGGTGCCTTTGAGCTTTGATGCTGGAGAAGAGTATGGAGTATATCAAGAACAGCTAGGAAAACAAACCGATTCATCCTGGAGAGGATGAGATCAGGCAGCTCTCTGGAGGCAAAGATTCTGAAGCTTCATCTGACATACTTTGGGCATGTTGCAAGAAGGGATCAATCCTTGGAGAGGAACATCATCCTTGGGAGAGTGGAGTGACAACACAAGAGAGCCTCAATGAAATGGACTGGTTTAGTCCCTGGGATAATGGGGGTAGGTGTCTCAGAGACGATAAGGTTGGCACAGAATAGAGCAGTGTTTAGGGCTTGTTGTACTTAGGGTCTCTGTGAATCACAAACGACTCGACAGTCAAAAGCACATAATAAAGCAATAACAAACATATTGTTATTCTGTAGTAATCTTATCTGTTCTGTTATCATTTTTTCCCATGTCGCTAAAAAAGTGTTGCATAATTTCTAATGGCTGCATAGTATTTCACTATGTTGTTGTTTGTCCAACCAAGTACTGATTAAATTTTGTGTCACTTTGCTTGTCTGCAATTAAACATCCTGATAATTTCCTTAGGCTAAAACTCTCAAGTGGGAAGCAAGTATAAATGTTATTAATATTTTTAATATTTAGCTGTGTATTCCAAATTACCCTATGGGGCAAGGATTTATAATTGAATTAGAAACATTACCATCATGCTAGATATTGTATATCTTTTTTTAAAATCCTAATTTAGGATATTTTTTCCATGTTGGTTTCAACCCAGGAGTCTAGCCTGTCAGGATCATTTCAAGTCTTAATTTTCTCATTAATATATTATTTATGTTCCCTATCTGTCACATTATCATCTACAACTGAAAAGCTGCTACTATGACATAGTCAGTAACATTGATAAAAATCTTCACTAGGTCTTTTCTCATTAAGAACAGACCCTTTGGGAGCTCTTTCCAAGTTAATGATACTTTATAAGTTAATACTTTCTGGATTCAATAGGTGATTACTGGATCCCCCTTATTACCACTCAACCCATACCTTCACCATGAAGGTAAGTAGAATTTTTTAAAAATTTAAAATGTATGCCTGTCTATAGATTTCCCTACCACATTTCCATCCTGTTCTCTGGTGTGATCAGAATTAAGCCCTAAGTAGAAATCTTTCCCCCAGCCTCATAATACCTTCCAGTATAAGAAAGATGAAACTGTCAGCCAGGCATGTTGGGTCAATAATTTATCAGAGTCTGTTTGAGTAGATTTTTCAGTGTGAATGCCCTCATCTAGACCATTTATTAAAGTGACAAAAAGTGGCCCCAGGCATGATTCCTATGAATCTTAATTATAAGACTTTCTCTACATATAGAAATGTATATTAAAAAAAAGAAATGTATATTTATTCCTATCTCTTTTCTTCTTATTCTGCATCTAAGTTATTCTCCAAGTTATTTCTTCTAACTTCACAGTTATCAATTTTTAATAGGGCTTATTATGTAAAAATATCAATCACTCTTTAAATTCTAAGCAGTCACTTTAACTCTTCAAGAATATTAGTGTACAAGAGATTACATAGAAATAGACACTGTTTGCTCAGGTATATTCAAATTAAGCAAGTTATTTAAAATGAAGACCAGTAATCTTAGTTTGTTCGCTTATTGATCAAGTGGGATTATAACTGCTATACACACCTCACAACAGTTTCAAAGAATATAAAATGAAATCTCATATTCACACACATATGCATACCAAGTATAATCATTAACATATATATTTTAGGTTTTATTTTCCCATAATTAAGGGAAAAAAATTGAATGAGGCCAGATAGAAGAAAAAAAGGACACAAAAGCAAATTGCTTAATATGTTGGAGAAACTGATTAAGAGAATTTTTAAAAAACAGCTAAAATCTCTCCTTTAATCCTCTAATGTATTAGAATTATTATTTCAGCTTTAACAGATGCCAATACCAAGGGTTTATGAGGTTGCTATACTTTCAGGAGTAAATGGAAGATCTCTATCTCCAATATCCCCAGCCCCCAGATCGATCCTAAGAATCCAGAAAGTCATTTTTGTGAGTGTGTGTGTGTGTGTGTGTGTACACACACACACACACACACACACATATATATAATTTTGGAAACAGGAGTGGATCCACTTCCTAAACAACATGTCTCCAAAAGCTATGAACTTTGATAAATTTCAATAGCTGTAGAGGGGCTTCAGGTCTTTTGTTTATAGGGTCGCAATGAGTCATGCTCGACTGGAAGGCAATCAACAACAACATGTGTGTGTGTATAATTCTATATTATAATTAATATAAATATATAATGTTGTTGTTGTTGTTAAGTGCTGTAGAGTCATAGACCACTCATAATGACCCTATGAACAAAAGACCTGAACACTTGTGTAACTGTCATCATTTCTCCACGTTCATAGAGTTTTCAGAGGCAGGATATTTCTGAAGTGGATTATCACTCCTGCTTCCAAGCTTGTTTTAATCGGGGAGTTCCACCAACAAGTCCACAAGTCCATCTTGGTCATGAGTTAACTCTGCCTGTCTGATGTCGTCTTTCCATCTGTCTGTTTTTTCTGTGAACTCCTTGTGAACTGCACAGTTTGAGCCTGATTACTTCATGTGTCAACTCTATATGTATGTATATACACATATACTTGACTTTGAGTCACAGAAAGCCTTATTAAGGTTTCTAAGGTTGTAAATCTTAAGGGAATGAGATTGTCCATCTTTCTCTCTCAGTGCAGCTGGTGGATTCAAATATTTGAGACACAGCAGGTGGCTTAGTGGCAAGGAAGTACACTTCCAACTCAAAGGTATGCAGTTCTAACCCCCAGCTGCTTCACCAGAAAAGATAAGCAGTTTCCACGATGTGATTACTGCCTCTGAAAACCTGCTTGTTGGTTCCAGTTTGATGATATATAAGAACAGCAACAATTCACATTCATGTTATTTTTGTTTATATAACATATATCTGTATATAACCAGGAGAGACCGGTTCTTGGAGAAGGACATCATGCTCAGAAAGGGGGAGGGACAGTACAAGAGAGGAATACTCCAGATGAGATGGATTGATACAGTAACTGGGGCAATGGGGGTTGGTGTGTCAGAATTAGTGAGACTGGCTCAGGCAGGGAAGGCTTCAGAGCTGCTATACATAGGGTCTTTATAGGTCGCAGACAACTCAAGGGCACATAACAACAACAAAAACAAAACACTGTATTGGTTGTTTTCTTTAAGCCTCTTCTTTAAATAAGACCTCATGGGGGTCCTATGTATTTAAAAGTCAGTTGTTAATTATATTTTGGAGGAACATTCTTCTAAGTGGTACAGCACTCTTCTGTCGATATGCTGTACTGAGGTAACCTGGGGTTCCTGTGATGCTACCTACACTTTGTGCCATTGGGGTGTCAAATGGCTTAATGGTTACCCATGGTGGACAGTGTTTGGTGGAACTTCCAGTTTAAGACAGTTTTGGAAGCAGGACTGGCATCTACTTCCTAAACAACATGCCTCTGGAAACTATGAACTTTGAGAAACAACAATAGTTGCATAAAGGCTTTAGGTGTTTTGTTCATAGGGTCACAATGAGTTGTGCTCGACTCGAAGGCAATCAACAACAAAAACAATACATATAAACAAAAAAAATACTGTTGAGTACATTTTTAATTTAGACAATTTCAGATATTTCAGAGTAGAAATACATCACACAGGGTTTTCATGGCTGTAACTTTCAAAAGTCGATTGTTTCAGAAACTCTGCATGAGTTTAAACCATCAATCATTCAGTTAGTGTCTGAGTGCTTAACCTTGCACCACCTGGGCTGCCTGTATATGCATACGAATTCATAAGATTCAGAATGGCTTGTAATGTGTTTAAGTCAGTCTCACTTATAGGATTTTCATGTTGTTTCACAAGCAAGAGAAAAAAAAGAGATCTGAGATACAGCTAGTTTGAGATTAATTGTTTAAACTTAGCTCCCAGCCTTTCTAAAGGGCCCAAAGGGTGCATCAGATACTGAGTACACCTTAATAAATGTATTGACTATGAATTATTGCAGTGTCTAGCTTCGCTAAAAATGTTGTGGTGTTTTGTCAAAATCTGAGTCTGCCCACAGGAGAGAGCTGAGCATATGAATGTCATCTGTCATATGTGTCAGGACAGAAACAGGGCTGGGGATGTTGGACATCAGCAAACTGCAGCTCCGAATGAGAAACACAATAATTAATGTATTTCTCCTTAAAAGATTTTCATCTCATGAGCTATCTGATGTGTGAGATTAGCTAATCCTCCAAGGAGAAGAAATTTCATTATTTTAAGATTTGAACCCATAAAACTAGACTTACTCTGTTTCCATAAAGCAGATCTTGTAGTAATCCCCCAGCCACCTAGATCTCATTTAATTAAGGCCCTTAAACCAAAGGAAACATTGTTTTACAAACTGGATCCCGGCTAGAAGAATGACTCTGGATGTCTGGAATGATGCACTGAGACTTCATAGTTATATTGAACCGAAGTCAACAGACCAGCAATAACAAGCTCTATGGAGGCCTAGAGGTAAAGAGTCAGGTACCAGTCGCAGCTTTGGGGACCTGCCGAATTAAAAATATGTAAATAATTGAAATGCCAGGTCTAGCCTTGTGAGAACTCCCTTAAACAGTGCCTGCTTTTGAAATGGAACAAGGAGTCCCTGAAGGTATTTCTGAATGGACAATCCTGGTTTGCTAAATGTAAATTTTCAACAAAGTCTATGGTTTAATTTATCTACTAAAGGTTAGTCTTGCCAATCTATTACATAAATTTAAAAGATAACACCAATTGTAGAAAACTCCTCACTTATTTGACATCATCAGAGAAGGAAGTGTTATGCATAATGGGTTTTTTTTTTTTCATAATTAAAGTTTAACCAGGGTAAGAGCCAGGTCTGCAGTGGAATGTAAGGGCAACTAGCCCTGTGCTAAATGAATCTGAACTGCCATGAACTTTAAGCTCTTGTTTCCGCTCTGACAGTAAGCGATCTGACAGCGGTGGAAAAAAGCCATGAGCTGAAAAACCTGATAACCAAGTCTAAATAAATCAACTCAAACAAGAGTAATACACTTTGAAAGAGTGTTCGAGGGGGAAAAGGTCCCTGAACTCTGATACTTCCAGAGCATGCAGGTGGGGACGAGAGAAAGATCCTTGCAGTTAACAGCTAAGAAGCATGCTCCGTGTTGTTCCTTGATATCAGAGTCAAAGTCTCTGCCCATGAGAAATCCTGTTAGGTTTGCACTCTATGGGGATTTGACTCTTGACGCTACAGGCAGTGTAGATAAATCCTATCCCATCACTCTCTCAGTGGCCTAACACTGGGGGAGAGTTTCTGCCAGATCAAAAGCAGTGCTGCTGAACAAAGTACTTGGAGCAGCAGTTGCATACATACAACTTCAGAAAATGTTCTCAAAGAGCCCGAGAATTGCTGCTCCACCAAACTAACAGGAACTCACCCCTGGTCTCTCTAAGAGGTGGAAAACACAAACATAACCCTTCCTTGTCTGCAGTTCATAAAAACTCTTTTAAAAGTATCCACTCTGAGTAACTGCTGAGGCCAAGGATGCGGTTTCTAGGCAATTAGCACTAAGGATTTAACTCTAGTCAGTTATCCTGGACACACTCTGGGAGATGGAAGCGAATCAGCAAAACCAACATGATGAAAATGAAAAGCAAACCTGGAGCACAGCAGACATCGTCGCCTAAGGCCAGACCAGACTGAGTGAGAAGAAATGAGAATATGTGGAATCATCAGCATATTATATATTACTTATTGAATTTCATTACCCTTAAATTAGTAAACCATAGTGAACCTTCATGCCCTATTATGAGTTCAGTTTTTGAAAGTCCCTAAATTAAAGGTTTCCAGTAAGTATTACACTATTGCTGGTGACTGGAATAAGGAGACTTAACTGACACTTGCAGTTAATATTGTGCAAAGAGGCTAGGTCAGGGAAGCAGCCACTTCTTAGATGGTAAACAAGCTAACAAGACATATTCATAACTGTTTGCTTGGTGGGATTGCTCCTCTTAGAGAAATTTTACCTTTATTTTCTTCAGGGACAAGTAAATTTGTTGGACAATAAGCTACATTATATCAAATAACATCGGGAAAGAAAATACCCTGCTTTCCACTTAAAATAATGAGTTTTTGAAATTTGATTTACAATTCAGAGTGGACTAACCTGATATTTAAAAAAAAAAAACCCACTAAATTTTGCCTTAATGATAGCGGTGCTCTCGGGATCTTCCACTTCCACAGCCTCTGTGTTGCTTTTGTTTCTTTTTTTTTACTCCCTCACACATAACTGTGGTTTAGCTGAATTCTGTCTCTTCATAAATGTAGAACACTTTTTTTGGAGGAACTATGAGAATGACATACATCAATACAACTTTTAAGGTTTAAACTCTAATTTTTTTATTAACTGTCTGAATCAAGGCTGTGGCTTGCAACAGTACTATATAGAATTTAACACTTGTTTAAAGGTCAGTTTTTTCTGAAGTATTCAGCATGATAAAAAGCAAATTGCTACCCTCTTCACTGTTGTTTTTGTTTGTCGAGTCGGAATAGACCTGTAACTGACACTCCAGTGGGTTTCCAGGGACAATTAATCACACAAGAGGAGACTGCTCATCTTTCTCCCATGGAACTTCTACTGCATTTGAACCACGTGCCCTCAGTTTTGCAATACAGCTTCTTACCGGCAGGCCACAAAGAGTTCTCTGCCCTCTTCACTATCTCTCCACATATACTTACATTTCACATCCTTTTTATACAGATGTGTTCATTGTCAAGTTATCTGAAAAAATAAATCCTTTACCCAGTCTTTTTCACTCTTTTGTGCCCATCTTTTATGAACAAATAGCTCGCACACAACATATCAAGTTAAAGGTGTTTTGTTGTTGTTGCTGTTGTTTTATAAATGTTATGGTGACGTATGTGGAACAAGGAAGAATGACTACAAGTTATAGGGTATATTTCAAGGAAATCAAACTCCACATGTAGTTGACATCTGTTGTTGTTGTTGTTGTTATGTCTTTAAGTCTTAATTGACTCACAACAGGCTCTCCAACAGGTGTTTAGAGGCAGTAAATCCAAGGGAAGAGAGTGCCCATCTTTCTGCAGAGCACCTGATGAATTCAAATCTTGTGCCTTTGAGATTGCAATATAGCCTCTTGCCGCTAGAACACCAGTTGACACGAGTATTATTCTTTACAAGGAGTCCTGTGTTGCAATGATTAAGTCTCAAGACACTAATGAAAGCATGGTCATTTGAACGCATCCCGTAGGGGAAAGACCATCTGTTCCCCTAAGATTATAGCCTAGAAAACACTACGGGGAAGTTCTACCTGTTACATGGGGTCACTATGAGTTGAAATCAATTTAAGTGTACCTAAGAAAAGCCTATCTACACAGCAATTCTACAGGATGCATCACCTTTGACCGATAAATATTGCGACTAAACTTCAGAGACACTGATCCCAACATAAGGAACTACCATCAGCTGATGTGTTTGAAATCACAGAAGCCTGGAAGCTTCATATATAAGTTATTAGATGGAGGGCTGGTGAAAGGGAGATAGATG
>NW_006399782.1:15915092-15925717 GCF_000299155.1 Elephantulus edwardii | reverse complement strand
TACATAGGGTCGCTATGAGTCGCAGGCGACTCGATGGCACATAACAATAACAACAACATTATTATTTACACAAAGAATAATTTAGATGTTTTAAGTGACAATTACAGCTTGCTGATTTTCCTTTACAGATGTAATTTTCAAAAAGCCCTGGTGCCTAACTGGGTTAAATATTGGTTTGCTCTCTGAATGGTTGCTATCTAAGGTGTACCTGAACCAGGCCATGGTCTTTGAAATTACTTGCTATACGTCAGAGAGCTGGACAATGACTAAGGATGACAGAAGAAGAATTGATGCCTTTAAGTTGTGATGCTGGAGAAGAGTCTTGAACGTACCATTGGCCACCGATAGAACAAATAAGTCTGTCTTGGGGAGAGTGAAATCAACTTGCTCTCTGGAGGCAAGGATTTTGAAGCTCTGTCTCACATGAGCACATGGCCATGAGGGGCCAGTCCTTAGAGAAGGACATCATGCTCAGAAGGGTAGAAGGAAAGCACTGGAGGAGGCCTTGGATGAAACAGATTGATACAGTCTCTAGGGCAATGGGCTAGGTGAGCTGGAGTCAAGGAGAGTGGCTCAGGACAGTGCAGGCTTCAGAGCTGCTATACATAGGGTCACTATGGGTCGCAGGTGACTCAATAGCACATAACAAGAATAGCTTTTCAATTGTTGAAGATTCAATTCTACCAGATATTCTTTGGAAGAATGATGAAGCAGTCAGATCCTTTAAAGATTCCTGCTTAAGAAACCTTGCAGAGTTTCAACCACAAGACAAAATCACCATATAGGGAGGATAGGAATTGACTGGACAATGATGGGTTTATTGAACATAAATTTTAAGAAGGAAGAAGTATAAGACTTCAGTACAACCAGCCTAAATCCAGAATTCTGAGTACACACAAATACCACACCGATGGTCAAAACCCATAAAACATTATGTACAGTTGTTAATGCATTGCTAAAGAAAATTCTGAGTAAATCAAAATAATAATTAACGTCCAAAGGTAGTAAGAATAATTGAAATATCATTTTAAGAGTGTCTAAAGATGATAAAGTTTTCTAACTCAAATCGAGCCTCTTCAAGAGGACAATTGCAGCAGAGGCTGCAAAACATGAAAACTGCATGCTTCAGCAGCAAGGACGTATATCGGTGTTAATTAAGCATTCATTAGAAAGGAAGGCTAAGTGAGCCGTGGGAGAAAAGAGAGAGAGGAACTCCTAACTCTGTTAGTAATTTAGAAAGTCAGAATAACCTGTCTTGATTAGAAGTTAAGGGTCACAGTGTTGGGGGAGGCATACCAAAAAACCCAATGACTAGGTTTTGAATTTTTTTTCCTCCTCTCTTGGTTTGAGTTTTCATTTTAGACTTCAAGATGAGCAAAAAAATCTCCCCCTGCAAACCTGAATGGCTATTTTTAAAAGGTCAGTATATAGTGAGAAGGGAACCGTGATGAGAGTTTAAGATCTCATAAGGACTGATTAAGAAGGCTATTGTAAGAAAGCTAATTAAGGCAATTAACCCAGCATCAGGCAGAGCAGCTGGCAGGGATTTTCCAAGCAAAATTTGAAGTTGCTTGGATGTCCCACTGTCGATGGCATAGTCCTGGAGCTCCTGGATTTCACAAATTGATAAGTGTAAATTGTAATTTAAACCTGGGAAAGAATCCAAGGGTTTGATTAAGTTAAGTGATAATTGATAATTGCTGAAGAGAAATCAAAATTGTCTGAGTATGCTGTAACCACTAATATACACTGAGAGGAAAGCACAAGGGCCGGGCACATTTTAACTTTTTAAATTCATGCTGCTTTGTCATTAAATCTGATATCTACTATGTTTTTGTAAAATTTACCTTTTTTAGATACAGAAACAGCATAACTGAATAGACTGAGCATCTCAGACAAAGTGAACGTGTTGATTTGAGGCGCTTAGCTTTCTTAAAACAAAACCAATTCTTAAAACAAAATTTAAATTCACATTTTGTTCATACAACTAGTTAGGAGACAGCTAGTGAGTTTGCTTGACTGATGGTAAAGATAGAAGCCAAAACAGAAGTTATTTAAGAAATGTCGATGACTATAAGAATTTCTGATTCGAAATGTCACTGTGATGGAGGGGATCCCTGGTAGACATGAATAAAAAATGGATATAAAACAAAACAAAGGATAAAAAAGATACACACTAAGCCGAAACAAAATCAAACAGAGTATTAGAGGATACTGCAAAATAAGATGAGCAAGAAGATAAAATGAAAACCTATTGCAGGGTCAGCTATGAGTCTTTTCCAACTCAACAGCACGTAACATTAATGTGGACAATTCTACTTCGTCATAAGGGATTGCCATAAATCTGAATCAATGAAACTTCAATAGAAACCATCTATGTTGGCATGCAAATTGACAGAGGAATAGAGAGATGGATGGATGGATGGATGGACAGACAGACAGACAGATAAAATAATAAGAAAAAGTAATGATAATGGCATAATCAGATACTTTGTTGTGATGGTGTCATTGTTTTAAAACAACACAAAACCCAAAACCAGACTTCATTTAAATTTTAGTCAGATTGGCATAAATCAAGAAGTACTCACTAAGGATTCTGTCTGAAATAACATTGAATTTAAACCTTAATTCAGGAATTTTTAAGATATTGACATTTTCTTTTTTTATGAAATTTTATTAATTTTAATGAACATTTACAGAGATTTGGGGTTTTCATTCATTCATTGTTGCACTGTTTTCTCTACACTCATCCTCAGTTCATTCCTCTTTTTTTTCCCCTTTGAAAGTCTGTTTAATTGTCCAATTGCCACAGTGCTTGTCAAAGCCCGTTCTGATTCATCTCCTTTGTCAGTGTGTCCTTTGCCATTCCCTATCACTCCTCCTTGAGAGAGACTTCACCCTGAGATATTGACATTTTCTAACTATAGACTTAGCTTATCTAATCATTTTATGCTGTCTTTTATTTTCTGGCTTAAAGTTCTAATTATTTTCTTCAGACTCTTTAGCTTATTTTAAGCATCTATTTCTAATAGTTTTATAGTACTTATAGTGTGAATGGCATCTCTTTAACAAATTGCACTTTGAATTGGTTATTGTTGGCACACAAAACCACTAATTTTTTTTAATGTTGATTGTGCTGAATGAGAACCACATAGCCCCCTATGGCTAGTCTCCTCTAGGTGAGTTGTACAGTCATCAGTGCATCTTTTGTTAAAGATTTCTTGAAGAAAGCTTGAAAATTCATTTACTATATTAAACAGTACAGCCCCTACCAAGGGGGAGGGGGAGTAGTTGACGTCAAGTTGATTCCCATGGTGACCTCACATTTGTCAGAGCAGAACTGTGCTCTTATGATACTCAATAGCTAATTTTTTAAATATATGGCCAGGCCTTTCTTCCATGGTGCATCTGAGTAGATTAGAACCACCAATTTTTATGCCCACATGTCATTAAGCAGTTTTCATTTATTCCCTCCATGGTCTCCATAATGATGCTATTAAGTCTTTTGTTTACTTTTTTAATAAAAATGTCCAGTGAATTAAAATCCAAACACCAACAATTCCTAATAATTGACAGTGAATGTTGATTCTGAGAAAAAGAAAACAATTTGAGGTTCATAACCAGTATTAAAATATACACACATTCACACCCACCCTCTAATATAAAAAACCCTTGTTCTATTTACTCTTTTTTTTTTTTAGTGTTTCCAATTTAAGTATATGAAAAGGAAAACACACACAAAAAAGGAACAGAGCTTGAATTTCTAGAGTGTGACAATACCTACGGAGCATGCAGTTACAACAGACAGAAATTCTTGCATATTCCTATCCCACTCATTCAAACCAGAAGACTTGGACTCCCTGCTAGATCTTCCTCTTCTTATGAAAACACCAAGTCAGGCTGATGACTCCTCCAGATCCCTGTCACATGCCTTCAAGCTTTATAGCCACAGCTAACATCTGGGCTCCTATCTCTCTTTGGGGAGATGCTGTGATGGTCTCTTACTTTGACTTCCTGGTCTCAAGTCTTTCTACTCTCAAGTCTGTCTTTTGCCCTACTGATTACAAGCCTTCTCCTCCCTGAAGGCTTCTTTGAGCCTCTCACACTAGGCTCCTCCTTCTAAACATAATGTGTTTCTCCTCTTAGGTCATTTGTACTTAGGAATTACATGTTTATATGACTTTTTCTACCAGTGAGTTTTTACACATGATTGTACTTACTAAGTTCAGTGAAATGGCTGGCATCTAATAAATGTTCTTTATGTCTCTATTGAATTATAAGTAAAGGACTTATAGTTATCCTTCTTGCTTTTAACAGACAGTTCTCAAAGTGTTGTAATTTTTAAACTAAATAAACACTGTGCTATTATCTTCTCCTCCATTTACCCTTTGATAGTTACTTCAATTTTATTTTAGCTTTATGATTCTGTGGTATTAAAATGATATCATAAGGTTCAGATGCTTTGACTTATTCCCCAAAGTAAAGAGCAGGGATTGGCTGTTATTAATAGGGATATACTAATATACCCTGTGGGTATAGAAAACAAGGTTGTTTCTCTTTAGGTTGAAAAAGAGTCCTATGGACATTTGTTACTGTAATTACAAACTTAAGACTGCATGTAGAAGAATCCAAATTATCAGCCAATTCTTTATCTAGGGTCACTAAAGGTTTCTATTAAATTAAAAACCAGAGAATAAGTCGCTGCTGATACAGGTGACTTTCCTGTAGTTCCTGACAATTCTAATATGAAGGTCCAACTGTTTCTCTTTATTACTACTCATAGGCTTTGATCATTCCCTAGGCTTTATTTCTCTTTTAATATCTGGGATGAGGAAAGGAAAGAAATACTTCAGAATTGAAAGATTAGTTTCCTAAATCATAAAGATGAGCTTTGTAATTATTTTCCTTTAAGCAAGGAATTAAAGGATAATAAAAGCCCTAATTAAGGACCTCGTTAGCTTAACTAGATTTTCATATGCAAAATACTGTTACCAAAATGCTACTATAGAATAGAAATGCCTCCTGTCAACAGCAGACCCAAAGGGAAGAATTTCTGCTGCGATCCTTTTCATTTGCTTCGCTCTCTTCCTCCAGATTCATTTCTCTCTGATTACCAACACTCTTCATTTCCATGATCCTTTCATCTCCTTTTTGTTGTCCAATCTTCTTCTTTCTTTTACATTTTATTCATCCATCTATTAATTCACCCAGAATTTACTGACCCTATAATACATGTTATATACAAAACTGGGAATTTTAAAAGAAACATTAATATAGTCTGGCTTTTCCATATTTCTTTTTTGTCCTCGAACTCATTCTTTTCTTTTTAACTTGTTCTGTAATTACCTTTTTACTTTCTGTTGCCCTAAAAGAAGAGTGTATTTTACAAGGAAAGCCACATAATTTTCATTCTTTTTCCTCTCTTTTACCATCATATTAATGAGGTGTGGATCACTTTTGAGTTAAACCAGGGTGGGTATGACAATATGATTATTATGATATTCTGTGTCCTTAATTATTGGTGGTTTAAAATAAGTCACTAGTGGAGATAACAGACATAATTTCAACCAGCCGTTTTAAAAAGGGGCTGAGTTGAAATAACTCTATTCAAGATTATGATCTCTGTTACTTTGATACATGTTAAAAATGCATAGTCTTTATAGGATTGTATTTTTGGACTTCAGGGTTATCTGCGCACATTACATGAATTTCTAAAGGAAGGGCTAAGCAGTCTTAAATTTTTTTGAAGTCAAATTAACAGATTTTCCCCCCAACTTCAAGCTCATAATTTAAAACATAGAATTCAGGGTTTCAAAGTAAAGGTCTGAAATTTCTTACTTATTTATTGGATTCGAATTCCCAAAGATTTTGGAATCTGAATATTCAAAATAGATAAACAAAGAAAACACTTTGAAAGATGAGGTGGATTGATTCAGTGACTGGGGTAATCGGATGGGTGTGTCGGAGACAGTGCGATTGGCACAGGACAGAGCAGAGTTTAGGGCTGTTGTTCATAGGGTCACTATGAGTTGCAAGCGACTTGATGGCACATAACAACAACAACAAAAAGCCTTGGAAGGCAGCATTTTTTTTGGTTACAATATGAACTCTATTATATTCAAATTACCTTACCTTCACCTATTCCAATGCTGAGTTCCTTATCTATCCATTCTCTTCCTGTTCCTCCAACCTCCCCCACCTCCCATCATCCCTTAATATTCTTGGGTAGCAGTGGTCTAAGACATTATGGTAATGCAACTAACACACAGGTTAAGGACATGCATTAGGGAGTAAAGGGAGAGAGGAATGGGGATA
Source organism: Elephantulus edwardii (assembly GCF_000299155.1). NCBI lineage: Eukaryota > Metazoa > Chordata > Mammalia > Macroscelidea > Macroscelididae > Elephantulus > Elephantulus edwardii. Next base: position 15,919,402 of record NW_006399782.1, on the reverse strand, counting down.
AATATGTATAAATGAGTGAATGAAAAGTAAATTTCTTTGTAAACTGGCATTCAAATCACAATAAAAAGAATATCTGAGCTATACACCGACTCCTTTCCATTAGCTTTTGATTCCTTATCTACAGTAAGATCAACAATATCTGCTTTATGGGATTTTAGGATTAACCAAAATAATGTAACTGCAAGAGCTCAAGCACTAAATATAATTTCTCATGTATGAAAAATCAGACTTCTATTTTTAGTCTTAAAAGAGTAACAGTTGATATATGTTGTCAGCTTTGTGAATCCAAATAATTCCACACTTTGCTAGATTAAAAAAAAAACACATTGAAAAGAGTGTTTTAATGTTTATTTTAAAAAAATAAAATTAAAATGACTAGTAAATGTGTCTGGTTAAAAAAGAGAGTAGAAAAATGACGTACATAGAGTGAAGAGCTTAATTTTTGTTGCTTTGTTAAGTTCAGTCAAGTTGGTGTTTTTGTTGTTTTGTGCCATTTTCGGGGGCTTTGCACAGGAAGAGACTGCCCATCATCGATGGAGGAGCTCGTGGTCTCTAAAGTTTGTAGACTTGAATCATATCCTATCTTCTGTCATCCTCGTCATCTCTGATACAATTTAGCCCATTGGTTCAGTTGTTGTGTCAGTCCATCTCATCGAGCATCTTCTTTTCTTTCACTGACCCGCTACCTTTCCAAGCATGATATCCCTTTTCAAGTAGCATGTCCAAAATACGCAAGATGAAGTTTTATCATCTTTGTATTTAAGGAACAGTCTAGCTGCACCTTTACCAAGATATATCTGTTTGTTCTTTTTGCAGTTCATGTATTATACAGCACTCTTTTCCAACACCACAACTCAAAGGCTGCAATTCATTTTCTGTCATACTTATTCATTGTCCAGCTCTCAGATTCATAGCAAGTGACTGAAAAGACTATTACCTGAATCAGGTGCACCTTAGTCTTCAAACATACATCAGTGCTCTTCAGTATTTTGTATAAGTCTCTGACAATAGACTTGCTCAAAGCAATGCACATTTTTATCTTCTGACTGTTGGTACCAAGTGTGCTAATTGTGGATAAAAGTAGGGGAAATCATTGGTGGTTTCAATCTTAATCTATCATGTTTCCTATTGGTAACACCTTGTGGTAAGGACCTTTGTTTACTTGATATTGATGTGTAATCCATCTTGATGGCCGTAGTTTTCTATGGAATGTGTTTCAAGTCCTCCTCACTTTCATTAAGCAAAGTTATGTGATGTGCATACAGTAGGTTGTTGATGAGTCTGCTTTCAATCCTGGTGTCTGTCACATTCTTCTTCCTTGAGTCAAGTTTCATAGATTTCCCCCGTCCCCACCCCCAGCCCCACCCAGGGATATAGATTGACTAGGCATGAAGAAAGGATACAACCCTGATGCAGACCCTTGGTAAATTTAAACTATGCAGTTCTGTTTGGACAACAGCTTCTCGGTATAGAGTTTGCATGAGCACAATGGCATGTTCTGGGACTCTAATTCTTCTCAAAACTAGCCATAGTTTGTTGTTATCCACACAGTCAAATGCCTTCGCATAGTCAATATACACAATTATTTGGGATGAGTAAATAAAGAAGTCAGAGTACTTCCCCCACAGAAGAACATTTTTTATCAAGGAATGACCTCACTGAAGATGGGAGCCTCACAGAAAAAGATAGGCTAACAGCAAGAGATCAGTGGGAGGCAGTTGTAAAATTATTGGTGAAAAAGGTAGGGCTAGGAGTGAGGAAAGAAAAGACAGCCAATGCCAGGTAACAAGGGGATCCATTCTTAGCAGTGAATTAAGATACATGATTCATCATGTGCACTGAAGCCAGAAGAAGAAAGAGGCAAAGTAAAAAAAGGTCAACAATAAAAGGTCAAGGTAGAAGTAAATGGGTGGTGTATTCAAATAATACTTCATTTAAAAAAATTCAATCATTTATATGACATATGAAAGGTATTAAGTACTGTTGACTGAATAAATAGTGAGAAGGTAAATAGGAAGAAGATGAAACAAAAGTAATGAAAATTATTCATTAATGCATAAAATTATTCCTACATCCAAGAACTATTTAGGCAGTGTCAAATAATATGTATAGTATTCAGTGTTATACTGTGTGAATATATGAGTTTATGTGTGACTATAGAGGAGAATGAATAAAAAAATATTGAAGATTCCTGACTGACCTCAAGTGTTTATAATGTTAATAGTAGTTCAGTCTTAAATCCTTTGAAAACCCAGTACATTAAATAAGAGAAATTCATGATAGTTTCGCTTTTGGGGCCTGAGTAAAAGAGACTGTAATAGCTTGCTACTGCCGCCAGTTAAGGCATTCATATTTTGAAATCATAACCCCAATCAGTTATAGACTGCTTTTTACTTTAATCTATTTGGATATTTGTTAATATAAGAGATCAATGGATGGAAATGATTGTCCCAAAGATATGTAATATTTTCGTTCAAAAGGTAATAGTGTGTTTTCCACGGATAGCATGAAATAGCTGCTTCTACTTCTGTTCTTTAATTAGTGCTCTTAGTCAAAGGTGGGTTTTATTAGGGTTTCCCAGGTTTAGTTTCATACCAATTGAATCTGATAAGATATGATATTTTTCCAGTAAACATAGGGGGAAGTTTTTTTAAACAAAACTTGGGCTATAAAAAAAAATTAAAAAACACAAAAAACTTGGCCTATAATATAAAATCACTGTACTATCTAGTTGAATAAACACTATTATTAGAGAATAGGATTCATTAATGCTCTTAATAATAAAATATGAACTTAATTGGGAACTGTGTGATAAGAACTATGTTAAGCATTGGATTAATCTCAAATAATTCTCTATGATGTGACTATTATTATAATGGTCTTTCATTGATTGAAAAAGAAAGTGAGACATTGATAAGTTATAAGTGAATTACCAGGCTAAACAACTCAATCAATCCTTTTAACCAATTTTTAGTTTTAAACATAACTGCTTGTTTGACAACGCTATGGTGTATAGAAAATAAAACCAATACTCATTGCCAGCCAGCTGGTTCCAATTCACAGGGACTTTCCACTGGGTTTCTGAGACTGTAAATGTTTAAGGAAGATGTTGTTTATCTTTCTCTGAGGAGCAACTGGTAGATTCCAACTGTCAGTCTGTCAGCTAGTTGCATGATATCTTTGACACTACACCAAGGTTCCTATAAAGGACAAATTATCTCAAAGCTCAAACCCCTTGTCATTGAATTGGAACTGACTCATAACTGTGTATCATGAAGAAGAAGTAGACTGCTCACCTACTTTTGAGCACTCCCTATACCCAGAACCATTGGTGGATTCGAACCTCCAGAGAGATACCACCTTTGGTTAGCAGAAAAACCTCATAAAGACTCTGTCATCAGAGTTCTACAGAGGAAGGAGAAAGTTACTATTCATTTCCTGGATGTTCCTCAAAATTTGCAACCAAATAAAAGCAGAGATAGAATAAAAGACAAAATGTAATTCACTAAGTGTGTGCTTATGTGTTTCTCAAAAAAATTTAAAAAAATGTTTTGTGTAATCTCAATTACATAATTAATTTTGTGCCATATCTCCCTAAGACTATTTCTTTCTAGGAAAACCACAAAGTATGCTTGCGTTTGACATTTTTATTTTCTCAGAGACAGTATGCCAAAGAGGAACAGGGGAAGCAGCCGAGAACTGCCCAGCAAAAGTGGTGATGGTGACAGCAACAGATGGAAAGTAAACCATTGGCGTATTGGAAATAATCAGACACCATCCTACAGCTGGGAAATCAGCAAGAAATGAAGATCAAGCTTTCTCCTCATTAAATCTGTAATTAAGGCTCCATTCTGCTGCACTGGAATCATGCTGTGTTGATGGGTCAGACCCTCTTGGCACTGGGGTGAGGGAACCCCTACACATGGCACTGAGTGATAAGTTAATTAAAAGACTGTATAAAGATAAAGCAAGACATTTAAGAACCACAAGTAATAATGATATAAGTCTGATTCACTCAATTTCAAAATACCTGTACCTTTATTAAGGAACTTGTACAACATATATACAGAATTCTGGTGGCATTTGTGTTGACAATCACAAAGCTAGGAGGTTTGAATCTACAAGCTGCACTGAGGGAGAAAGAGGGGCAATCTCTCATTGATTTATAGCCTCTAAAAACCCATCAAAGGGTCAACCATAATTCACTTCTGACTCAATGGTGTAACGATAGATAGATGATAGATAGATAGATAGATAGATAGATAGATAGATAGATGATAGATAGATAGACATATGTATGTGTATATATA
>NW_006399782.1:15899583-15914992 GCF_000299155.1 Elephantulus edwardii | reverse complement strand
GATAGATAGATAGATAGATAGATAGATAGATAGATGATAGATAGATAGATAGATAGATAGATAGACATATATATGTGTATATATATATTTATATAGACATATGTATATATGTATATATACATATATATCTTCTCTATGAATTTAAGAAATATAATTATCTGCCATACTTAAAAGTAATAAGATACTTCATTATCAGTGTTTCTTCACTATTAGTACCACAAAGTCAGATCCCTAACTTATTTGGCCAAATACTTTTATTTTGGCAGTGATAATTCAGAATGACCTTAAGAAAAGAGGTTTAGTTCTGTCACCCCACTTTTTCTACCTGAGACATGTACCCAAATATTTTAGACTCACAGTCCAATCCTTACTTTTCATCCAAGTGTTTATGTAAACGTGCATAATCATTACTATTTTACCAGTTTATACATATCCTCAGGTAATACCTTTTGCAGCTCTACTTTTTATGTGAGTGGCTCTCCTGCTTGGACCCAACAATTTCTGCTTTCACTCTCAGAATGATTACCCAGCTCAGCTCTTGACATGTAATGCACAAACATTGACCTTTCATAACTTATTATTAGAGTTACAGCCTTCCTAGCTTTTCTCAAATGGAAAATAACATGAAATATCTGTTGAATAAAATGCAACTGGATTTTGAAATAACTTCCAATATTGTTTAAAAGGTACATTATATTACTCTTCTTCATAAGAAAAAAATGTAGCATGTGGTTGTTTATATGAAAGTAAGATATGAATCCTAACTATAGCAAGCCATCATAACAAGAAAGAAACTTGATCTTGAGAAAAGAAAGGTTTGTAGTCTTTCATTGTATTTTAAGGCTTAGACCAGGGTTAAAATATTCACTTTCAACTGTTGTTGTTGTTGTTATGTGCCATCGAGTCGTTTGCGACTCATAGCGACCCTATGTACAACAGCCCTAAACCCTGCTCTATCCTGTGCCAATCGCACTGTCTCTGACACTCCCATCCTGATTACCCCAGTCACTGAATCAATCCACCTCATAGAGGGTCTTCCCCTCCTGCGCTGTCCCTCTACCCAGCATGATGTCCCTCTCTAAAGACCTGTCTCTCCTTACAACATGTCCAAAGTATGTCAGATGAAGCCCCAGAATCCTTGCCTCCAAGGAATAGCCTGGTTTAACCCTCTCTAGGATGAATCTGTTTGTTTTCTTGGCAGTCCATGGTACATTCAATACTCTTCTCCAGCACCACAGCTCAAAGGCGTCAATTCTCCTTCTATCCTCCCTAGTCATTGTCCAACTCTCTGATGCATCACAAGTGATTTCAAAGATCATGGCCTGTATCAGGCGGACCTTAGTCTCCAGAGAGACAGCGCTGCTCTTGAGTACTTTAGAGAGGTCCCTAACAGTGGACTTTCACATCATAATACATTTTTTTATTTCCTGGCTGCTGGTGCCAAGAGTGATGACCGTGGAGCCAAGCAAACTATAAACTGGTAAAAAACAAAACAAACAAACAAACAAACCACCCAAAAACAAAACACCAAAGACTCACTTTTGCAAGAGAATGGAAAGGCACATACAGAAGAATGTCTATATTTGGTTTATAAGCATGATCAAAAGATAAGTTGAGATTTACATTCTCATCACTGATATGCTAACAGTACCCTTAAAATTTGATAGTTTAATTGGTTGGATTTGGTTTTTAATTGCTTAAGAGTGCTGAGTACCTACCTTCAAGTGTCAAAATATCTGAGGCCATTTCTTTACATGTGAAAGCTCTAATACAACATTTATGGAAGTGCTTTGTAAATGGCAAAAAAACTATACAAATGTCAACTGGCTGAGGTTGTGGTTCTAAGGGATTAACGAACTCCTGACATAGCATACTTTCTCACATTTTAAAATGTGGAATTATTTTACGATATTTTACGCAAAATATTTTTAAAGAGTTATGAGAATTATAATTTTATCATTTTGTGAAAATCATCAGATAAAATATACCCAGTTTACAACCCATGCTCTAGATAAGCTTTCTGCCCGTTGAATGTGTCAACAAACCACCTGAGAGGGTATCCCTGAGTATGGAATGTAACGCAAAAGTCTTGAGTAGAGGCTGAGATTCCTTATTACCAAAAAAGCTCTTAAATGTCACATGCTGCCCTTCTTTGAAGTATACTTAGTAAGGCCTATATTCTAGAGGGGAAGCTCTGGTGGTGTGGTCCATAGGAAGTTACCTTGGTAACTCTAGGGGCTCAAATCTACCAGTGACAGTGAGGTAAAAGGATGGGCAACCTCCTTTGTGCTTAACAGGGCCTTGGAAAACCCTCTGTGGAGTTGGTTCAGAGTTAATGGCAGTGAGTGAGTAACATTCTAGAGGTGCATACTCCTATATGGTAGCTCATGACCACCTTTGGGTATTTACATATAAAGCAAATAAAGTTAAATAACACAATCGTATGATCTTATTGTTCTATTAGTCACACTCCCAGTGCTCTCCAGCACCTGTGGCTAGTGACTACCATACTGGACAACACAGACAGAGCATTCTCATCATTGCAAAATGGTCCCCTGGGAAACACTGATCTAGAGAAAATTCATGGAGAAACAAAAACCAAATAAGCAAAGTCACTGTCTTAGTATAACACTTCCCAATCCCCACCCCTGCAGTTATGAGTTCAAAAGTAGCATTTCCATGTGCAAAATCAATAAAGGAGTATTTCAGAGAAGTGTCCTTTCTCCATATCGTTTTAATTTATATGCAGGAAAGATCATTCAGGAGGCTGGACTTCACGAGGCGGCATCAGAATTAGTAGAAGACTCATCAACAACCTGAATTTTGCAGATGACAGAACTACTTGTCAACACTGAGGAGAACCTAAAACCTTTGCTGCAGAATGTCAGAGACCACACACAGTCTTCAATATAGATTACAGCTCACTTTCGCGAAAAAAAAGATATTCATAGCCAGGTCAATTGGTAGCACCATGATAGATGAAGAAAGGATTGAGATTGTCAAAAATTTCACCTTGTTCATATCCACAATCAACACTATTGATACCAGCAGTTGGGAAATCTAAAGACAATTTGTACTGAGAAAATCTATTATCCAGGAACTCTCCAGAGTACCTAAAGAGCAATGATGTTAGTCTGGAGACTAAGGTGTTCCTCATATAGGCCATGGTTTTTGCAATTACTTGCTACACATCTGAGAGCTGGACAATGACTAAAGATGACAGAAGAATCAATGTTTTTGAGTTGCAGTGCTGGGAAAGAGTACTGAACATTTCAAAAGACTACCAAGGTTTATTCTGGAGAGTGAAACCATGTGGCTCCTTGGAAGCAGGGAAACTCTTTCTCATATACTTTGGACATGTTGCCAGCATGGACCAGTCCTCAGAGAAAGACATCATGCTTGGAAAAATGGGCAATCAGCCCAGGAGAGGAAGAAGATTCTGGATGAGTTGGATTGACACAGTAACTGGTAATGGAGACACATGTATCAGAGAGAGTGAGATCAGGTCAGAATAGGACAGGGAAAAGAGCTATTGGGCATAGGGTCACTATGAATCATAGTTGACTCAATGGCACACAACAACAATAACCCTTCATGTAAAAGATGATTCCGATGGCTTTACCATGAGACACATACTTTGGGCTGTGATTACAGGAGGGAGGTGGTGAGTGTAGGCTTTTAGAAAAAAAAGAGATTAAATTTGTTAGTTCCCTACCAGCAGGAAGTAGAAGAGGGTTTGATAATGCCCAATGAGAGAATGAAGAAGAGCCTGCCTTGCTCCTCTCAAGGGAAGAGTGAAGTGATATTAATCAGCACACTATTGTGTACAAAGAGGGTTCTCTCAGGAGAAGAGGAGCGCATCTGTCCCACTCACACATCAAAGAGAACCAGCAGCTGAAAATGCTTGTGTCAAACCTCCACTCAGACTCCCCCCCCCCACCCCTTGCATTCCCTTCCTGGTTCATTTATTATTCTGTGGGCTGTTCCGCAAAAAGCCTTTCATCTGATTAACATTTCAAACCATTGTTGGTCTGCGCTGGCTTAAATGAACTAATCATCATTAGTACTTCAAAACCTGTCTGGCTATGCCTGCAAGGAGGGGAAGAGAAGAGAAGAAAAGGAAACAAACCTGCCTGGTTAAATAAGTCATCCATCAGGGGTTGGCCAGGAACGAAACAAAAGCAGAATCCTGAGTATTTTGTCATTAATTAAGTTATAGGTTCATATAGGAGCCAAAGAGGTAAAACATGGGCTGTGAATACATACATACACTCAACCCTAGTGGGAAATAAGACATAGAAAGGGTTTAGGGTGGTGAGGAGAGAAGTCAGGAACAGCAGTCATTTTGTAAAGCTTTACCTCCTTTTCCTGAGGAAATAATTATGACATTACTTTCAAAGCAAAACTTGTTGCCGAAGCTGTTTCTTTTCTGTTCTTTATGCTCTAACCCTTTCAAGAGAATATTTTCACGAGTAATACAGGTGAGTCATCTCTCTGTGTTATAATGGTAATGATATTGTGTTACTTTTAATGTGCGTCTTGCATTATAGAATGTAGCTGAACCTCTCACCTGTGGGGCTGAGAAAGCATGTAGACTGATTAACTTGGATAAGTTAAAAGAGAAGTGATTTGTTTACATAGAATTTTCTCTAGTGAACATGTTGTGTGTCTGCCCCTCATAGTGACCCTATGCACAATAGCTCTGAACCCTGCCCAATTCTGAGCCAATCTAACAGTCTCTGATACAACCTGCCCTCATTGTCCCAGTCACTGAGTCAATCCATCTCATCTGGGGTCTTCCTCTCCTGTGCTGTCCCTCCACCCTTCCAAGCATGCATTCCTTCTCCAAGGACTTGTCCCTCTTGGAAACATGGCCAAAATATGTGAGAAAGAGTTTAAAAATCCTTACCTCCAATAAGCAACGTGGCCTTTGTTTATTCCAACGTATTAGGAGATCTGGTGGCAGAGTGTTAAAGCAGTTGACCACTAACTCAAAAGCCGACGTTTTGAAGTGTTGACACTATGTGCCATCTAGTCTGAACTGACTCATATCTGAACTACCAGAGAGAAAGACAAGGCTATCTACTTCCTTAAAGATTGTACATGCTTAGATCATCTCAGGAGAAGTTTTACTCTGTCCTCTAGAGTCTGTTAATAAGGCTCAGGAACAACAGGTATTTTATTTCTGTTCATGCTAGTATACATGAAATACCAGCTTTAGAAAGTTCAGATCTTTTAGGGTTCCAGCTCTTTTGTTCAGAGGGTTGCTATGAGTCATACTTGATTTGAGGCACCTAATAACAACATTAATATGGATCTCAATTAACTATGGCTAACATTGTGGAGAATGTTCGCTTTCTAAAGCTAACATGTTCCCTACTTTGAAAAAATTCACTTTATACCACTTCCATTTTTACAAATGACCCATATTTTTGCTAGCTTTCTTAAATGGAAATAAATTGAAGAGAGCTATCACTTTTGTGGGTGAATAAAAGGTGAAAAGTAAAACTAGCACTCAGCATTTGTTTTGTAGGGAGCTGTTTGTGTGGATTAAGTTTGAGGACTAAGGTGCATTTGATTCAGGTCATGGTCTTTCTGATCACTTGCTATGAATCTGAGAGCTGGACAATGAATAAGGATGATAGAAGAACAGTTGATGTCTCTGAGCTGTGGCGTTAATAGCACTGAGCCATTCCGTCCGCTCTTTGAGTGCTTGCTGCTCACTTCCTTCCCTCTTCTTTGCCTTCGCTGTCATTTAGCTCCATGTACAGCCGACATCATGGTCTTCCGAGACCTCAAGACCACTGCCAGCCTCCAGGTCCTCAATGATTACCTGGCCGACAAGAGCTACATGCAGGGTTATGTGCCATCGCAAGCAGATGTGGAGGTGTTTGAAGCCATCTCCAGCCCCCCACCTTCTGACTTCTGCATTGGTACAGTCACATCAGGTCTTAGGAGAAGGAAAAGACCAGCCTTCCAGGAGTGAAGAAAGCGTTGGGCAAATATGGCCCTGCTAATGTGGAAGACACCACAGGAAGTGGAGCTGCAGACAGTAACGATGACAATGACATTGATCTCTTTGGATCTGATGAGGTGGAGGAAAGTGAGGAAGCAAAGAAGCTAAGAGAAGAACGCCTTGCCCAGTATGGATCAAAGAAAGCCTAAAACCCTGCACTAGTTGCCAAGTCTTCAATCTTACTGGACATGAAGCCATGGGATGATGAAACTGACATGGCAAAACTGGAAGAATGTGTTGGAAGCATTTGGGCAGATGGCTTCATCTGGGGCTCTTCCAAGCTAGTACCTGTGGGATATGGAATTAAGAAGCTTCAGATACAGTGTGTAGTTGAAGATGATAAAGTTGACACAGATTTGCTGGAAGAACAAATAACTGCTTTTGAAGACTATGTGCAATCTATGGACATGGCTGCTTTCAACAAAATCTAAAGTCCTTCTGCTTCCAACAATAAAAACTTTAAATAATAATAATAATAATAATAATAATAATAAATAATAATAAAAGAATAGCACTGAACATCCCACGGACAGCCAAGAACAAACAGCTATGTCTTCGAGAGGGTGAAGCTGGAGTTCTTTGGAGGTAAGAATCATGAGGCTGCGCCTCACATACTTCAAACATGCTGCTGGGGGAGCTATTTCATGGAGAAGGATATGATACTTGGAGGGGTGGAGGGTCAGTGACGGAGAGGAAGACCCTCGAGTAGGTGGATTGACACTGTGAGTGCTGCAATGGGCTCTAATGTGTTAGGAAGTGTGAAGATGGCACAGGATAGAACATCTTTCATTCTTAGGGTCACTGTGAGTCATTCTTGACTTGATGGCACCTAACAACAACATTAGTGTGGATCTTAAAAAAATTATGGTTACTATTGTCGAGAATAGGAATCTCAGAACACTTTATTGTACTCAGGATAAATCTATACCTATAACACAAAGGTGCCATTAGAATGAAGCAAGGGAACACTGTTGTTATGTGCCGTCGAGTCGCCTGCGACTCATAGCGACCCTATGTACAACAGCCCTAAACTCCGCTCTGTCCTGTGCCAATCGCACTGTCTCTGACACTCCCATTCCAATTATCCCAGACACTGAATCAATCCACCTCATAGAGGGCCTTCCTCTCCTGCACCGTCCCTCCACCCTCCCAAGCATGATGTCCGTCTCCAAGGACCGGTCTCTCCTCACAACATGTCCAAAGTATGTTAGACGGAGCCTCAGAATGCTTGCCTCCAAGGAGGTACCCGGTTTAACCCTTCCCAGGACAAATCTGTTTGTCTTCCCAGCAGTCCATAGTATTCTCAATACTCTTCTCCAGCACCACAGCTCAAAGGCATCATCTCTCCTTCTATCCTCCCTGGTCATTGTCCAAGTCTCTGATGCATAACAAGTGATTGTGAAGACCATAGCCTGTATCAGCTGCACCTTGGTCTCCAGAGAGACACTATTGCTCTTCAGTACTCTGGAGAGGTCCCTAACCGCAGACTTTCCCATGGCAATGCACCTTTTAATTTCCTGGCTGCTGGTGCCAAGACTGTTGACTATGGAGCCAAGCAAACTAAAGCTGTGTACAATCTCAATCTCTTCACCATCCATCCTGATGCTGCCAATTGGTCCAGTGGTGAGAATCTTTGTCTTCTTGACATTGCGCCTCAATCCATATTGGAGGCTGCAGTCCTTGACACTTTGCAGCAGGCGCTTCAGGTCCTCTTCAGTTTCAGCAAGCAGGGTTGTGTCATTCGCATAATGCAGGTTGTTGATAAATCGTCCACCAATCTTGACCCCACATTTCTCCTCATAGAGCCCAGCCTCCCGGATAATCTGTTCTGCATATAGGTTGAAAAGGTATGGAGATAGGATGTATCACTGGCGTATCCCCTTCCCAATTTTGAACCATGCAGTGTTCCCTTGCTCTGTTCTGACGACTGCCTCCTGGTCCAAGTATAAGTTTCGCATTAGAATGATCAAGTGTTCTGGGATTCCCTTTGTTCTCAGAGTCAGCCATAGTTTGTTATGATCTACATAGTCAAATGCCTTTGCATAGTCAATAAAACACAGACATTCCTCTGGTATTCCCTGCTTTCAGCCAAGATCCATCTAACATCAGGGGAACACTACAAGGTTTAAAATCAGAATGGCGTGTATCAAGGATGTATCCTTTTCCATACATATTCAATCTGCATACTGAGCAAGTAATTAATGAAGCTGGACTCATTGAAGAGGAATGTGGCATTAACAAACAGTGGTATGTAGACAACACAACCTTGCTTGGAGAGAGTTAGAAGGACTTGAAACATTTGCTGTAGTAGATCAGCTACTACAATCTTCAGTGTGAATTACATTTAAACATCAAGAAATCAGAAGTCCTCACTGCTGGGCAACAGATAACATCATGATAGATTAAGAAAGGATTGAGGCACTCAATTATTTCTTCTTGCTTGGATCAACAATAAACATCTTTGGCATGAGCAGTCAGGTCATCAGGAGCAGTATGGCTTTAGCTAAATCGGCTGTCAGATATCTCTCCAAAATACATACAAACAATCATGTTAATCTAAAGATGAAAGTTCCCCCAAATCAGCCTGTGGTCTTTTCAATCACTTGCTACGCATCCTGGAGCTAGACAGTGAATAAGGATGACAGAAAACCAATTCTTTTCGTGCTAGTTGGAGACAAAAATGGTGAAGCTCCATCTCTCATACTTTGGACATATTGCTAGAAAGATTATTCCTGGGAAAGGTACATCTTTTTCTTAGAAAGGTTGAGGGTCAGCGCAAAGGAGGAATAACCCTAACAAGATACATTGACACAGTGACTACAACAGTGGGATCAAATATATTAAACATTATAATGATGACACAGAATTGGGAAAGGTGCAGGTTTGTTTTTCATAGGATCTCTATGAATACTACTCAATTCAGACACTTAACAACAACAGGTAAAGTGGTAGCATATACAAGTGAGAAGAGCATTGCCACACCGCTCTCCTGTGACCTACACTCAATCTCTGCATCAATCTGCCGTAACTTTAAACTGTGTCTGTGAACAATACAGGCTATAATTATTTTGTGTTTTCTCTGCTATTTAGTAAGTTTTGTTATTTTTTTTTCCATTGGGTAATAATAAAACTTTCCCCATATAAAAAACCCAAACTTTCTCCATATAAATTAATAGCAGTTTTCCCACATAAATAAACAGTAATTGCTTCTTCACCTTATGACATTTTGATTTACAAGCAGTTTCATAGGGGTACCAGGGAGCTCAAATGGCTTGTCGTAGGAACTGCACAGTCAACCTAAAGGTACGCAGTTCAAATACGCCAGCCCTCCATGGAGAAAGATGTACAATCTACTCCTGTGAGATTTACTGTCTCTGAAAACACTTTGGAGGGTCAGCTACTGACCCAACAACACACAAAAATAATAACAAATTTCAGATAGAGGGAGAAAGCTATATAATAAAAGCTTGCAAGTTTTTTTATCAAGATACATGTAATTCTGAAGCAGAGGTAAGTAGAGATAGATAGAGACAATATATCTAGGCAAGTCTTTGTGTTTGCTATAAAATGCCAATAGTACTATAGGATACTCTAAATATAGAGGATGAATTTTAAACTTAAGCAAGAAAAATTTCCCCCCAGCTTTTGTGGTGAATGAAATCAACATTTCCTGCAGATCACTGGAACTTGAGTACATTACATAGACGGTAATAGCTGAAATGCTGGAGATGGCGCAATAGCCTACATAGAGTGTTCTACGTAAGGTTCATAGACCTTACTCTTTATTAATTTTTTTTCAATCCTTTACTCAAATAAAAGGGAATATTTCTTTGGTTATTGTCAGCTTCCCATTTTAACAAAAACAAACAAACAAACAAACAGACACCCACAAAACCCCTTAATCTCATTCTTTTGAGTGAACTGGATCCAGATACAAATAAGTCAAATCATGTTTTCATTTATTAGTTTGAGTATGTTGTCTTTAAATTGGACATAATATACGATTACTTTGTCTCCACAGATGTATCATATTTTAAGAGATACACTTAATTTTTTAAAGTAAACATTAACCTTATGTAACTGAATACAGCAGCAATAATTAAAGAGTAATTCTGGGTTAGCTCATCCATTTTTACTTTGAGCTGAAAAGAACATTGTTACTCCTTAGCCATTAGCCACTTATATACTTGGTGGGTTCCTTTCTACATGAAAGACTTGACTCATGTGAAGATCTTTGGAAGCAGTATTTTTTTTAAAAAAATTAAAAAGTAAGTTGGAAGTAATAGGGAAAAAGTCTAATTATTTTATAAAATTACTATTTAGACATTAAAATAAAGTCTCAAAAACCACATAATAAATGAGTGGTGGGAATGGAAGCATAGACTGGCAGAAGCAGTGGACAGTTTTCTAGAAGGGCCGCAGGATCAAGAACCAACAAGGAACACTTCTCATTCCATCCATACAGGGCTCTTTTCAGTAGGGCAAATAGCTTAGAGATTATAAACATTTATAAACATGAGATTTCTAACTATCTTGTAATTATAATTGTTTATGTTTGTTGTTGGTTGCTGTTATGTACTGGAGAGTCAGAAATGGCTCGTAGGTGACCCTCTAGGGGGTTTTCAGAGGCAATAAATTATACAGGAGGAGATTGCTCAACTTTCTCTCATAGAAGCAATTGGTGGATTTGAACCACATGCCTTTTGTGTTGACAGTGCAACTCATTACCCACTAAGCCATGAGAGTTTCTCAAAACTACTGTTAGGAGTGGAGATTAAACAATATATATTTACTGTACTTCAACTCAGAGTCATACTGTCATTTTCTGATAAATGGTACAAAATCTATCTTAAGAAGCAACCTTCTTGGACTCTTCTATCATGTAATTATGCTAACATGAATTCCAATTACTAATTCAATCCTACCACCAATTTGCTTTATGAACAAAATCCCTCACAGTTATTTAATCAGTAAACATTACTGAACATCTACTATTCATGGGCAGCTTTGTGTTTGATGTATCAAGGATGAAAATTTGTATTTATCACAAACTGTGATCTGTGGACATGCAGACTTAGTATCCTAGAAAAACTGGATGAGAATTTGCAATTTAAGATAATTCATATGCATTTTATGGATATTAGGGAGCTCTGGCAAGAAGCTGAGCTGCAATCCCAAAGATGCATGGTTCGAATTTACCAGCTCCTCCATGGACGAAGGATCTCCCATGCAATCTCATCTCATGCAATTAACTGCCTCTGAAAACCTCCTGGATGGTCAACTATGGGTAGGTTCCCAATCAATGATATCCCAACAACAACTATACACACACACACACACACACACACACACACACACACACACACTTTAGGAAACCTGGTTTTGGGATATCTCACTCTCAAAACTCATTGCTGTCAAGTTGTCACCAAATCATAGCTGACTCTCTAGGAGAAAATTGCATGGGAGGGAATCATCCATTTTCCTCTCACACAGTTTCTAAAGAATTCACACAGCCAAAGAGGTGCCTTCTTTGAGTTATTAATGCAACTCTCCACAGATTATGCCAAAAGAGCTCATTGGGACATGTTGTTATTGTTAGGTGCTGTCAAATCTAGTACATTTCATAGTGAAACACAGATTTGAACCTTGTTGTATCTTACATCACCCTCACCACCTCTGTCATATGAGTTGGTTGTTGCTGTCAGTGTGTCACTACATCATTTTGTGGGTCTCTCTCCTTTTCTCTGACCCTTCACCTTCCCAAAGATGTCCCTTTCCCAAGAATGGCACCTCCACATAACATACCCACCATAGCTAAAGTAAAGCTTCACTATCCTTGCCTCTAAGAAGCACTCTGGTTGTACTTTTTTCAAGACATATTTGTTTGTTCTTTTGGTTGTGGTTGTTGTTGTTAAGTGCCACTGAGCCACAGATGACTCATAGCGATCCTATGAACAAAAGACCTGAACACTTCTCATGCTCTCTCCAGGTTCATAGGGTTTCCGGAGACAAGCTTTTTCAGAAGTGGACGTCACTACTGCTTCCAAGCTTGTTTTAATCGGGGAGCTCCACCAAATACATCTTAGCAATTTAATAACTTAATGGCTAGCATTTACCAAAGTATCTTTTACTCAACTTGAAAAGCAGTCCTGTTGTTTTACTGTGATGTTACATATACCCAGAAAGATAACCCAGAAACAATTAAAAAGAAGAGAGAGAAAGGTTCTGAGATCCAAGCAGAATGCTGGCTAAGGAGCTAAAAGAGGTAGTATCTATAAAATATGATAATAATTAGGTAGTCCCTCGTATATTCAATACTCTTCTTCAGCACCATAATCTGAAGGTGTTTATCGTTGCTCTGTCATCCTTTGTACTGTCCAGCTGCATAGCAAGTGTTTGGAACGACCATGGCCTTAATCATGTGCACCTTAGTTTTTAAATGGAAATCCTTGTTCCTTAGTACATTGCCAATGTCCTTGATAGCAGACTTTCCCAGTGCGATACATCTTTTGTTTTCTTGACTATTGGTACCAAAGGTATTGATTGTGAATCCAAGTATCATGAATTCATTGGCAATTTCAATATTTTCTCTACCTATGCTGCTGCTGCTTATCAGTCCAATGGTGAGGATTTTGTCTTCTTCGGGTTGATATATAATCCATTTTGAAGGCACAGTGGTACCTCAACAGTAAACTTAAATAGCATAGTTGGAAAATACTATTGTTGGCTGCCATCAAGTTGATCCCTATTCATGACAACTTCATGGAAGATAAGGTTATTTTGGTCTTTTAATCATATGCATTGAATGATTTTCAGGAAAGTAGATTACAATGACTTTCTTTTTAAAAGGTCTAGTTGGGAAACTCTGTTCAACTCTGTAACCTTGGTGTCTTCGCTGACAATTGGGTAGAAGCTAGGATGATATGAATTGCTGGGAACGAAGCACAGAGCCCCTGCCTAAAAGGCAAAAAATCTTCTATTGAATCACCACTGCTGTCTCTTTCAAAGTCTATGGCTATAACATCATGAAGCCGCAGAAGAGAAACAGTTACCTGGAATAATGGACATTTAAACACAATAATGAATGTTAATTATCTCAAAGAAAAGTTGGTACAGGCTAAGTGGGAAAAGTAAAACTTAAACTCAATAAGTTTTTAAAAAATCTTTAGAATCAAGTGATGGAAGCAAGATTCCAACTTGGAAATGGGAAGTAATATTTCAATAAAAATAAAGTGACAATAATATAAGGAGAAAACGCCAGCTTGACTAAAGTACAGGATATACACTTGAAACTTAAGGAAAATCAGATTGAAAGGACAGTGTGTATGACAGTTTTTGACAGTCAAGCAGACTTTACATTTTATACCAGAAAAATATATGTTGTTGTTATTTGTTACTGTTAAACCTCCTCTGTTTCATGGTGACATTATATATACATTGATACATCTGTGAGATCTTCATGGTGGTTAATTTCCTGACTGTGGTAACTTGTGTGTTGCTATAATAGAGGCAGCTATAGCATGAATGTTTCAGATACCACCAAGGTCACATACAGTAAACAAAACAAATTTCAGATGAGCTTCTAGACTGGGACAGACTAGGGAAAAAAATTCTAAAACTTTCCCTCTGAAAATTAGCTAATAACAAGCCTATGGCTGGTCACTGAAAACACTTGGATTAGGAAGGAAATCTCACAACTAGAAACCAGTCTCTTACACATAATAAATAATCCGTGCTTAGAAAATCCAATTGGTTAAACTATATGTTCAAAAGTAATTATTCTGGCCCCATGGTGATGGGAGGAATTTCAGGGGGAAAGCCTGGCTGAGAGATGCTATAAATATCCATGGGGTGGGATCAGATTCCGTGAATAATGTCTATTTAACGAAGATAGGCAAAGCCCTAAAAACAATAATTATATGTAAGAGACTAATATAGTCAAACCACTGTATCACAATGACTATGCTGATTTGAATTTGGCTCAATTAAGGAGCTCTTTCATTGAAATAAAGTTTCTAAAAATGTAACTTAATGGCACTACTATACTTCAGCTCAATTCATTCTGCTGAAACTGATGAGCTTGTTACGTTTCCTTCCATTCCCTTATTCTATTGCAACCAGAACAACAGAATGAATGTAAACCACCTTGTTTTAATTCAAAAGGTACCTTTTCTTTAAATGAGACAGCATGTTGATGCTAGTATAATTTAAAAACTATTGAATTAGCCTTGCATTTACAAATCAGATATTACGATCTCTTGATATGCACTGGTTCTGATATGACATTGGCCAAGTGTCTTCACTTTCCTAATCCTTGATTTCTTGAGTTTTAAGTCAAAGCAAACATTTACTTCACAAGACACTCAAGGCCAGACACACAAGTGATGCCTGAAAATAGATGACATGGTACTGTATTTAGCTATTAACTCAAAGGTCAGCAGTTCAAATCCCCTCGCTGTTTGCTCTATATCTAAAAAGATGGGAAGTCTCCCATTAGAATTTATAGCTTTGAAAATATAATGGTGGTTTCCATTACTTGGAGTTGACTCAATGTCATTAGATTGGGCTTTTTTAACATTTTAATTGTCACTCTAATCTTCCTCCTCTTCCTCCTTTTCATCTTTATAATTCACTCAATGGAAAAAACAAACCCAAGACTACATCTTCAATGTTGGAAACCATATAGACTGTTTCTACTCTGTCTCAGAAAGTTGTTATGATTAATAATCTACTCAGTGGCAGAAGATTTAATCTTCTTCTGTTGCTTTTTTTAGCAAAGTCTGAGGCCTTTCAAATAAAGAATAAAAAACATACGTAGAAATACAATTGTGATTTTCCAATGTTAAAGTACATCCAGTAGTCAGCTAACTCAGAAGCCCAGCTGTGGCATAAACCAGGAGCTCCTGGAATCCCTTTTCCTTACACTTCTTATCTTCAAGTTAGATCTGATCCGGTAAGATCTAGCACAGTTTTTCCATCCAGTTTTTCCTCCCTGTTTTTCTTTGCCTTCCTTTAACGTTTCCCCTCCTCTAATCATACATAACTGTGATTGAAACTCTAAACAAGTAAGACCTTTGTCACACTTGCTTTCTGTTATGACACCAACCAAAATTGTTCACAAAAATGTTCTAATAAAATGATTTCTTCAAAGAAACCCCAAACACACTATCTCAAAGTTGATTTCAACTCATGGAGATCATATATACATAAAAACCTCAAACAAAACCTTTGCCATCAAGTCAATGCTTACACATGCTGACCATCCATTGCATTTGCAAGGCTATAAATGTTGACTGGAGGAGACCACTCATCATTCTACCCCTTATCTCAGTTATATTGATTGTAACTGAGCAGCACATGGACTTCAACCACTGACCAAAATGGATGTCAGAA
>NW_006399782.1:15880276-15898023 GCF_000299155.1 Elephantulus edwardii | reverse complement strand
GATTTGTCCTGGAAGGGGTTAAACCAGTTGGCTCCTAGGAGGCAAGGATTCTGAGGCTCCGTCTAACATACTTTAGACATGTTGTGAGGAGAGACCGGTCCTTGGAGAGGGACATCATGCTTGGGAGGGTGGAGGGACAGCACAGGAGATGAAGGCCCTCTATGAGGTGGATTGTTTCAGTGACTGCGATAATTGGGATGGGAGTGTCGGAGACAGTGTGATTGGCACAGGACAGAGCGGAGTTTAGAGCTGTTGTACATAGGGTTGCTATGAGTCGCAGGTGACTCGACGGCACATAACAACAACAATAAACAACAAGATCGTTTTGAGCATTTCAAGTATGCCTTCACAAAGCTGTTAAAAAATAGCCATGAGTAACCAATCTCTTCTCTGGTTTTGAACCACAGAGTATACCCTCCACATAGTGCTAAAAATCACATCAGGGGAGAATGACGATGCTTTGGTATGTGCAACCTCTACAAAGTACTAAAGGAAATGATGCCGGTTTAAAGACTAAGTGTGTACCTCATGCAATCTATGGTCTTTTCAATCACTTGCCATGCATCTGAGGGCTGTAATGTGAATACACATGACAGAAAAAAGATTGATGCCTTTGAGTTGTGATGCTGGAGAAGAATGCTCATTATCCCATGGACTGCCAAAAGAACACATATGTCTTGGAAAAAACACAGCCAGAATGCTCCTTAGAGGCAAGGATTGTTTGTTGTTGTTGTCATGTGCTGTCAAATCACTTGTGGCTCATAATGACCTTGTGTTCAACAGCCCTAAACCCTGCTCTACCCTGTGCCAATCTTAGTGTCTCTGACACACCAAACCTCATTACCCCAGTCACCGAATCAATCCGTCTCATCGGGGGTCTTCCTCTCATTTGCTGTGCTTCCAGCTTCCCAAGCATGATGTCCCTCTCCAAGGACTGAATCCACCTTTCAACATACCCAAAGTATGTCAGACAAAGCTTCAAAATCCTTGTGCCCAAGGAGCAGCCTGGTTTCGTCCTCTCTAAGTCGAACTTGTTGGCTCTCCTAGCAGTCCATGCTTTATTTCACATAGTTTGTATATGTTGTTAGACGAGGTTATTCCTTGGAAGAGGACCCCATGCTTGGAAAGATGGAGGGTCAGAGAATGAGAGGAAGACTCTCAACATGATGGATTGGCAAAGTGGCTTCTGTTACTGGATTAAGTATAACAGAGATGATAAGGATGGCACTGGATAAATCAAGGTTTAGGTCTCTTGTTTATAAAGTCACTCACTGTGAATTGTACTAGACCTGACAGCACTTAACAACAATATCAACAACAGCTGTGTCCTGAAAGTCAATTCTCACAAACATAGCTTTGCTTTTGGGGACACTTTGCAGCTATCATTGAATAGTCCTGATGTAGTTGTTAAAATGTTTCTTAGTGTTGTAAAGAATATTTTATACTCAATTTACCTCTCTTCCCTCAATAAGTGTGCATCTATACCCCTACCTTTATAAATAGTACCTGAACAATATGCACAATATACCAATTGTTTTATATAATAGCTCTTCATTTAAATAACATAGATACCTTTTTTACCACTTATGGGCTCACACATGGGTAACTGACCTTAAATGTCATTCATATAGAATAGTAAAGGAGGAACGAGAACCCACTTTTGTGTAGTTTAAGCCTGTTGTTCTTTGTAAAGGATTAAGAGCATTGTACAATACTGTGCTGGACATTAATGTCTGAAGTTCTACATGGAAATGAATAAATAGCTAAAACACAAAGTGCAACAAGTCTTTTTCTCCTCCTCTGTAGCCCAAAGATGTTACTTGCTGGCATACATTCAGGGGAAGGAACACACAAAATGAGGATCCAGGAGCAAAGGGGATGATCCTCTTCATATTGCACTGATGGCCGCCCAGCACACGCTGCTAATATGGCCCATGGGCTCTGTCCCAACTCCTGGGAAACTATTTGGTATCCCGGATGCATTCCCTTGATTATTATGCATACTCATTTCATTCTCTGAGCTGGTCAGCACAAAGAAAAGCAAAGAAATCTAAATTGCTGCTATTAACCGGCAGGCTGCCAGAAATCTGAGAAAGCACACACCAACACAATATCTCAAGTCTGAAGGGAGAATTCCAAGCCAAGATTTCTGCATCTCATAAGGTGATCTGGCCAATCAACAGCAGAGCTGCTCCTCGCAGACACGTGACCTTTTTTTCCCTGGGACACAGAGCAGCCATCCTGCATCCTGCAGATGTTCCAGGTGCAGCTGGGAGGCAGTTGCTTGGATTTCTCCTTTGGTGCAAAAGGACAGCTTGTGTTCTGTTCTCTAGTTCATACCCCACCCCCACTTGTAAACAGAGATCCCACCCTTCAGATATGTCCCTGTATAACATGCAATATTAATAAAACAGTATCCTTCTGAGGACCACAGTTTACTCCTTCCCTCTACGGTTTTGAAAGGGAAACTAATACAGGGAAAGAATCAATAGCAGAAATAGCGTGTAGGCACAGCGCAGACGCAAGAACAAATCGGCTCAGCTGTTTGATATTACTCCTCTGCGGAGAAGCAGTGTCTCAGCTTGGAGTGGCATCTCCTCTTGCTCCTTATGGAGTTCACTGTAACTTAGCTGTTGGCTACTGGATTGAATTCTAAATTGAATTAATTTACTTTTGACACGGCCAGCACCGCACACTGTGAGATGAAGCAGATGCTGAGTTAAGTGTAACATTATGAGTCCCTGAGTCTAATATCTTCTTAATAAGGGACTGCTGCTGTGGACATAGCGGAAATTGTATTTGTGTGTGCTCAGAACCTGTGCAGGACAGAAGTGGAGCTTCAGAGTTTATTACTTGAAATGAAAGATTTGAAGAGAAACACAGTTAAGGTTGTGCAAATATTGCCCGGAATTTTTACTACTTCTGTAAGGTCAAAGGACTACAGCATCTGAAAAGGCTAAAGGAAAAGAGATTGGGTGGCTTCTTCAGTACTATTACAACTAGCAGAATGGCCTTACACAGTAATTAGTCAGAAATGACAACTTAAAGGCTTTTGGATTGGCACCGCAGACGGACAGATTGGTCAAATGTGGAGCCTCGGTCAAAGAGGTGTCAGATTGATGAAGTCAGGAGAGAGTTGTGTTGCAACCTGAAGGCAGCCTCTCCTGGGCAGTTTGAATCTTTCAGTGGCTCCATGAAAAAAAAAAGATGGGCGAACCCTTCTTGTGGGATTTACAGCTTCTGAAAGCCAGTGGAGGGTCAACCAGGAGTCAATTATGACTCACTAGCAGTGAACTTGAGGTTTTTTAGTTCTTATTTTGATAGTCTCTAAACATCTTATATTTAATAATACAGAGCCATTATTGTACTATACTTCCTTTTTCTCCTTTATGCAAGAAATTTATGAAATATTCAGCATAACATTTTATTGATCACAATCAGATTTTTTTTTTCTTTTCTGTTTGGAGCCATCTGGACTTCAAACAGGTTCAGACTAGTTCAGTCTTGACTGATGCAGTGACCCTGAACCAGACAAAATTTTGCAAAATAATAGGATCCATAATCAACACCTATGATATAGCAATCAAGACGTGAAAGACATGTTGACTGGGAAAATCTACTGTCAAGGGCCTCTCCAAAGTGCTAAAGAACAATGTGGTTGTTAGTACTGTTGAGTCATAGATGACTCATAGCGACCCTATGAATGAAAGTCTTGAACAGGAAAAACTTTCATCTTTTTTCTAAGTTCATAGAGTTTCCAGAGACTGCTATTTTGGAAGTGGATGCCACTCCTGTTTCCAACCCTGTTTTAATTTGGGCTCCACCAAGTATTGTCCATCATGGGTGGCCATTACCACATTCGACACATCGGTGTCACAGTGTTTATGCTCACATCAACAAATTGGCAGACCAGTACTATACTACTTAGAAGAATGTTTGGCTGAAAACAATTAAAAAACAGAATCCTACCATTTCATTCAGCTTCTCAGACTGGAAAGTAGCCCCAGGCTGGCGGCCAAATGCCTTTATAAATACGAAGCCAAATCCAATCAGCTCTTACCCAGTTGTGAGCAACAGCCATACCCAATGCTCAACCCCAAACCAGAAATCACCCCTTTTCAGAATCTGGCCACTCCACGCATCTTCCCAGACTGGAAAGTGGCTATGACATCAGTTTAAATACTAAAGTGTGCTGGATCCAAGTTTCAATCTTTTCCAATTACTACCTATGTGCCTATGTTGGGGTGTTAAAGAAGAGCACTGAACATTCCATGGACGGCCAAGAAAATAAACAGATAGGCCTTGGAGAAGGTCCAGCTGGAATGCTCTCTGGCTTCACCTCACATACTTGGGGCATGTTGCTAGGAAGAGCTATTCTTTGGAGAAGTACGTGATGCTAGGAAGGGTAGAGGGTTGGAGAAAGAGAAGAAGCCCCTTGACTAGGTGGATTGATTGCTGCAATGGACTCTTGTAAAGAGCACTCCGGCTGCACCCTCTCCAAGACTCTCAAGTCATTTGTTCTTTCGGCTGTCCATGTTCAGTACTTTTCTCCAACACCACAACTCAAAGGCATCAATTCTTCTTTTATCATTCTTATTCAGAACAATATCCTTGATTTCACATGCAAGCAAGTTTCTACTGAAGATTATCCAAAAATGACTGGAACAGCACATCAGCAGAGAACTTCCAGAAGTCCAGGCTGGGTTTAGAAGAGGTCGTAGTACTAGGGATATTGTAGCTAATGTTAGATGGATCTTGGCAGAAAGCAGGGAGTACCAGAGGAATGTCTATTGATTAGGCAAAGGCATTTGACTGTGTGGATCATAACAAACTGTGGCTGACTCTGAGAAGAATGGGAATCCCAGAACACTTGATCATGCTAAGGCGAAACTTATACTTGAACCAAGAGGCAGTTGTCAGAACAGAGCAAGGAAACACTGCATGGTTCAAAATTGGGAAGGGCGTACGCCAGGGATGTGTCCTGTCTCCATACCTTTTCAACTTGTATGCAGAACAGATCATCCGGGGTGCTGGGCTCTATGAGGAGAAATGTGGCATCAGGATTGGTGGAAGATCAACAAATAATCTGCATTATGGAGATGACACAACCCTGCTTGCTGAAACTGAGGAGGACCTGAAGCGCTTGCTGCTGCAGGTCAGGGACTGCAGCCTTCAATACGGATTAAGCCTCAGTGTCAAGAAGACAAAGATTCTCACCACTGGACCAATTGGCAGCATCAGGATAGATGGTGAAGAGATTGAGATTGTTCACAGCTTTAGTTTGCTTGGCTCCACAATCAACACTCTTGGCACCAGCAGCCAGGAAGTTAAAAGACATATTGCCATGACAAAGTCTGCTGTTAGGGACCTCTCTAAAGTACTCAAGAGCAATGGTGTGTCTCTGGAGACAAAGGTGCATCTGGTACAGGCCATGATCTTTGCAATCACTTGTTATGCATCATAGAGCAAGGAGGATTGAAGGAGATTTGATGCTTTTGAGCTTTGGTGTTGGAGAAGAGTGCTGAAGGTGCCATGGACTGCTAAGAGAACAAACAGGTTCAGCCTGGAGAGGGTTAAACCGCGCTACTCCTTGGAGGCAAGGATTCTGAGACTCCGTCTGACATACTTTGGTCATGTTGTAAGGCGAGACCAGTCCTTGGAGAGGAACATCATGCTTGGGAGGGTGGAGGGCAGGAGGGGAACTCTCTCTGGGAGATGGATTGATTCAGTGACTGGGGCAATCAGGATGAGTGTGTTGGAGGCAATAAGACTGGCACAGGACAGAGCAGAGTTTTGAGCTGTTGTACATAGGGTCGCTATGAGTCTCAAGCGACTCAATGGCACATAACAACAACAACAATTCATTTTCCCGCTCTCAGATGCATTGCAAGTGATTGGGAAGACTATGTCTATAGTTCTCTAATAATACTAAAAGACTATCAACCAGATAGATATCGTAGCATGCTCATTTATAAAGTCTAAAGAATAAGTTTGTAACTTATTCTTGTCCTACAAAAAATCATGGTCATTTTTTCCTAAGTTCACAATTAAAGGTAATGGTTTTGTCTTTTCCTAAAATTAACAGTCCTACTAAACTTTCTTGGAAGCAGGAGTGTCATCCACTTCCTTAACAGCATGCCTCTAGAAACTGTATGAACTTTGATAAATGCCGATAGTTATAGAAAGGCTTCAGGCCTGTTGTTCCTAGGGTCACTATGAGTCATGCTTGACTCGACAGCAATCAACAACAAGAACTAAACTTTCACAACAATTCATTGTGTGACCTGAATTCAGTGTATAAGTTCAACAAGAAGATTACTAAAGTAGCTACCATGTTGTAGGGAATGGAGACAGAAAGAAGAGGAAAGACAAAGCTATTCCTAGCCTTTAGGAAATTTGAACTCTGATTTGGTTAAAGAGGCAAAATTAGTCTCATAGAATCACTAGCTCCATTGTGGCTATTGCATTTTATTTACTATTCTTGTTAGATTGTTCTCGTTACTCCAGTCAAAGAAGACTGCATAAATGATCCCATTTCCTTTTAATCACTCACTTGGAATGTATGCTTCTGCCTAACACTATTAGTATATCTTGGTATCATTGTAATAACATATGATCAAAAAACCTTGACTTACAACATCTCAGTCTTACTTTTTATTTCATTACTGGTCTGTTTTTAATTACTATGGTTCTAAAAAAAATTACTATGGTTCTTTTCCATATGACAGTCTTTATTAGAAACAGTCCTGGTTATATGGCAGAAGGAGAAACAATCTAAAATATACACTGAAATGATGCTGAAATTTCTTCCTTTTAACAACACATGTCACACATGTTCTCAGTGCATTGATCAGGCCACATTGTATGACAAGCTCTTGTGACAAGTTCAAAAAGTATACTCTTCTTCAAAGGAAAGACAGTGTGCATTTGAAAAACATAATCTTGTCCACTACTTTCCATTAATAAGTTTGGGTGGCTTAATTGCAGGGTGTTGTGCTGCCAATCCAAAGACATGTGGTTCGAATCTACCAGCTGCTCAGCTGGAGAAAGATGAGCAGTCACCTCCTGTGTGATTGGCATCCTCTGAAGACCCAGTGGAGGGTCAGCTATGAGTTGGTTTCAACTCAAGCTTGTGTTACAAAAACAGCACTGTCTCTATTACCCTTACACAGTCATCAACTCCTAAATCAGAGTATGAGATTTTTTTCATCTCAGCTCTCAGCAATGCCTTCTAATGTTAATACTCTCTAATAGTGTTAATCTGAACCATACATATAAGTATTTATTTATGATATATGTCTTACAATATTTTAAAATAATTTCATGGGGGTTTTTAATCATGTTTTTCATTCAGCACTAAGTTCTTTGACACCAGTAATCCTGTTTAAAATCATTTTGCTTTTTTACAATTACACACAGGATATACTCAGAATTGTACAGAAGGAAAGCCGTAGGTAGTGAATGCTGACTGGCATAAAAAATAACTCATTCTATGCATGAGTTGATTTTTAATTAAAACAAGTGAAAACAAGACCTTATCTTCTAGGTACTTATTAAATAATTTTACTTTTAAGCAAATACTTTGAAATTGGCCAGTTTTAATCCAACTTCCAAACAAATTCACTGCTAACAAATTAGTTCTACCTCATAGTGACCCTCCATTAGGTTTCCAAGATTATAAAAACTTACGGGAGGAGATGAGCCCTCTCCTTTTCTGAGCGGTTGGTTTATTTCTCACTTTCTCTGGATGAGTGGCTGGTAGATTCAAACCACTGACCTACTGGATAGTAGTCAGACTGACATGCGATGTATCATGCCATACACATTTTGCTTTATTTTTTAAATTAACAGCCTAGCACCTAACCATAATGCCTCCAGGATACCCTGTAAGGATTCTAATATAGTGATGTTTTTTCATATTGTTATCAATGTATATGTGTAGGGGGGAAAAAGAATTGTAAATCATAAAATCTCTACATGTAGTTATAATCTCACTTGGGAATGAGTTGGTTTTGATATGTTACTGTAAAAAGATTAATGTAGGATATTCTGGAGTCAATTTCTTTTTAGATACAAAAGAGATTAAGCAACAAAGCAGACATGAACAGAGAGATGCCAGGTGCCTTTAAGATTGCCAAAGAACCAAAGAAATAGAAATTTCTTTCAGAAAGAGAGAAAGCTTGCCTCAAATTTCTACACTCTGAATTCATATTTCTAGCTTTTTAGGGAGCTTTGGTGGCCTAGTGGTAAGAAGCTGTAGTGCAGTCCCAGAGGCATACAGTTCAATACACCAGCTGCTTTGTGGAAGAAGGGTGGGCAATTTCTTCCTGTGCAATGATTTACTGCCTTGAGAGCTCATTGGGGAGTCTGCTATGAGTTGGTTTTGACACAACGACATGCAACAACAGGAGAAAACTGCTTACAACTATCTTTTATAACAAAACTGCATTAGAATGGTCCCACAAAACATATAAAATGTTAACATATAAAAAAATAAAGAATACTATTATCTGAAGGATTATAGAATCTTTTATGTTTTCTTTCAAGAGTTTATTAGGATGATAAACACCCAAAGCAATCCAAAGAATTACCTAGAGAACAATTATGCTGATGATATTTCTTTAGAATGACTATAAAAAGAAAAATAATTTAAACCAAAAAGTCTAAAACCAGTGTCATCAAGTCAATTCTGACACATAGAAATCCTCCATTGCATTCCCAGGGCTGCAAGTCCTTACAAAAGATTACTTATCTTTCTCCCTCTGAGTGGCTAGTGGTTTTGAATTGCTGATCTTTCAAAAAGTTGGCAGCCCAATAAGTTATGCAACATCTTACCTACATTTAATACAACTAGAGAGTTCCCTGCTTATGACTACAATGGAATCGGACAGTAAACCTGAGTATACTTTAATGTATAAAATATGTTCAAAGGATTGAAAAAGTGTTCATTTTGCAAACTTGACACAAACGTATTTATTAAGTGTGCTTTGAAGAGAAACAACAATTAGGAAATGGAAACACATGAAGACATGGGCACAACATCAGTTTTATAAAGAGTAACAATAAAGGTCAGGAAAATATATACACTTTAATACTTTGAAATAATTTAATTATAAGCATGAAATGTAAGCATATGTTGTTTTTTAATAGATCTATAAGGGAAAATGGTTTGTTCAAGGGACTGATAATATCATATAAAACTACTATACATTTTCAGATTATAGATCTAGTATAGCCCAAGAGGAGGCTTTTGGTGGCCTAGTGGCAAGAAGCTGAGCTGCCATGCAAAAGGCACACAGTTCAAGTCCACTAGCTACTTAGCAGGACAAAGATGGGCAGTCTTCTCCAGTATGATTAATTGCCTCTGAAAATTCACTGGAGAGTCAGTTGTGGGTTGGTTTCAACTTAATGGTACATGGCAACAACATACCTTAAGAAGGTAAAGACAGTCATTGTTACTTTATGACCTATATAAATATTACATCAGTATCAATTTAGATGCACATTTCAACAGGTTGTTGTTACAGTACAGGTTTAGACAGCCTAGTAGTAAAAAGCTACATTGCAATCTCAAAGGTACTAGTTCGAAACCACCGGGTGCTTTATGGGAGAAGGATGGGCATCTCCTCTTGTGTGATTTATTGCCTTGGAAAACCCACTGGAGGGTCAGCTATGGGTCAGTTCACACAACAATAATAACAAATATTATTGGGATTGCTGGTGGCCTAGCTTGTAGGGAATTGTGCTGCTAACCCAAAGGCCATGCCTCTGTGACAGTTCACGAGCCTTGGTGACATAATGGTTCAGTTAACCAAAAGGTTAATGGTTCAAAAGTACCTCTGCAAGAAAAAGATAAAGGGATGTGCTTTCCTGAAGATTATACTCTAGGCTGTTCTACTCTGTCACAGGAGGTTACTAGGAGTCAAAATTGACACAAGAGTACACAGCTACTATTTCTACAGAAAGTATATGAAAATTACCACAAAGTTCATAAACAAGTATGATAAAATGTTAATGTAACAGCTAATCTTATTCTTTTTAACCAACAAACAGATCGAGGTGAGTTCTAGGTCCATTGAACACAGAATGATCCACCGCTCTTCCAGAGCCTCACGGTTATTATTAATAAACTGCAGGCAGCTCGATGCAATACAGCCTACTTCTAGTTGTCTTGCACATTGTATATTTTATGTTGCATTTAGTGAAAGTCCAAACTTGCATTTTCCTTGTTTAGAGAAGATGGTGCCGATTACAGAAGAGAAAAATAAGCAATGGTGTTTACGGCTACATTTTCTTTTCATTTTCTGGTGGCCTCGTGGGAAGAAGCTGCACAGTAATCCCAAAGACATGGGATCCAAATCCACCAGTTGCTCTGCAGAAGATGGGCAGTCAGCTCCCAAGTGATTTACTGTCTTTGAAAACCTGCTAGAGGGTAAGATATAAGTCACTTCTTACTAGACACCACACAACAACAAAAACAATTTGAAGCACGGAGATTTGAGATTAAGAAAGTTAGGCTGTTGCTAGAGCTTCAGTTCCAAGCTGGCATCTTAACACCGAGTTAGGGAAGCGTAGAAACGACAGCACTCAGAGCAGAGGATGATGAGGGAATGGGAGCTACCATTTACTCAGAGCAGGTCATGGGTTGGCGACTCTGTGCTGTCCTTATGGATGTTAAACATGTCTCAGTTCTCACAGAGCTCTGGTGGCCTAGTGGTAAGAAGCTGAGCTGCAATCCTGAAGGCATGTGGTTCAAGTCCACCAGCTGCTCTATGGGAGAAGGATGGGCAATATCCTTCCACTCCATAATTAATTGATTCTGAGGAGGGTCAACTATGGGTCAATTCTGACTAGATGGCAAACAGCAACAAACAGCAATTTAATTTGTAAGTTCTTAGTTCTAGCCTTGCAAAGGAAGGAAACTGATATTTAGGAAGCTTAAGTCACTTGCCCAAGGTTACACATAAGTGTGGGTTCTGGTTTATACTTGTTGTGCAGACTGACCCTGAAACAGAAGCTATTAACTAGTAAGTGCTTTTGTTTTATATAGCTGAGGGATGGGACAAGTTTCTATTCTACATTTGCCTAATTCCAGGACTCTTACTTACATTTACCCATTTGTGCCAGCTCCATTTCAATCATGCAGAATTATGTAATTAGTTACTGATGATAATAAGCATGAGTGGAACCCTTATCCCCACATATCTTCTTCTACTTTGGGCCTGTTGAGTAGCTGTGGTGTTTACGTGCCTGGGCATTCTCATTCAATTTCCATGAGGTCAGGCATGTCCCCCACACTCCCGAACCTCTTCCTACTCATCCTAGTACCAATCTTACATCTTTACGAGTTTGAATATCTGATGTGCTTGCTTACAGATCACCCAACACCATATTGGGGAAGTCAAAAGTCTATAATTCAGGTAGTAGCACAATAGTCAGGACAGCTGCCAAAATGTGCTTATGGGTGACTCAACATTGAGCCTTGCTATTTAGGACTGTATTACAAACTTCTCAGTTCTGCCAATATTGAGTCTTCTTCATTCTCATCCTCCACAGTGCTCAACTAAATGTGAGCAAAACGGCTATTAGCTCTGGTTCCACGATGAGTAGTAGTCCCACGGTCAGCTCCATCTCCTCTTGGGTATCTGGTCCTCTGCTTTGGCCATGACTTCTGCTGCCATGGTCTAGCTGGTGCAAGAAATTCTGAACCTGAAGGATGTGCTGCATTCTCTTACTTCTTTGCTCATGGGGAAGATTTTCCAATTCTGTTTCTGGAGCTGCTCAATTTAATGACATGACTAGCTAATCCTTATTATTAGCTAATATCCTTATGGACTGATGAGATTAGCCTATCTCCTTATGGGCTGACTAACATGTAATATTCACATATTTCTCCCAATCCACATGGCAAAGTCAAATTCAATGGCCAGGAAAACAATTTTTAACACTAAAATTTCAAACTCCTACACTGTTGCAGAGGGAATTCTGCCCCCTGGAAACTCTCCAACAGGGTCCAAAAGCTGTAAGACTTAGCAATACAACTCTTTACAGACTAGATTAACAGACTTCCCTTGTCTGAGCTTTAAAGAGTATCAGATATGATGTTTCATTTTATATGTCAACTTGCCTTAGGGACCTATTATGGTCAAACACTAGTCTAACTGCTGTTAAGATTTAATCATATATGGTTATACATTGTTATTTTTATTGTTGTCATGAACCATCAAGTCAGAAGTGACCTATAATTGACTGCCCCCCAGCAGGTTTTCAGAGGCAGTTAATGGGATGAGAGGAGACTGCCCCCCTTTTTCCTGTGGAGGAGCTGGTGGATTTGAACCATATGTTTTTGGGTCAGCACCACATTACTTTCTGTACAGTGGTTGGACCCTAAACAACCAATAAGACCTAAGCAAAAAGAAGTTTTCTCTAGACTGTGTTCTGCCAGCATTCTTTACTCTTCCCATGACCTGACTTAAGGATTTGGGGACACATACAGGTCTACAGGTAACATCAGCTTGTCACCTGACCTAGAGGTTTTGACTTCCCAAGCCCACAAAAATTACAAAAGCCAATTTTATAAAAGAAATCTGTTTTCTCTTATTCTTTCTCTCATGAGAATCCTGATTAAGATATCAGAGAATCTAACCTTCTTTTTTTCTTCTTAGAATACCTTTGCTGTCTCCTCTGAGCAGTTCTAATCATAAACCTTGCAATTAGTCTCCTTTGAATTACAGATGTGATTTATTTTAGTTTTAAATGCACTAAAACATCAAGTACTTTAGACAGATTTACTCTTCAGTTCGCAGAAATGAAGAACTGGACTTTGATCCATTACCACTGAGCTGGGAATTGATTTTGGGGAAGGATATGCGATTATGGGATAGAATGTGAATGGAGATGGTGTGAGGCGCCCTCCACTCTCTGATTCTCCATTTGTGTGTGGTGCAGTGTGAGTGACACGGGGCGTGAGGAGTGCTTCATAAGATGTAAAAAGAACTGATTGATTTATCGATCTAAGGAAGACAGTCTCCTTGACGGAGACATGCTGTCAAACAGTGGCAGGATGCGATGCTAAAAGCTCTCCAGATTGATTACCCTACCTGGCACCTGATCCCTCATCACTGTGGCAGGTGAAGAGTTCTGGAAATGTACTCACAGCTGCATTAATAAGAGAGGAGGCGAGCAAACAAGGAAGCCTGGGTCAGGCAAGGCTGTGACTGAGGAACAGGGTTTCCACTACTCTGAATCTCCTCACACCAAAAGTCTCTCAAATGGTGTGAAACACATAGGCAGAAAATGAGAGAAAATAGCTAACCCAGCTGAAAATGTGTGTGGTAGCAATGACACCTCTGGGTTCAGAAATCCTGTGATTTGGTTTTCCCATCTGTTACTGCTTCTAAAATGTGACGATTCCTGTTTGAATTCTTAGGTAATTAGAAAATGCTTTGGAAAGTGTGTTCTAAGAAACACACCTGGTAGAATATGCTAAACACTTCTTCATTCAACCACGCTGGAGGATAGATGCACACAAACACTGTTGCACCCTATCACCTGGAAAAATGAGACAACATAAAAAAGAAGACATACATGCATACACTCACAGTACGTATCTTTATTCACACTCTTCTTTTAGGCAAGGCATAAGCAAAGATCAAACACCCGCCAATAAACAGGACAGACAGCTATCAACTGCTAAGACTATGAACAAACATAGAGGGTCAGTGGGGAGATAAGTCAATTATAATAGTGTTGAAAGATGGTATTGATGCTATCATTCTTTCCTGAAGACCTGGGCATTCTGTGACAGGTAGAGTCACACCCTTTTGAAAGGAGATAATCCAAAAAGTCAGTAAGTGTTAAAAGAGAAATTAGCCAGCTCCAAATCCCAAAAGAAAGTGGGAGTTTGTGACATAATGATCATGTCCTCTAAAAGATGAACAGAGTAGCTACAGATGCAACACATTAAAAATGGTGTTGCAATATATCTAGCACTAAAATTTTAACTGTATAATTATAGAATGTTAGAGCTAGGGTAGACTTTAGAGAATTGAAACTTTAACTTCATTCTACCAAGGAGAAAATGGAAACCCAAGAAAGCTGAGAAATTGCCAATAGTTACATCATATATTAGTGGAGGGAGACCGGAGGTTTGAACTCAGTCTCCTGACGTCTCAGTCCAGTGGTGTTTTTTTTTTTCCTTTTTTAAAAAAATTAATTTTAATGAAAGTTTACAGAGACTTAGGGTTTCCAGTCATTCACTGTTGCATTTTTCTCCCTACCAACCCCCACCCCCAATTCACTCGTCTCCTTAAAAAGAAAAAAAACTCTTTCATTGTTATACAGTCCTTCCCCGCCAAGTCCACTCCACTATCCAGCCTTCACACAGGACTTCTTACAAGAATACCTGTTCTTATATCCCTTTTAAACAGTTCTCTCCTTCATCTGTTTCAATACAATATACATCATTCCTCCCCTCCTTTTCTGTCTTCCCTCAACCTTGATGGTCTTTCCATTGTACTATCAACAAGGTCTTTTATGAGCTCTGGTGACCTAGTGGCAAGAAGCTGCACTGCAATCCCAAAGGCACTTGATTCAAATTCATGAGCTGCTCTATGGGAATATGATGGGCATTCTCCTTCCATATGATTAACTGCCTGTGATAACCCACTGAAGGTTCAGCTACTCTTGTATACTTGACAGTACACAACAGTAACAATATAATAATCCGGGAGTTCTGGTAGCTTAGTCTCTAATGCATTAAGCTGCTGACTTAGAGGCAGGTAGTTTGAATTCACCAACTGCTCCTGGAAGATGGAGAATCTCCTATTATGCAATTTACAACCCCTGAAAATGTGCTGAAAGGTCAGCTGTGAGTCAGTTCTGACTTGATGGTACATAATAATCCTAAACTCACTGTCTTTTAACCTAATACAATTCATATTGATCCTGCTTTGGGTTTCTAAAGCTGTAAATCATTATAGAAGACTGCCTGATTTTGTTCTCTAGAGCTAGTGGATCAAATCACTAACCTTTTGGTCAGCAGTATAGCGTGCAACACAGTATACCACCAAAGGGAAGACTAACACTCGCTTACTACTTTCAGGCAGGTTCCAACTCATGGTGAACTTCCATCAGATTTCAATCTGTATGCAGAACAGATCATCTGAGACGCTGGGCCATATGAGGAGGAATGTGACATCAGGATTGGTAGAAGAGTCATCAACACCCTGCTTTATTCAGTTGACATAACCCTGCTTGCTGAAACTAAGGAGGATCTGAAGTGCTTACTGAAGAAGGTCAAGGACTGCAGTGTCCAATACAAATTGAAGCTCAACTTCAAGAAAACAAAGATTCTCACCACTGGGCCAACTGGCAGCATCAATATGGATGGTGAACAGATTGAGATTATTGACAGCTGGGCTCCACAGTCAACACTCTTGGAACTAGCAGCTAGAAAATCAAGAGATGAATTGCATTGTGAAAGTCAGCTGTCAGGGACCTCTCTGGAGTGCTGAAGAGAAATGATGTCAGGCTGGAGACTAAGGTGCACCTGATCCTGGCCATAGTCTTCACAATTGCGTGCTATGCATTGGAGATATGGACAGTGACTATAGATGATAGAAAGAGAATTGATGCCTTGGATCTGTGGTACTGGAGAAGAGTGTTGAATGTACCATGTACTGCTAGGAGAACAAACAGGTTTGTCCCGGAGAGGGTGAAGTTCTGCTCCTTGGAAGCAAGGATTCTGAAGCTTCATCTGACATACTTTGGGCATGTTGCACGGAGGGACTGGTCCTTGGAGAGGGACATATGTTTGGGAGAGTGGAAGGATGGCACAGGAGATGAAGAACCTTGATGAGATGAATCAATTCAGTGATTAGGATGGTGGGAGTAGACGAGTCAGAGACAATGAGGTTGGCACTGGATAGAGTAGGGTTTAGGGCTCTTGTACATAGGGTCACTATGATTCACAAGTGACTCGATGGCACATAACAACAACAATGAAGAAATGGAGGGTATTTCCTTCTTTCCCTCATAGAACTACCAGTGGATTCTAACTGCCAGAGATGTGCAACCGTTGGGTTAACACTGCAACTCACTTATGCATCAGAGATCTCAATAACTAAGAGTAAAAATTCTTTCATTGCC
The DNA here is from genome assembly GCF_000299155.1 of Elephantulus edwardii. Lineage (NCBI taxonomy): Eukaryota > Metazoa > Chordata > Mammalia > Macroscelidea > Macroscelididae > Elephantulus > Elephantulus edwardii. The sequence continues at coordinate 15,881,874 of NW_006399782.1, read as the reverse complement.
ATTGAATTAGAATCCATTAATAACTAATCCTCTACTGGGTTTCTGAAGCTGCAAATCACACAGGGGGAGACTGCTCAACTTTCTCCAGAGAAGTTGCTAATGGATTAGAAACTCCTTATGGATTAAATCCAACTGGGCTTCCTAAATACAATTGTTAGTTCTTTTAAATAACTAACAATGGGTTCTTAGGTGTCAGGAAGTGTGAAGATGGCACAGATAAAGTAGGGTTCAGATCTTTTGTTCATAGACTCAATTCAATGACACCTAACAACAACAACAATAATCACTAACACTAAGAAGAACAATATTGATAAATCCCAGAATGCTCATCCTTGGCAACAATACCACCACTAATTTTTCTTCTTTCATTTTTAAAGTATATTAATAGAATTATCAAGTCATACAGAATTTTATTGATTTGGCCTCTATCCTTCTTTGGGAGACACTAATACCACCATGAGATGCCACCACCATTTCAGGGAAAGGTTTTTCAATGTCAGGACAGTGATTGAGGGTATAACATGGGACAGTGTCAGACAATAATTTTGTCATTAAGATAAAGCTAATTTTCTAGCTCCATGAAAGTAAAAATTTTGCAAAAGCAGGACCTTTTAGCAATCAAATTCTAAAGAGGTGCAGGTATAGTGTAATTAGGTCTTTGAACTGCAGAGAGAGAAGACGTTTTTCTCAGGAAACTCGTAGCCTACTGAGTATGTCAGCTTCACCAGGCATTTTGAACAGGGGATTCGTACACTCACAAAGGAAAATAGCATCATTATTTTCACGAACTTCTAACCGAATTAAGAATGTGTGCACTAAACCACAGCAGCATTAAAAGTATCTGTGATTGATACATTTTTGATATTACATTATGATCTCTGTGGCAGAATTTTCCAATATATAATGTACCTTATTCTCACTGTCAATGAGTAGATTCAAAGCCATTGTGACCCTGCCCTGAGTTTCCAAGTCTTAACAACAGGAATCTGGCCATCTTTCTCCCATGAAGTGGTTTCTTGCTTTGAACCTTCAGAGACACACAGCCTGTTGGAAAGCAGTGCGATATCTGACTAGGCCACCAGAGATCCTTAGTAAAATGGTATTTATCATCAACAAACAAATGGATAGAGAAGCTCTGGTATATTCACACAAAGGAATGCTATGCAGCATTGAAAAACAAGGAACTCATGAATTGTTATTCAAAATGGGTGACCCTGGAGGACATTATGCTTATGTAAGTCACAAAAGGACAAATATTGCCTAGGGTCATTGTAAAACGGGACTGGCATCAGGGTTGAGGGAAGACATGAAGGCTACAAAGTGGAGTGGACTTGGGCGGAGGGATTGCATAACAATGAAAGAGTATTTTCTTTCACTTTTCAAAGAGAAGAGTGAATTAGGGGGATGGGGGTGGGCAGGGAGAAAAGTGCAACAATGAATGAATGGAAACCCTAAGTGTCTGTAAACTTTCATTAAAATTCATAAAAATTAAAAAAACAAAATGGTATTTCTCTGTAATTGGAAATTACAGTGTAATTAAGGTCACTTATAAATCTTTGTATTTAATATATCAATAAAAGGTAAATGTGTGTGTATTT
>NW_006399782.1:15850397-15880176 GCF_000299155.1 Elephantulus edwardii | reverse complement strand
TTGTACATAGGGTCGCTATGAGTCGCAAGCGACTCGACAGCACATAACAACAACAACACAAGTGAAGTTACCTTATTGTGGTTTTATGGTTCTCGACTATTACTCATAGTGATCCTACGAATAACAGAGCTGAACCCTGTCCTACCTTGCACCATCTTCATAATTTCCATCGTGTTCAAGTTCATTACTGCAGCCACCGGGTTCATCTATTTCAATGAGGCTCTTCATCTCTTTCATAGACTCTCTACCTTTTTAAGCATGTTATCTTTTTCCGAAACCATGAACACAATGGTGACCTTGTTCTTAGGAACTTGTGCTGCTAACCCACAGGTAACATATCTCTTGCAGTTGGAATTCACCCACATCCACCAGCATCTCTGCTGAAGAGAGAGGGGCCATTTTCTCCTATAAAACATACCTTCTCAGAAAACCAGCTATAGGACCAGCTAGGAGCCAGTTTCACTCAACAACAGTGATTTTTGTATCTTTCTAAATTGTGTTAAGCCAATCAGTTTCAAGAAATAAAATAACAGATTAGGCACAACTATGAGTATACAAGAATGGTAGAAAGGTAGACGTCACATGGAAATCTCCAAGAAAGTCCAAGAACGTTAATCTCTCAGAGCCTTTGTTTCACATATACATAATCCCCTGATGTTTATAATAAAGAGTTGTGATGCTTGAGATATTATAGCTAATGTTAGATAGATTTTGGCAGAAAGCAGAGAGTACCAAAGGAATGTTTATCTGTGCTTCATCAACTATGCAAAGGCTTTTGACTGTGTGGATCACAACAAACTGTGGCTGACACTGAGAAAAATGCGAATCCCAGAACATTTGATTGTGCTTATGTGAAACCTATATTTGTACCAAGAGGCGGTCATCAGAACAGAGCAAGGAGACACTGCATGGTTCAAAATTGGGAAGTGAGTCTGCCAGGGATGTATTCTATCTCCATAACTTTTCAATCTGTACACAGAACAGATCATCCAAATGCTGGGCCGTATGAGGAGGAATGTGGCATCAGGATTGGTGGAAAATTCATCAATAACCTGTGTTATGCAGTGACACAACCCTTCTTGCCGAAACTGAGGAGGACTTAAGGCACTCACAGCAGAAGGCCAAGGACTGCAGCCTTCCATATAGATTGAGGCTCAACATCAAGAAAACAAAGATTCTCACCACTGGACAAATTGTCAGCATCAGTGTGGATGGTGAAGATATTGAGAGTGTTAACAGTTTTAGTTTGCTTGGCTCCACAGTCAACACTCTTGGTACCAGCAGTCAGGAAATCAAGAGATGAATTGCACTGAGAAAGTCAGCTGTGAGGGACCTCTCAAGAGTACTGAAGAGTAACAATGCCAGGCTGGAGACTAACGTGTGCCTGACCTGGGCTATAGTCTTCACAATTGTGTGCTATGCATTGGAGAGCTGAACAGTGACTAGAGATAATGGAAAGAGAATTGATGCTTTTGAGTTGTGGTGCTGAAGAAGAGTATTGAATGTACCATGGACTGCTAGAAGAACAAACAGGTTTGTCCTGGAGAGGGTGAAGCTGTGCTGCTGCTTGGAGTCAAAGATTCTGTAGCTTCATCTGACATACTTGGGGCATGTTGCAAGGAGGAACCAGTACTTAGAGAGAGACATCATGTTTGGGAGAGTGTAGCACAGGAAAGGAAGACCCTTGATGAGATGGAGGGATTCAGTGATTGAGGTAGTGGTAATAAGTGTGTCAGAGACAGTGATGTTGGCACAGGATAGAGCAGAATTTAGGGCTCTTGACATAGGGTAGCTATGAGTCACAAGCGACTCGACAGCACATAACAATAACAACAACAAAGATTCTGAAAGGTGGAGAGAAAGTAGTCCAGTAAAGGTGGAAAGAAAGTAGTCCAGTCTAGTTGATATATTGGTTTTGGTTTTGTGCAATATCTTTCATATATGGGGCTGGAGAACACTAGAATATGAATTCAGAACACTAACACACTGTCTACACCAGTACAAAATCCTTGTCTCAGCCCTTCTCAGAGCAAGACCAGGAGCCAACTGTGGAACAGACAATTGCTCATATGCAAACTCATGCTGAAGTTGAAGACAATGAAAACAAATATGTTTGAGTCAAATGGGATCTTAAGTATGTCCCACTTGAACTCAGAAACGTACTGTTGAGTGAGATCAGCAATAGATTTGAAGCACTGAAAGCAAAGTATCAAAGACCAGACAAGTTGTGGGATGACTACATCAAGAAGTGAAAAGGTCATTATAAAAACAAGAAAGGGAAAGATCAAAAATGGACATTAGAAGATGCCGCAACTTGCTCTAGAACTCAGAGTCTAGACTGAAAGCGGGAAATGATGAAGTAAAAGAGATGATTCTCAAACGTGGCATAGCAGGACAAAGCAAGTACTAGAAAACCATAAAAGAAGAATACATGCAACATTTCTCATACTTAATAAACAGAAAGAAAAATAAATGTACTGCCCACCCAGAGGCAGGCGGACGGAATCCACCAGCTGTGTTAAGGTATAGAAAAACAGGCAATTGCCTCCCACACAATTTTCAGCTCCGTGTTGGGTTTGACTCAACAGCAATGAAATGAACAAGTACTAAAAACAATTTGCCAACGCTGCATCATTTCAGGAAATAGCATATGATCAATAGCAAATAGTACTAAAAGGAGCAGCCTAGACTGAACACCGAAATACTGTTTAAAAAAAAAGTTTTGTAGGTCTAAACTCACAGAAAGTCTCCTGGGCAATGTAGAAAAACCTGTAGGATTTCCAAACCTATAAATCTTTTTGAAAGAAAACACTCTAATTTTTGTCTCACGGAGCAGCTATTGAGGTAAAACATAAAACAAAGCAAAACAAAAATGGGTTTTTTTGCAATTAAAAAGAAACATCTTCATGCTTGAGCTTCAAATGTCCATGAGTGAGTCAAACAAGTTTCCTGTAATCTAGGATCACTAATTTCAGTTGGGAAGGGATAGCTCGCTGCTGCACATTCAAATAATTTATTTGGCATCTTTGCACAGAGACAGAGGGTTTTAGAAGCGTCTCCCAAAAGCCCCTTTCATAGATGAGCCCTCTAGTGGCAAGTAAGGTACAATTACTGAGGTACAACTAGGTTAGCAGAGATAAAACAGAAAATTAGGGAAAGAATAAAAGGAGAGGTGGATTAAAATAGAGGGTGAATTCTTTCTCAGCCAGGATGCAGTCTGTCTTGCTGGCTAATGGTTTCCAGTCCCCAAGGAGCCTCTGCTGGCAGCTGCAGCATTCTAAAGTTTTGAAAGTGAGAGTATTATTCAAGGAAAATGCTTATTGATCTTCTCAAAATGTGGTGGATGTGAGAGGTTTATGATTGAGAAATTACATTAAGTAATTAATTTATTTACTTATGCAAGTGCTGATCTTGGATTCCTTATAAATTAAATTAACTACAAGGACGGAGACAGGAGAAGGACACATGCACCCCTGTGAAGTTGATAAAAGTAAATAAGTAGAGAAACATTTTTTCCTCTCTCTCTCTCTCAACACTTAGCCTACAAGATTTGGCTGGATTGCCGCCCATCCGCACTGTGCAACTTTTAAGAAAGACATCAATTGTTTAGATGACATTTGCATCAAAGTAGGAAGAAGAGTACCTGCTATGGCAAAATGCAAGACAAATCTTGAATTATTCTACCCCACCACACTTAGAGGACTGAAACTGTTTATACGGGGCATTTTGTTGCTATTGTTGGATGCCATTAATTTGGCTAGGACTCAAAGCAATGCTATGAACAGCAGATCTGAACCTTGTCCTACCTTGCACCGTCTGCATGATCTCTGATCATGCCCATTGTTATAGTCACTACATCCATCCACTTTGCTGAGGGTCTTCCTCTCTCTGATTCTCTGTCTTTCTCAGCGTCTCTTTTCCTAAGGAAGGATGGGACAATCTTGCTCTTAACTACTCATGCTATTAACTACTTCTGAAAAGCTGCCAGATGTCAGCCATGGGTTCGTTCTGACTCGATGGTACACAACAGACAACACTATCCTGACAAGAGGCCTAAAGTAAGTGAGAGAATTTTATTATTCTTGCCTCTAAAGAGCACCCTGTTTGCACTTCCTCCAAGATAGAATTGTTTTAGCAATACATTGAATATCCAAGCTGTTATTTTTTTCCCTTAAAAAAAAGAGGAAAAATATAACCTAAGTGTTTGATTACAGCTGAAATTCATAGACGTCGGTAACAAAGGCTCTTCTAATTTAATGGCAATGTGGGTCAAGGGAAAACATGGCAGAGCTCCATTTGTTCATTTTCCAGAGAGGAATTTTACTGATTTTTATGGCACTTTTGGATACTAGTTGATTGCAGGAGCTTCTGAGGACACCAGTTCAAGCAGTCAGCCTTTAACTGATTCTCGCAGCATCCTCAGGCTCAAGAAGCTATTGAGTGAAGGTGGCTGAGCACAGATGATCACAAAGAAATATAATTACAAAGCAATTTCTATCACATAGTAATAAATTAGCCATCTTTTTGTAGTAAGCACCCATTTGCACTGCTTTCCCAAGCATTCATACTGAGGAAGTACAAAGCAAAGCTGGGCTTGTACATCCCTCTATCCTCTTAGTTCATATCTGAGTTCCAAGGAAATGATAAAGTGAGTTGTTGTTATTAGGTGCCGTCGAGTATGCATGGCTCATAGCGACCCTATGAACAAAAGATCTAAACCCTGCACTATCCTGAGCCATCCTCGTATTTTCTGACAAACAAGAGCCCATTGCAGCAGTCACTGTGTCAATTCACCTGGTTTAGGGTCTTCCTCTCCTTTGCTGACCCTACACCCTTTGCAGCATCATGTCCTTCTCTAAGGAATAGCACCTCCTAGCAAGTGAGACCAAGAACAAAGCAATCTTTTTTTTTTTTACTTTTTCCTGAGAAATAACTGTGCAAAGGGTATCTATAAAGTGACATTTTGTCTTTATGAGATCCTATCACAGAGGAAAGGGAAAAGTAATTAACTTATACATCCACTCTGTGTTTGAATGAAGAAGGATATTTCAGCAGCTGGAAGGATGGGCAATCTCTTTCCGTTTAATTAACCGCCTCTGAAAACCCACCAGAGGGTCAGCTATCAGTTGGTTCCAATGCATCAGTACACAACAACAGCAATAAAGATGGTAAAATAAATACATGTCTTAAGACTCAGTATTATTGTTTTTAGCTTGTTTGCAATTATTTTCAAAATTAGATCAGTACATGATAATCACTAAGAATCCTTCAGCAATTGAGATATGACAAAACAGAGGGGGTTTTTAGCATGGGGCCTCCTAACTCTGTTTCTTGATGGCACTGTCCATCCCTGTGTTCTTTCTTCCTATTCTTCACATGACTTTGGGAAAATTAAGAGATAAAAAAAGGCAATTCGTCTCTCTACCATACCATCAGTTTTAGATGTCTCTACTCACTAAACATTTTTTTTCCTCTCTTTCAAAAGATTCTAGGCTCCACTATAAAAAGGAAAAGAAGATAATAAGGTGGATACCTGAGGACAAAGATATTTCAGCTAGCAAAATGCAAGAGACAGGTATCAGAAGTCACTAAGCAGTTACTGTGGCAATGAGCTCAAGTGAGTCAGAGATTGTGAGCATGTCACAGGATTGGACAGGGTTCAGATTTGTTGCTCATAGAGTTGCTATGAGTGGTACTCAATTTGATGGCACCTAACAACAATATCAAGAACAAGTGGGGCAAGTAGTTAAGCATTCAAACCTTAGGAAAAGTTTTATGATCCAAACTCACAAATCGCTTTATATATCTGACAAATTGCTTTGAAAGTGGCAGCTTTGAGAACACGATGAAGCAGCTTAAGCTGCACACGTGAGGCTGCCTTGAGTCAGAGTTAACTCCATGAAAACTATCAACAGTTCCTCCATTACTGTTGTTGTACCTTGGAATCTTGAAAAATTCTCTTTCCAGCACTTTCTTTACAGTGATTCAGGAGGAGATAAGAGACATGGAAAGGCCAGAAATTCTGAAATTCTGCAAAACATGATTTCATCAATAATATATACCTCCCCACAGCTGGTGAACATAAAATATTAATGCACCCAATTTTGAAGAAGGAAACCAGACTAGGTGCTGGAATGTATTTCATCCAATATCAATGCTCTTGTTCATACAGAAAGTGCTCTAGTGAGTGATTTCTGTGGATTCTCTCCTGTGTGCCACCCTGACTTGGGTCCCTCCACCTTTGTCAGGAGAGAGATGCCTGGGCTATGGGGCTAACATATTATATGGTACTCGTTCAGAGCGATGCACAGGATACTGTTCTTTTTCATTTAGATATTCTCCAAGTGCTTTCCTTAAGCTTCCATGGGGCTTTATTATATTCCTTCTTTCATTTTCTATTATATAGTCAGTGCATGAGCTTCACATTACTCATTTGTGCCCCTCGAACAGCTTCTGCATTCCCTCTAAAATATAAGACTAGTTATTGAGAGAGATTATAAAAGTTAAGGATTCAGGTAGGTTTCATATCATCCCACCTCGTGGGACGTGTTAATGTATCTTGATGGGACATCATTAAGTCTTTATGACAGTATAAAAGCAATAGTAGTGCCAGCAAGTAAGACATAATATCCTTCAGATCAATTTTGGAAAGTTGGTCTTAAAGAGCTCCCGTCTTTAAGCTGGAAAATGTGCACATACAGAATCATTTAACACCTTTGGGTGTTTCACTATTACCTAAAAATATGGAGAAAGGGGGAAAAAAAATAACAAACCCTACCATAAAGACCAAGTAGTAATTTTATTTTAGGAGTGAAGATTCACACATTTGTCACAATTTAATATGTCATCAGGAAAAAAGAAGTGACACTAATATATTCTTACAGATCCTGACTGACATCAAATGCTATCACAAATGAAATCTAAGATATATGCAATAGCATCCAGATCGATTAGAATACGGTTCTGGAACAATAATACAAAAAAAGTAACAAGAACTATCTAACATAGTGGTTGTAAAAGATGTTTAGAAAATTGCTGGAGGCCTCTGAGGTCAGGGGAGGGAGGTGGGGACTGTGGTCAAGCATGCAGGATTCTAGATGTTTCCATTTGCTTCAATTTTGGAATTTCCATGTGTTTTGTATGGCATGACAGTCTGACAACAAATAAGAGAGTTAAAGATGTGTCTAGTTTTAAATTTTTTTAATGTGTTTTTAATGAAAGTTTACAGAAAGGTTGGGTTTTCATTCATTCACTGATGCACATTTTACTCTTTCTCCCTTCTCTAATTCGTTTTGTAAAGCACTTCTTGTTTCAGATTGATAATCGTCATGCATATAATGCCCAATCATGCATTCCTTTCAGATATTCCTTTCTTTCATCTGTTCCCGCATAATGTTTATTATCTATCCACTCTTTTCCTGTTCTCCCACCCCTCCTTCTTTTATAATGCCTGTCTTATGCTGTATTCGTCCTTTTGTGATTGAGATATTTTACTCAGCATTATGTCTTCTCAACTCATCAATGCTGTGTAGTGTTTTACAAGTTCATTGTTTCTAATGCATAACATTCCATTGTATGAATGTGCCTTAGTTTTTCCTATTCATTGTTTTGTTTCCTTTTTTATTGCACTTTAAAAAAATTTCTGCTAATTTATTTACAAAATTTGAATATATACTTTTTCAAGAACAAACTATTTCAATTTCCCTCACCCCCCCCCCATCAAATCGTACAACCTTACGTTTAATCCCACTCCCCCTGCACATCCTCATCCCTCTGTTTCCAACCTCTCCCACCCCTCTTGGATCCTTATACTCATTCTACATTTTTTGTTGAAGGGAAGTTGATCTGCTTTCTTCTCTTCACTATTTTGAATAATTCAGAAATAAACTTAGGTGTTCATGCATCTGGTTGTGTCACAGCTCTAGTTCCTTTAGGGTATATTCCCAGTAGTGAATGAGGAAACTGGATCAAATGATATTTCTATTTGCAAGTTCCTGAGAAAACAGGAGACCACCTTTCCGCAGTGGTTGTACCATTTTAGATTTCCACAAGCAGTTAACAAGAGTTGTAATCACTCTACATCCTTGACAGCATTTGTTGTTTGCCGCCCTGTTGAACTTCTCTAATGTTGCTACAGTGAGATGATATCTCATTGTTGTTTTGATGTGCATCTCTGGCCTAGTGTCAAGAAGCTGTGCAACAATCCTGAAGGCACAATGTTAGAATTCACCAGCTGTTCCTCTGGAGAAGGATGGGCAATCTTCTCTCAACTGCCTCTGAAAACATGCTGGAGGGTCACCTATGGATTAGTTCCAACTCGACTGCACACAACAATTATAGCTATGGATTTTGAACATTTATTCAAGTGTTTGTTAGCCTCAATTTCTTCTTTGGTAAAGTGTCTATTCATATCTTGTGCCTGTTTTGTAATTGTTTTTGCCTTTTTTTTTGTTAAAGTGTTTGAATATTCTATACACTTTAGATATGACTCTTATCAGAAATGTCATTGTCAAATATTTTTAACCAGTGTGTTGGTTTTCCTCTTACCTTGTTGTAGCAGTTATCAATGTGCATAGGGATTTGGCTTTTAAGAGGCCTCATTCATCTATTTTATCCTCTCATTGCTGTAGGTTTTTGGTTTTACTACTAAGTCCCTCGCTCTCCTTGACTTGTTTTTTGTGTATTGTATGAGGTGTGGGTCTTGTTTCCGTTTTCTGCAGTTAATTTTCCAACTTTGTCAACAGCATTTGTTTAAGGTTGTTGTGTCACCACTTAACTGATTTTATCCCCTAGTCAAATAGCAGTTGACCACAGGTAGATGAAGTGATTTCTGGGATCTCAATTTTAATCCAGTGATGTATGTGTCTGTCAGTATATAGTACCAATCTTGATTACTACCCTCCCTATCTATGCCTGGATCAAAGGAAGTTCATTATGTAAGAGGCATTAGAATTCATCAAACTATGCTAGGGCATAATTCTGGTTGGAATGAGCCTTTATATATTTGACTGTTAAATATTTAATAATTCTAGAGAGACAATCATCTGCCTCTCTGGCTAAGTTGGGAAATGGACTTTAAAAACTAACCATGATTAAGTGGAACAGGTAAGACAGTGGTTGAGGGATGGATATAGTGAGGAACAAGTAATTCAGATGAGCCAGATGGCTCTGGTGTTCTTCATTCTTCTCCTTGTTGACATCTTTAGGCCTCACAACAAGCCGCCAATCTGAGTAAGGACTTATGTTAACATACTTGCTAATAGGATTAAAATTACTATACTTGGCCTTCCCCCATCTAAGAAGTCATAGAGGGAGGAAGTATGATGCAATAGGATGTTTGTTAGTAGTTGCTGTTGTTGTTATGTGCTGTCAAGTTGCTTGTGACTCATAGTGACCCTATGTACAACAGCCCTAAACCCTGCTCTATCCCATGCCAATCTTATTGTCTCAGATATACCTATCCCCAATACTCAAGTGACGGAATAAAACCATCTGATCAAGGGTCTTCCTCTCCTGTGCTGTCCCTACAACCTTTCAAGCATGATGTCCCTCTCCAAGGTCTGATCCTGCTATGCAACATGTTCAAAGTATGTCAGACAGAGCTTCAGAATCCTGGCCTCCAAGGAGCAGCCTGGCTTCACTCTCTCCAGGATGAACTTGTTTGTTCTCCTGGCAGTCCATGGTGTATTCAGTACTCTTCTCCAGCATCTAAGTTCAAAGTATCAACTGTCCTTCCAGCATCCCTAGTCATTGTCCAGCTCTCTGATGCATAGCAAGTAATTGCAAATACCATGATCTGTATCAGGTGCACCTTAATCTCCAGGCTGACATCATTGCTCCTCAGTACCTTAGAGAGTCTCTGACAGCCGACTTTCCCAATACAATTTGTCTTTTAATTTCCTGGCTGCTGGTACAAAGCGTGTTGACTATAGAGCCAAGTAAATTTATGTAAATACTAGTGGAGCAGGGCAAGGGGTAGTTCAAATCACACCTGGCAATGGAGGGGACAACACAGAATCTATTGGTTTTTTCTACTACTGGGAAATATCTTTAATCTGCTCTTCTCTGTAAAACGCTTGTCTGTCATATAATGTTCTAAATGTGAGCATTCTAATTAAGACAGACTAGGAAGAAGGATTGGCCATTCACTTCTGAAATAGCAGGCCTCTGAAAACCCTATGTACAACAGAGCACACTTAGACTAGCAGATATGGCAACCTAGTCTGAGATCTCAAATAGGAAAAAAAATAGGAGGAGGAACAGCTGTAAGCAGACGTGACTGGAACATTGTTTGTAGAGTTAAAAAAAAACACACACACAACACACAACTACGTAATTAGTCAAAGGTGGAGAGACCAAATAGCTGAGAGAGAAAATTTACTGAGTTTTCCTTAGCTTTGACCTATGTGAGGATCACATAGTATAAGCTTACAATCCAACTAGGGTGAGCTACCCGGCCAAGGGAAGATCAGCAGTAGATAGAATTTCATTTGATACTTCTAGTTCAGAAATGAAGTATAGTGTGCTTGGAATAGTTATCACCTCTTCCCTAGCAGATTTTGAATCAAAGAACTGCTCAATATGAAATGTCTGTTAAGATTTTTTTGGTTGTGTGTTATCTGATTCTCATGAACAATATACACTACTTTCCAAGTGAAAAGAAAAAAAAAAAAAAGAACTTGCATCACATCCTTTGAATGTGTTGGGGAAAAGCAGTGCATGAAATATCATAAATTGAACTAATAGGTCTTAAAATAATAGGTAATACAATTCTTGTAATTAAGGAGTTATTTTTGTAGCTGTCATAGTGCACATGTGTATTACTGAACTCTATGGACTCCCTAACACCACTCAACTATACGTAGTGATTTCTCTTAACTGAAATCGCATGATCATAGTGACAAAATTAACACTCCACACTGCTTAATATGAATATGGATGGATATGCACCTCTGTCCTGGCCAGGCAAATCGGCTCATGCAAATACGCCTATAGACCAAAAGTCTCAGAGTGTAAAGCCAAATGAAATAAGTTAGTCAATTTTCATTTTAATTTAATCCTGCCACTCAGCTAAGTGTCCACTGTGATTTATGAGAACTCTGCCCTCCATAAGCTTTCCATATCCTGAAATGTGGGGACAAACTATTGAGGGACAATGATAAATGCATTGTTGACATAGCTCCTGAAAAAGCTACTGCTGATGTTTTATAAAGGAAACAAGAAGGAAATAAAAAAAAAAACCAACAAAAACATGTTCATGGAAAATAATCTATAATGTGTGCTGTGCAAAGCAAATTAAATACACACTGTCTTCGCAGCTCAGAAGAGGTGTACAAAGGAAACACATTCTATTTCAGGAGACTAGTATATTGGATTTTTAATAACTGCATAGAAGGAAAAATAATTCAACATCATAAAAAAACAATGCTAGGATTCAAAATTATTCTGATAATAATAAAATCACAGACAACCAAACCCAATGTTGTAGAATCAGTTCTGACACAAAAAACCCTCCTGCCTAGGAATTTCTAGAATGTAAATCTTTATAGGAGAAGATTGTCAATATTTTTCCTTTGATGTCTCTAGTGGTTTTGAACTGCTAACCTTTAGTTTAGCAGTGCTACTTTCTTTGTGTTTTCAGTATTATGTTTACAGGAACACATTTCTTTTTTAAAAAATTTTTTTATTCTTCTTTAATTTTTTTAGTTTCACATTTTTTATTCAAATGTCCCATGCCAAGCCATCTCACTTCACTGATACCTAGTATTCCAATATTTATGTGTTCCATTTCTTTCTTAAAAATATCCAATTTTCCTGCATTCATGCTTCTCACATTCCATGTTCCAATCACTAGTGTCTGCTTACAGCTGTTCCTCCTTCTTTGTGATTCCATATCTGAGATCTCAGCCTCAATTGCCATGTATACTAGCCTAAGTGTGCTCTATTTTACATAGGGTCTTCAAGGCCTGTTATTTCATAAGTGGATGGTCAAACCTTCTTCCTAGTCTGTCCTTTTTTTTTTGTTTAGAACACTATCTGACAGACAAGTATTTTACAGGAGGGAGCCGATAAAAGACAGGGTGAAGCCTGACTGGTCCTTGGAGGCAAAGCTTCTTTTTTTTTTTTTGGAGGCAAAGCTTCTGAGACTTCGTCTGACATACTTTGGCCATATTGCAAGGAGAAGCTATCCTTTGAGAGGGACATCATGCTTGGAAGGATGGAGAGACAAAGAACTAGAGGGAGGCCCTTGATGAGATGGATTGATACAATCACTGAGTAATGAGGGTAGGTGTGTAAGAGACAATAATGGTGGCACAAGATAAAGCAGGTTTTAGGGCTCTTGTACATAGGGTTGCTATGAGCCACAAGCAACTCAATTGCACATAACAAGAACAACAACATACTTCTTGAAATTGATTACAAAATACGAAAGAGCAGTGCCACCCTACTTGTGTCTCACAGTTGCTGTGGTAATCACGCTGCTGTTGTTGTGTGCCATCGAGTCGGAAGTGACCCATAGCTGGCCCTCCAGTGGGTTTTTCTGAGGCAGTTTAATCACACAGAAGGAGATTGCATATCCTCCTCCTGTGGAGCAGCTGGTGGATTCAAATTACATGCCTTTAGGATTGCAGTGCAGTTTCTCACCACTAGGCCACCAGAGGTAAAATCTTGTATGCCTACAAAGATCAGATAAATAATCTAACTTAGTGAAGTAGCCTGGATGAGAAACAAATGAGATGTTGGTGATTATGACAAATAATGAATAGTCTAAAAGCAACCACTTTCGGTTGTTTTCAATCCATGTAAACGTTCAGGAATGATGCCAGTCAATGAATTTGCCAAAGAAGGTTAAATATAAACCTCATGATTGTCTGGTTTTATTTTTTTAATTAATACTCAATTTTAGAAAACAAAATGTAAGTATAAGACTGTAAAGACCAAAAAAAAGTATTGATTTGACTTATGATCTCTGGCTAGTCTGCTCTCAGAGTTAACAGTTACGGGAACTGAGGTTCATCAAGAAAGGAAGGTGATGCACAGGGAATGCTATGTGACTATTTGTCCTTAGTTTTCACCCCTACTAATCCTACTTTGTACATGTTGCTAGAAGAAGCTATTCTTTGGAAACGGATATCATGATCTGAAAGGTGGGGGAGGGGGGTCATGGATGAGACATATTGACACATTGACGGCAGCAAAGCGCTCAAGTGTATTAGAGATGATAAGGATGGCACAGGATAGGTCTAGAGTCAGGTGTCCTGTTCATAGGGTCACTAAGAGTTGTGCTCAATTCAGCAGCACTTAATAACAACAACAACAATCCTTAAATAAGAACCTTCAATTTGGGGATTATAAAGAAGAAAACTTCCTTCTGTTCCACCCATCCCTTAACTGCCAGAGGCATAAATGACTGTCAGTTGATAAGACATTCTCCACAGTTTTAGCTTAACATTTCTGGGTGGCTCACTGCTGGCCATACTGTGTAATTCTCCCACCTGTCCACACCCTGTTCTTTCCCAGCCTCCTAACGTCTATAACATCAACACTCTTTTCCTTCACTTTCATCCATCAAGGCTTCACGAAACAAGGCATTTCCTGCTGTCCCCTAATTCCTCTCTTCTATAAAACTCCAGAATCATCTTATTCTCCCTGCTCACAAAAGAATGGAAAGTTATTTTAAAGGTTTAGGTCAGAATATATTTGAATGGCATTCATTTCTCATCTGTGTACCCTGTTTTGAAATTGTTCCACTTTGAAAATATTTTTATTTTGCTATTTTGGTTTCCACTTTTTGGCCAGCATTCATTTCTGTCAAGAGGAAGGAAGCGGAGAAACAGTGTTGTATGTGTCAGAGGGAGGGAAGCTGCTTAGTGTCATTGAAATAAAAGACAACGGCCTATATTCTGCAGCTATTATGCATGAGCACGTCATCTTTAAGAATAGGGTTAGGGTTAGAGTAAATTATTCCTGAGAAATAGCTTGTGCAAACATTGCAGTCTCCAAATGATGTCTAACAATAATTAAGAAAGTTTCTTTTTCTTTTTTATCATCTCATCTCTACGTAAATGAAGTTCTGCCACTTCGCATAACCTCTGGAAATAACCTTGTTGTGTCTTGGTAAGTGAACAGAAGTATAGCTTGTCAAAGTCAATGGCAGAATTCTGTCCCACGCTCTTATTGAAAGAAGAGAACACTCTAGTTGACAAACAGAATGCTGTGTGCATGCCTTTTTATTTTGTAAGATTAGAAGGAAAATTCAGAGAATCAAGCGCTGTGAAGATACACACACATTTACATAGATAATCAGATCTCTGATGGTATGGTCTGTGGAGGAAAATGGTGCTACTAACCCAAAGATCAAACTTTTTTGGCAATTCAAATCCATCTTTGGATCCTGAGAGAGATGACTAATCTTTTTCTGTGTGATTTATAGCCTTGGAAATCTGCTGGAAGGCAGCTATGAGTTGGAACCAACTTAAACAAGGATATATTTTATATTGTATATCTAACTATCCATGTATACAATAGATGTGTGTATAATTATGTGTTTATGTTGTTATTTTTATGTATTATCATCGCTTCCTAAACAACACGCCTTGGGAAACTCTATGAACTTTGATAAATGTCGATAATTATAGAAAGGCTTCAGGCCTTTTGTTCATAGGGTCACTGTGAATTGTGCTCGACTCGAAGGCAATCAACAACACTAATCATCTTAGAATCAACCCATAGCTGACTCTCCAACAGGTTTTCAGAGGCAGAGAGGCTATATAGTGGTTGTTGTTGTTATGTGCCATCAAGACGCCTGTGACCTATAGTGATCCTATGTACAGCAGCTCTGAACCCTTCCCTGTCCTGAGCCAGTCTCACTAATTCTAACACACCAACAGCCATTGCCCTAGTTATTGTATCACTCCATCTCATCTGGGGACTTCCTCTCCTGTGCTGTCTCTCCACCTTTCCAAGCATGGTGTCCTTCTCTAAGGACTGGTCTCTTCTGGCCACATGTCCAAAGCATGTGAGACAGAGCTTCAAAATCATAGCCTTCAAGGAGAAACTTGGCTCTCCAAGACAGATGTATTAGTTTTCTTGGCAGTTCATGGTATGTTCAAGACTCCTTTCCAGCAACACAATTTGAAAGAATTGATTCTTTTTCTGTCATCCTTAGTCATTGTCCAGCAAGTAACTGCTAAGACCAGTATCTGGAATAGGCACACCTTAGTCTCTAGACTGACCTCGTTGCTTTTCAGTACTCTGGAGAGATCTCTGACAGCAGATTTTTACAGTGCATTTCATCTTTTCATTTTCTGACTTCTGGTGCCAAGAGTGTTGATTGTGGAGCTGAGCAAGCTGTAATGGTTAACAAATTCAATCTCTTCTCCATCTGTCATGGTGCTGCCAATTTGCCAGTGGTGAGAATCTTAGTCTTCTTGATGTTGAGCTTCAATCCATGTTGCATACTATAGTCCTTGACCTTAAGCAGCAAGTGCTTAAGGTCCTCTTCAGTTTGAGCAAGCAAGGTTGTGTCTTCTGTAGAACGCAAGTTGTAGATGAGTCTTCCTCCAATCCTGATGCCACATTCCTCCTCATTCCCCCTGCTTTCCAAATAAACTGTTCTGCATATAGATTGATAAGGTATGGAAGCAGGCTGCATCCCTGGCATACTCCTTTCCTGCTTTTGAACCATGCAATATTTCTCTGTTCTGAGGAGTGCTTCCTGGTCCAAGTATAGGTTTCACATAAGCACAATCAAGTATTCTGAGGTTCCCATTTTCCTCAAGGTTAGCCACAATTCGTTGTGATCCACACAGTCAAATGCCTTTGCATAGTCAATGAAACACAGATAGACATTCTTCCGGTACTCTTTGCTTTCTGCCAATATCCATCTGACATTGGCAATAATATCTCTAGTGCCACAACCACTTCTAAATCCAGCTTGTATCTCTGGTAGTGTATCTCTGGTAGTTTTCTGTCAATATACTATTCCAGTAATTTCTGAATAATCTTCAGCAGGATTTTGCGAGTGTGTGATATTAGTGATATTGTTCAATAATTCATTCTGTTGGGTCACCTTTTTTTTTGGAGTGGGAATAAATATGAGTCTCTTCCAGTCGTTGGCCAAGTAGTTGTCCTCCAGACTTTATATATATATATAATTTTTTGTATGTGTACTGTAAATCAGATCTGACTGGTACAGAATCTGAATGGAGATTGCCCCTCCTTCTCCAGCACAACATCTGGTAGATTTGAACTGTGTACCTCTGGGATTGCAGTACAGCTTCTTGCCACTAGGCCACCAGAGCTCCTTGTCATCCAGACTTTTTAGCACAATCTGGTGAGCATATTCAGGGCAATATTTGTTTGTTGAAGTACCTTAATTGAGGAACCCAGAAACACTCAATTGGGCTGATGCAAAACCTACACTTAGCCCAAGAGGTTGTTGTGTGAACAAAGCAAGGGAACAGTGCAAGTTCTAAAATTAAGTAAAGTGTACATCAGGATTGTATCCTGTCTCCCTACCTATTTAATATGTATGCTGAGAAAATTAATTGAGATGTTACACTCTATGAATAAGAATGTGGCAACAGGATAGGAGGAAGACTCATCAATGATCTAAATTATGCAGATGAAACAACTCTACTTGCTGAAAGTCAGGAGGACTTGAAGCACTTGCTGTAGAAGATGAAAATCAGTACAGCTTACATCTCAAAGTCAAGAAAACAAAAAACTATCACCACTGGACCAATAAGCAATATCATGGAGAAAAGATTTAAATTGCAAGTGACTTCTTCTTACTTGGATCCACAATCAATAAACTTAGCACCAGCAGTCAGGAGATTAAGAGACATATTGCACAGGTAAAGTCTGTAGTCAGGAACCTCTCCAAATTATTGAGGAGAAATTATATCCATTGAAGACTAAAGTGTGCTTGATTCAGGGTATGGTCTTTTCAATCACTTGCTATGCATCTGAGAGCTAGACAATTAATAAGGATGACAGAAAAATTGATGTCTTTCAGCTATGGCATTTGGGAAGAGTACTGAATATCGTATGGATTTCCAAAAGAACAAATAGATATGTCAGAGATAGTGCAAGAAGAATGACCTGAAAGAAAAAGATGCCAAAACTTCATCTTGGATACTTTGGGCATGTTGCCAAAAGAGGCTATTACTTGTAGAAGGACACATGCTTTCGGTTAGCAAAGGAGAGATTTTCAATGAGAAGGATTAACATAGGGATTGCAGCAATGGGCTCAAGTATGTCAGAGATGATGAGCATGGCACAAGATTTGCTCTTCATAGGGTTGTACTCAAGTGGACAGCACCTAACACCAAAGCTCTGATCCCTTATGGCAACAAACTGTGCTGTAAATTCCAGAAAATAGCACATGGTACCATTCTACTAGCAGCTCAGTGGATGAAAGAGAGGCAATTTTCTTTCACATGATTTACTACCTCTGAAAACCTGTTGGAGGGTTAGCTATGAGTCGGTCTGACTTAAGGTGCATAACAAGACATTTAAATTTTAATGTCATGCTATAACTAGTTGAAATTAAGTCAATTCAGAATCATCTACTGAAGTTCTTATTGATCTTGTTGACATACACCATCAAATAGATTTTGACTGATCTAGAATGTGTAAGAAATAGTAAAAGTATGCCTTTGGAATTCCAAGACTATATATAAATAAATCTTTATAGAAGCAGACAGCCACAACTTTACACTATGGACCTGTTGGTGAATTTGAACTACTAGTCTTTTGTTTCATAACTGAGACCTTTACTGCTGCATCACCGGGAATCTTTTAAGATGGTCGTGATAGGTACTAAGAAATAAAAAATAAATGTAATCAAGTGGTCTTCTCTCAGTGGCTACGGTGTCATCACTTAGTCTCCTGTCTTTAGTCTGCAGAACTAGTCACTCCTTAGACAGGACCAAGATAGAAAAGAGATGGTTAATTTTGGAGCCAAACTTAAGAGAATTTAGAGTTTCAAGTAAGAGAGTAGAAATGAATCTGTATCTCTCTAGTTGACCTTGAAGCAAAAATAACTATTTAGCTTGATTGACATGTATTAAGACTCACTACACAATATTAACATGAATATATTAATAGTTAGAGAGTGTCATAGAGGCAAGGGCCATTCCCACAGGGCCGCTGGAGTACACATAGTGTCGAATGTAGTGCTGGCATAATGTAAGAAGGCATGACCTGTGTGCAAAATTAATAAATCAAATATTAATTAAAACAAAAATCTCCTCTGGTATATTGACTTTTACCTTAAGTAACTTTTGTAACTTAAATATTTATTCCATGAACAAGCCATGCATAGCTTTCCTTCGACCCCATGCATGCACAAAATAGGATCACTGCATGCAAAAACTTGTTTTCAGATTCCATCCACTGGCATAGAGTATATTCTAACTCGCATCAGCCCTTTCTAGGTTTTCTAGGGTCTGCATCTTTATGACAGGAAATTTCTTACCTTTGTTCCATAAAAAGGGATAGTAGATTTGAACTGCCAAACTTTTGCTTACTCAGCTCAAGCTCATTGCCATCAAGTGGTAAGCAACTCAAAGCTGATGCTCCAGGAGATTTTCAGAGGCTATAAATCTCATGGGGGAACATTATTCATTTTCGTGAAAACCTTTGAATAGTTGGTGGATTTGAACCATCTTCCTGTGGATTGGCAGTACAATGTCTTATGTAGGAGGCCATGGTGGTTGTTGTGTATCATTGAGTTGGAACAGAGCCATAGCTGACCCTCTGGTAGGTTTTTAGAAGCACTTAATGTTATTTATGGGAGGAGACTGTTCATCGTTCTTCCACAGAGCACCTGGTGGATTCGAACCACCTGCCTTCAGGATTGTGGCACAGCTTCTTGCCACTAGAACACTAGTGCTCCCTAGGGGCTCCTAATTTTCAATTTGTTGTTGTTGCTGTTATGTGTTGACCCTCTAGCAGGGTTTTAGAGACTGTCAATAAAACAGGAGGAGATTGACTGTCTTTCTTCATCTGAGTAGGTCATGGATTAAAATGTACTGCCTTTGGGGTGCCAGCTCAACTCCTTACCCAATAGATGATTGCCACAGCTCCAGCTAGTAGCTTGATATGTTATGCAATGGGGATTCAGTGACATAGACCAATGAAAGGTGTATTGCTAACCCAAAGACTGTGTGTAACACTAGTACCTCAATGCAACAAGGACCCCACAAGATTAAATCCCTGTGTGCATCAAGAGCTTTTTCCAATAAGGTAAAAAAACAAATACACAGACTGGGAAAAAGACCATTATCGTAAAAAAAAAAAATAGAAGGATAACTAATAAGATATGTGTGAGAGTACAAAAGGGGAAGGGAAAGTGGATGGGGGAGTGCAGAAGGGAGGAAAGTGGTGAAATCACTGAGATGAAAGAGTTTGATAGGCAGAGGGAATGAGTGGAGAAGTTAGGACAGATACAACAGGGACCTGAAAGGACGGAATAATTGCAGGCAAAGGTCAATGGTGACCGACTTTCTAAAACAACATACATGAATGATTGAATGAAACACAATGTGAACAAAAGAATGTAAACAACGCATACAAAGTTTTTACTCAATGCAATATAAAAAATTAAAAAGGAATATGGATAGTTTCATCCCATTGTAACTGAAAGTTTCAGAAACCTGCTGGTGGGCCACTGTAAGTTAGAATTAACTCAACCACGGTGAGTGGAGAGTAAAGCAAAAGAAACCAAAGCATACATACATACATATATGCACACACATATATGTATGTGTGTATATACATATACACACATACATATACGCACACACATATATGTATGTGTGTATGTGTGTATATATATACATACACACACACACACATATATAATCAAATCAATTCCTACTTACAATGACCATCCATCAAGTTTTAGAATCATAAATCCTTACAGGAGTCTATCTTTTTCAGTAAAGCAGTTTGTGAGTATTAACTACCAATCTTTTGGTTAACATGCTAAATGTCTTAAATATTTTTGCTCTCTTTGCCTTCTGGAGAGGCGGAACTCAGACAGCAATAAAATGCCATTTTCAGAGACTATAAATTGCACATAGCAAGATTGTCCATCTTTCTTTCATGAAGCCACTAGTGAACTGCAACTACTAGAGAGAGGCACTGCATACGGGTTAGCAATGCAGCCCTGTTGTGGTTAGGTGTCACTGGGTGCATTTCAACGGATTGTGAAGCTATGAACAGCAGATCTGAGCCCTACCCTGCACCGTCTTTACCATCACCGGTGTGCTGAAGCCTGTTTTTATAGTCACTCTGTAGGACCATCTATAGGACCTTCCTCTCTTTCTCTGACCCTCCACCTTTCCCATTAAAATGTTGTTTTTCCTGACAATCTATTCAAAGTATGCAAGATAAAGTTTCACTAGCCTTGCTCTAACGAGTGCCCTATTTGCACTTCCTCCAAGACAGATTCTTCTGTATTTTGGCAGCCATAAAGGAGTGTGACAGCTTCTCCATGACATATGTACTACAAAAAGTTCACTGCTAACAATATTGGGTGTTCTAAATATACCCAGGGATCTCTCTATCTTGTAGGGAAAGACTTGAAGGACATCTTTAAGTAAAGATGCTCACTTCAAAGTCAGTAATCAAAATATAGACTTTGTCACATAAAAAAAATCAAGGCCATTTTTAATATCCTTAGCTAAGCAAAAGATGAACTGCATTGGGAAAGTATGTTCTCTGAAACCTCTCCAGAACACTGAAAAGCAATAGTGTCAGTCTGGAGACTAAGGTGTGCCTGATCCAGGCCACTGTCTTGGAAATTACTTGCTATGCATCAGAGAGCTGGACAATTACTAGGGATTATAGAAGGAGAATTGATGCCTTTGAGCTGTGGTACTAGAGAAGAGTATTGGATATATTATGGACTGCTAGAAGAATAAACAGGTTCATTCAAGAAATCAGGCTGTTCCTTGTAGGCAAGGATTCTGAGGCTTTTTGGGCATATTGCAAAAAGGGACCAGTCCTAGGAGAGGGACATCATACTTGGGTGGGTTTAAGGACAGCTCAAGAGAGGAAGACACTCAATGAGATGGATTGATTAAGTGACTGGGTAATGAAGGCAGGTGTGTAAGAGATAGTAAACTTGACACAGGATAGAGCAGGTTTCAGGGATATTGTATATAGGGTCACTATGAGTCGCAAGTAACTTGATGGCACTTAACAACAAATGTAACTTGAGAATGAGCTCTCCAAATTTTTAAAATTTGCTATAAAACAAACTTGAGAGGTAGTAGTTTATTTTAAAATGTTGGCATTATCTTAGTTTATATTCATATTTAGACTAATAAATCAAATTTATCCTTCTATTAGCAGTAAGTTGATAAAGCACAATTATCCTCTGTTCCCCCAAAGCATGGATGATTGATTTGAAATAACTGCAATAAGGATGAGGTGAACTACGTATAATTAGAAGACTTACTAAGAAACACTTTAAAATACCAGTAAATGAAGGATCTAAAGAATGGTTGCTCTTGTTTTGTGTCATTGAGTTGCCTGTGAATCATAGCAAATCCATGTACAACAGTCCTAAACCCTGCTCTATCCTTTGCCAATCTTATTGTCTCTGAAAAACTACCCCCATTTCCCCAGTCACTGAATCAAATGAATTCTATAAATTAAAAATAAATGCATAAATAAATTAATTCATTTAAGAATTAAAGAAGTATAGGTGAGCCAAGGATTATGTTAGATAATAGATGTAAGACATAATGTAAAATAGACACAGTTCCTGCCTTCTGTCTCAAAATTCAAACTTGTTTTACTCAAGTCCAAGTAGTCACTGGTGGATTTGTACTAATACCCTCTTAGTTAACAGTCCAGCAAATTAGGAAGTATATCACAATGGCTCCTTGCCTTATGCCTGTAAACAACTCATAACAGTGGTTCTGATTTTGTGTGGGAAGGCAGTGAGTGTCTTTTCTTAGGTCTCAGAGGTGGGAGTGAAAGGAAGTAAAAACAAGGAAAATGGGTTGAAGCTACAGAATGTGCAGGGGCATATATACTTACTTTCTTATCATTTGCTCTTATCTACACAGCATTTGTCTGTCAAGCTACTGACTTGGTGTTACTTGTGCATTGTTATGATGCTGAAAAGGGTCACCTACAATAAACAAGGTACAGCAAAGCTCCTAGATTAAGACAGACTAGAAAGAAGGATTGACCACCCATCTGGAAATAATAGCCTTTAAAAACCCTATAAACAACAGAGAAAGAAAGGTAGTTACAATATTAGAAGTAGATCAAAGATGGGAAGTCACTAAAACATAAGAAGAAACAGCTGTAAACAACCATTAAAATTTGAAATACGGAATTCACATTATATGAATGCAGGAAAACTGAAAGTTGTAAAAAATTAAATGGAATACATGACAATCAACATTCTAGACATTACTGAAATGAGATGGACTAGCTTGGGCCACTTTGAATCAAACAATCATATTATCTACTATGCAAGCAATGAAAAAATCGAGGAAGACTGGTGTTGCATATATACTTTAAAAGACAATTTAAGATCTATCCTACAGTACCATTTTGTGAGCAATAGGATATTATATATTATACATACACATAAAATTTAGTAGAATAATAGGATATTATACAAACACATACAAGTAAGTTAATACTATTATTGTTGCTTACCATCAGGCTGAAACCAACCCTTAGCCGACCCTCCAGTGGGTTTTCAGAGGCAGTAATTACATGAGAGGAGATTGCCCATCCTTTTCCCATGGAGCACCTGGTGGATCTGAACTTTACGCCTTTGGGATTGCACCACAAATTCTTACTACTATGCCATCAGAGCTCTCTAGTTAATACTAATATTATTAAAATATAAGCACCAACTTAATACTAATATTATTAAAATATAAGCACCAACAACTAAAGCAAAAGAAGAGGAAGATGCATTAATAATTATTGATGGCTGGAATGCAAATGAGTAAACAATGAGGAAGAAACAGTAGTAAGAAAATACAGTCTTTGCAGAGGGTGGTGGTGGTGGAGGAATTAGGAAACAGTCAATGTGGACCTGAAAAGATGAGGTAATAATAGTTATTAATGGTGATTAATTTTAATAAACACAATGCACATTAGTGATGATTTGAAATACAATGTAAATGTAGGAATGTATGAGACATAATGAACGTGAATGACACAGTGTATAAGAATCTTATATGCAAACCAACATAAAAAAAATAAAGTGGAGAAGGAAAGAAAGTACAGTCTTGGTGACAGAAAAGAGACTGGATCCAATTATTTTATTTAGTATGTTAAATTATTTATTTATAGAAAACACCTTTTTTAAATTTTTTAATTTTCTTTTATTATTTTTTGTGTGTGTACCGTCAAATTGGATCTGACTGGTACAGGAGGTGATTGCCCCTCCTTCTCCAGCACAGCATCTGGTGGATTTGAACTGCGTACCTGTAGGATTGCAGTGCAGCTTCTTGACACTAGGTTACCAGAGCTCTCCAGAAATTACCTTTTTAATAAACACAAATTTTGACTGTACATAGGAACTGATGGGCTGCACAGGAATCAGATTGATAATATACGCAGAAAAAAATCACTGGAGAAATACATTTGTGGTCAAAAGCAGCTCAGATGTAGACTTTTGACAGACCATTAATTACTCATGAGAAATTAAAAATTGAAATTAAAGAAAATTAATACAACTCCACAAGAAACAAAATATCACCTTAAGCCTATCCCACTTGAATTTAAAAATCATCTCAAGAACATGTTTGAGGTACTGAACACCAATGATCCATGGCCAGAGAAGCAATGGGACAGCATCAGAAATATTATCCTTGAGGAGAGTGAAAGGTCACTACAGAGGAGTAGAAAGAAAAATCCAAAATGGATGTTAGAAAAGACTATAAAAATTTCATCAGAGTACGGCATAGCCAAAATAAAGACATGCTGATGTAAAAGGGTAGAAGACATCAAAGGGCAGCCTGAGAAGATAAAGCAAAATATTGTAACAAAAAATCAAAGTGCTGGAGTCAGTGAAAAGAAAGAGAAGAACTCAGCATTTATCAAGATGTAAGGTCTGGAAAACAAATGCAAGCCTCAAATTGCAAAACTAACAGATGCTATGAGCAAAACCTTGAATGATCCAGGAAGCATCAAAAGAAGATGAAAGGGATACAGTCACTATATCAAAAAGAATTGGTCGACACGGGAAAATTGCAGAAACTACCATTTGAGCAAGAGCCAATGATAATAAAGGGAGAAATTCAAGTTTGACTTAAGACATTGGGTAAAAATAAGGCCCCAAAATTGCTGGAACACCAATTGACATGTTTAAATTAGCAGAGGCAGGCCTGGATGTGCTCACAAGTCTATATCAGGAATTCTTTTTTAATAGATACCTGGTCAACTGACTGGAAAAGATTTATATTTGTTTTCATTCTCAAGAAAGGTCATCTAACAGAATAGGAAAATTATAAAATATCATTAATATCACATGCAAGCAAAATATTGCTGACAATCATCCAAAAATAGCTCTAACAGTATACTGAGAAGGATCTGCCAAAAGGTGGGTTTTCTAAGAGGCTGTGGTACTAGGGATATCATTGCTAATGTTAAATGGATTCTGGCTGAAAGCAGAGATTACCAGAAAAATATCTGTGTTTTATTGACTATTCAAAGGCATTTGCCTGTGTGGATCATAGCAAAGTAAGTTACATTAAGAAGAAGGGGAATGCCAGAACATTTAATTGTGCTCATGACCAAGGAGGACAGAAGGAGAATTGATGCCTTTGAGCTGTGGTGCTGGAAAAGAGTATTGAGAATACCATGGACTGCTAGGAAAACAAATAGATTTGTCCTGGAGAGGGTTAAACCGGGTGGCTCCTTGGAGGCAAGGATTCTGAGGCTCTGTCTAACTTACTTTGGACATGTAGTGAGGAGAGACCGGTCCTTAGAGAGGGACATCATGCTTAGGAGGGTGGAGGGATGGCGCAGGAGAGGAAGGCCCTCTATGAGGTGGATTGATTCAGTGACTGGGATAATTGGGATGGGAGTGTCAGAGACAGTGCGATTGGCACAGGACAGAGTGGAGTTTAGGGCTGTTGTACATAGGGTCGCTATGAGTCGCAGGCAACTCGATGGCACATAACAACAACAACATATAAAATCTACAAAAATACCAACAAGCAGTTGTTAAATAGAACAGGGAACACTGCATGGTTTAAAATCAGGAAGGATGTGTGCATGGGATATATCCTTTCTCAATCTGTTTGCTGAACAAATAATTCCTGAAGCTGTACTTTATGAAGAAGAATGTGGTTTTGGATGGAGAAAGACTCATCAACAACTTGCATTATGTAGAGGACTCAATTTATCTTGCTGGAAAAGAGGATGACTTGAAATGCCTGCTGCAGAAGATCAAGGACTATAGCCTTCAATATAGATTTCATCTCAACATTAACCAAACAAAGGTCCTTGTCACTGGGGCAGTAGAAAACAGCACGGTATTTTGAGAAAGATTTAAAACTATAAATGATTTGATTTTGTTTAGATCTAAACTAAACACCCTTGGCACCAGCAGTCAGGGAGTCTAGAGACATATTGCATTAGAAAAGTCAGCTATCACGGATCTGTCCAAGATACTGAAGAGCAAGGACATCGATTAGAAGACTAAACTGCACCTAATTCAGGCCAGCGTCTTTTCAATTTCTTGCTAAACACCTGAGAGCTGGACTATGAATAAATAAGGATGATAGAAGAATCGATCCCTTTGAGTTGTGGTGTTGGAGAAGAGTGCTGAATATCTCATAGGCTGCCAAAAAAAAAAAAAAAATCAAACAAAATTTGAATACATTGTTTTAGAGAACAGATTCTTTCAATTTCCCTCATCCCTCCAGCAATCAAGTTGTATAATCTGATGATTAATTCCCCCTCCCTTTACTAGTGTAAAATTAAAAACCAAAACACAGACAAATAAAACCCAAACAAGTATGGCCTTGAAAAACTGGAGCTTGCAGAAATTGTAAAGCTTTATCTCTTATATTTTGGACATGGTGGTAGAAGTGGCTATATCTTGGAAAGTGACATCATGCTTGGCAAGGTGGAGGCACAGCTAAAGAAAGGAAAACTTGCAGGAAGCTCTGGCAGCCTAGTGGCAACAAGCTGCACTATAATTCCAAAGGTATGTGGTTTGAATCCACTAGATACTCTGCTGGAGAAGGAGGTTCAATCTTTTCCTGTACCCGTCAGATACAATTTGATGGTATACACACAACACACACACACACACACACACACACACACAAAGTAATTTTTTTTTAAAAAAAGGAAGGAAACTAACAATGAGACTGACAGACATAGTGAGTGCAGCAATGGAATTAAGTGTATTAGAGATAATGAGGATGTCATAGAACAGGACAGGATTCAGATGTGTTGTTCACAGGGTCACTATGAGTTGAACTCGGCTCGGTGGCACCTAAAACAACAACAACTAAGCTGTGATGGAACTGTGCAGAGATTGAGACAGAATAATAGTGTAAAAAGTGACAATCATATGATCTTATGCACAGCCGTACGTCATGATAGGAGTTTTCTTTTCAGAACAATGGGAAAACCTTGATGATTTTAAACAGAGTTCTTTCGTAAAAAGATCTGTTTACAAAGTGAAGAGTGAATTAGAGAGGAGTAAAAACTAGAATTTAGAATTACCCAGCCTGTTTGGAAGAGTATTTTGGGTTGAGGTGGGCTTTATATTACAGTGATATTGAAGAAAAGGGGAAGTTTACTGGTTTGAGTAATATAAAGTGGTATCATTTAATCACATTCTGTTTGTAGGAAGTGGAGATTTAAAGATGAAGGAATCAAAGTACTTTCAAATTACAAAACTCCAAAGAACTCTCAGGCAATCATATTCATAATATGTCACTAGGCTTGCAAAGAAAGCAATTTATCTAGTCTCTTTGATATAGTCAGTGAACATAGTTTGGATACCTGCTGTAGTCCACAGCTATGCTACAGTCTTATTCTGAGAAGGTAAAACATAATTCTTGGTATTATTAATGAACATACAGCCTGAGAAGATTTAAAAAAACCACTTTAAGAGGGCATAAACAGAGAGTCCTTGTACACCCTTTACTTTGTCTTTCTTAATGGTAACATTTCCATGACTATGAACACCCAATCTGAAACCTGTCCTATCCTGTGCCATTCTCATGCTTCCTGGAGTGCAGCCTACTGCAGTCGCTATGTCAATTCACTTGGTTCCTCTTCTCGGATGCTTTCCAAGCATGATGTGCCAATTCAAGGAATAGACTCTTCTAGCAACATTCCTGAAGTATATGAAGCTATATCATCTTTGCTACAAAGAGCATTCTGGCTGCAATTGCTGTAAGACATATTTGTTTGTTCTTTTGAAAGTCCATGGGATTTTCCATTTTTGCAAACACCACAGCTCAAAGGCATCAATTTGTCTTCTGTCTTCAATATTCATTGTCCATGTCTTAGATACATAGCAAGTGATTGATTGGAAAGATCATGGCCTGATTTAGATAGATGTACCTTAGTTCTCAACTGACATTATTACTCTTCTGTTTTTCATTCCCAGTATAGCATACTATATAATTATATGATTCAAAGTGGACAAATCTAGTCCATCTCATCTCATAAATGCGTAGTATGTATATGTTCATATGGTCCATATAATTTCTCATAAGTTCTAGTCTTCCATCCTTCATGTATCATACATTCCATGTTCCAATTTTTAAAGGATATTTGCCTTTATTTTTCTTCATTTTTATTTACTTCTAATCTGGGTTCTACCTCTAATACTATAGCAATCCATGTTCCTCTATTATTTATTGTGTTTTTGGAGGCCTGCTGTTTAAGAAGTAGGTAGACAATCCTACTTCCTAGTCTGTCTTAATCTGGGAGTTTACTAAACCTGCCCACACGGGTGACCCTTGTGACATTTGGCAAACTGATGACATAACTTTCAGCATCTCAGCAATCCACAAGTTTTCTCAGTATAGCAAACTGACAGACAAGTGCTATAGAAGAACAATGTATTCTCCAAATACAACAATCTGACAATTATGTTGTACCTCTAATTGTAAAACAGGCTTCACACAAGGCATTAGAGTACAAGCGCTTGGGCCTAGCTACCACCAGGTCATGGATTTCTAGCCCCTAACTGATAGGTAATCAATTAGTTTCCTCTTATATTTGTAATAATTCTTCAGAATTATTTTTCTTATGATTTTACAAATTTTGAAGAATACTGATCAAGTATTTTATAGAATTTCCTTAAATTTTTTTTTCTATCCTTGTCCCCCCCCCCCATTATCATTATTATTCTGGAGTTATGGGTTTCAGGAAAGAATATCAGACATATTCAGGGGTATCAGAGGGCAAAAGATATCAACATAATTTAACCCTGGTGATATTAACTTTGATAATCTGGTTAAGGTGTACTTTGCCATGCTTCTCCAATACAAAGCTACTATTTTCCCCCACTGTATAGTCTTTTTAATGAGGACACTCACTGCATTTAAGAAAAGATAAAACAGACTTTAGTTTTAAATTCCAACAGAGAAGTTATAGCCCTTCTATTTTATTTTCCTTCCCCGATGTATTTTATCCTACTGGCCTGTCCCACCCATTTTAACAGAGAACTAAAATAGCAAATTGACCATTATCCAGCTGCTTTTGGAGCAGAGCATTGAAGTACTAAGTGTAGAGCTTTTAGATTTCAAGGAAATTAATAATGACTGAAAGACAGTGTCAAAATTGCAAGGCAGAGTTTAAGATCAACAGAAGAGACTGGATAAATTAACTCCATAAGAATTATTTATAAATATTGCATATGACTTAGCAGATAAAGGTCAGCATATGTTCTTGGATGACAGCACATTGAAAACAAGGTCAGAGGATTTGCTAAGTTGTGACAGTCTTGGCGAGGCACAGCATAATGACTAAAGGCAACTCACAATGGAATGGCGAATGAGAGACATGGGAGCCACTAATTGCGCTGGGTGAGATATCCATTGCATTTCACCTCTCACAAAGGTTGCACAGCACTTTTAATCATGCCAACAGCTATTTACTGACTTTAAACACTGACTTGAGCTGTTTAAAGAAGCCAGTGGTCCTGCCTGATGGGGCCTAAGACTCATTCATTGCAGAAATCTCATAGTGAAAATGAGGAACCAAGACTAAGAAATATCTACTCTTTCCTATGTCTCAGAACAATATTTATGGGCTAAAGAGAAACTAGATGCAGATTCTTGACCTTCTTCTAGCATTTTCTCAACTATCTTTTATTTCATCTTACTTTGTACACTATCCAGACAGCTCTGTAGTGCATAGCCCAAGAGAAATGCTGATCCACCGTGAATAATCTTAAGTCATGATCTTAATACGAACCTCCTCTGCCTTCACTTTTAACTCAATACTCTGTAGTTGCATAATTTCCGCCTGTGCAATTACTGCCTCTGAAAGTCGACTGGAGGGTCAGCTATGAGTTGATTCCAACTCGATGGTATACAACAACAACAACTCTGTATTTGCATATTTTCTTGAAAATGCTACAACATAGCTGCTTCTTGTTGTTGTTGTTGTGCGCCATCGAGTCGCTTGCAACTCATAGCGACCCTATGTACAAGAGCTCTTCTATCCTGTGCCAACCTAGCCGTCTCAAATGCATTTACTCCCACCTCTCTAGTCACAGAATCGATCCATCTTATCAAAGGTCTTC
>NW_006399782.1:15846171-15849187 GCF_000299155.1 Elephantulus edwardii | reverse complement strand
CCAGGCCAGTGTCTGTTTGTTGAAATATGTCAATTGTTATGCCGTCAACTCCTGGAGCTTTGTTTATTGCCAATTCCTTCAGAGCAATTTGAACTTCCTCTTTGATCATCATAGGCTCTTGCTCGTATGTCATTTCATGAAATTCTTCTGTGTCAGCCAATTCCTTTTGATACAGTGACTCTGTGTATTTCTTCCATCTTCTCTTGATACTTCCTGGATCATTTAATATTCTGCCCAAAGTATCCTTAAGTATTGCCACCCGTGGCTTGAATTTGTTTTTTAGCTCCTTCAGCTGAAGAAATGCTGAGCTTATAATTATAAAATTTATTCTTAAGTAAAAAATATTTCTATAATGTTAATTATCAATAGAGTGGCAGCAGCTGGAAAACATATAATCTATTTAGAACAGGTTTTTCTGTGCTTTTGTTTCTCAAGACTAACAGTGTAAATAGGTTTGTTCATACAAGCACTCACGAATGATATAAACTATCCTGTTTTTCATATTCTCAACCGATAAACATTGCTGAAAGTCCTTTTCATGTAAGAACTCTTGAAATCTCCACTTTAGCACAGAGAGTAATATTTATTTTTTTAAAATTAGAACACAGTGAAGAAGAATAGGAAGGAGCATGTTAACTCACTTCCATTCTGACTTCTAATGACCCTAGTATTCACTCATTCATTGTTGCCAAGTCCGAGCTGGGTGACAGCTGGTTCTCCATTGAATTTCCAAGTAAATCACTTGGTATGAAATTCAAAACACCAGAAAGGCATGGCCTCTCTGTTAGCAGCAAAATTCCCTACGGCCTATGCCTCCAGAGTTCTCTGTGGGACATGTTAAATCAAAATAATAAATCACACTGCCATGGAGTCAATTCTAATACATGGTGACCCACAATGGTGATACTGGAGGAGAGCATGCATCATTCTGCACTGGCATGGATTGGAACTGCTGACCTTACTGCTGCAGCCTGACACGACAGGCACCACACTACCAAGGCTTCTATGTGACATATTACCCAATTCCTTGGAGTCGTTTGTGACTCTTAGAAAAACTCTACTGGGTTTTCAAGACTGTAAATCTTTATAGGAAGCGACTGCTCATCTTTCTCCCATGGTGCAGCTGGAGAATTGGTACTGACCTTTCAGTTAGCTGTGCAGCAGATAATGCACTACACCAACAGAACTCTTTAGAGGACATATTAGGTACTGTTAACAAAGTCTATCTGATAATTGTTATACTAACAGAAAAATTGACATAAAAATTTGCCAGGTAATGCAGAGGGCCACACTATCTCAAACTAAACCCATTTATACTGCTTCTTTTTATCCTAAAAAACAGTCATATTTTGAGGTTGAAATCCTTTTTGAGTGCCAGAAATTAGCATATTCTTGGATACAGTATAATTCAATGAACAGGTCTGGCTATTTAATCTGTTTATATCTACTAATTTAACTTGAAAATGAGAATTTACGTAATTATGCTAATAAATGAAATCTCTATGTGGTACAACTGCTTAAGAATTTAGACTGCTAGGTAAAAAGTTGGTGATTTCAAGTCACACAGAAGTACCTCAAAAGACAGGAATTTACTCAGAAGCACCTCAAAAGACGGGTCTTTCCAAGATTTGTAAATCTGCTACCAATATGTCACAACTTTAAAAACTCTTTGGAGAAATTCTATCTGCATGCAAAGGGTCTTCATGAGGAAAAATCAACTCAAAGACAACAACTAACAACAGTGACTAGGAAATCAGTTAGTTCTTTGTTGCCACTAGTTGATTCTGCTTGACATGAAACTCATTTCACTTATTGCATCTTTTCCCCTTTTTGTCTTTAATCCCTTTCTTTGTCAACACTGTCATCACCACCTCCATCAGGTCTTCATTCACATGCTCATTGCTCCTTCTTTAAGCCTCTTTATAAATAACCAGACAATGGATTAAGAGTGTGAATGAAATGGAACAGCTATTCTGTAAGACATTATGAAGAATCACCATGTGACAGACACACCAGGCACACTAGGACTACTTTGAAAAGTCCTTCTGATAGATGGGAAAGTTTCCTCTTCATGTTATTACTCATTGTGCCTCAAGATTATCTTTAAGTTTTCTTCCGTTCCTCTCATTTGTTTTTCTTCCTTCCTTTCTTCATTCCTTTTTCCTTCTCTCTAATGTTCCCTCATTTTCACTCTATTTTCCTCCATCTTTCTTTCTTTCTTTCCATTTATTTACCTCCATGCACACTTTTAAAACAGACCATATTATAATCCAAGATAAAATCATACAACATCTGTTTCCAAGATGACCCAAAATGGGACAGATAAAGGAAACAGGTACCATTGATTAATTTCAAATTATCAAGTAGTATGAATACTACTTACTAATACAGTACTGATTAAAGCATGTAAGGGTTCACATTCCAAGGGTACACAAATGCTTCCCAGACATAGCAGTATGTAGAGAACTTTAGCAGATGGTCTTTCAGTACAATTGTGTGAGTCGATGTTTGCATCTTCAACTTCTTTATCATTCATCATATGATTGATATAAACTTTACAAAGACCTTTGCCCACTTTTACTGATTTCTCTTTTACCTTTATTGTGGTTGAGCCTCCCATACCTGGGAATTTTTACCCAAGGAATAGCATTTAATTTTGATACATTGTGAAGCATGCTCTAATTTGGTATGCACATTGAGAAGCCATAAATGATAAAATAAGCAAACAAAATTGTAGTAGGATATATATGACATTTAATCTATCTTATTATACCACAAACAGAAAACAGGAGAATGGGACACATGTCAGAATGACCACGTTGTGCCTTTTAACCCATCAGAGTCTACACTACGACCAAAAATATTAGGTCATATTCTATTAAAATAATTTGCAATAGTTATATCAGACAAAGACTATGAACATTTAACACAGTTCCAAGTATACTTTGGAAATGGTTTCAATAATACTGCATTGATATTAGAAAATAGATACTAGTGGAAGTTTTATTTCAATGAT
>NW_006399782.1:15800262-15846071 GCF_000299155.1 Elephantulus edwardii | reverse complement strand
GCTATAAGTCGCTAGTCCTGTGCTTGTGCACTGTTCCATTGCCTATGTATATCATGGCTTTAGCTGCTAAACTTGGATCTTAGCTTAACATTAGTTGTTGCTATGTGCCACTGAGTCAGAATGAGCTTATAGCTGACCCTCTGGTGAGATTTTGGTGGCTGTAAATTAAATGGGAGGAGCTTGTCCATCTTTCTCTTGGTAGTGGATTAGATCTGGGAGCTCTGATGACCTATAGGTAAGAATCTGTGCTACAGTGCCAAAAGCACACAGTCCGAATCCATCAGGTGCTCTGAGGGAGAAAGATAAGCAATCCACTTCAGTGTGGTCTGCTGCCTCGGAAACCCTGCTGGAGGGTCAACGATGAGTTGGTTCCCATTTGATGGCACAAACACTCAGACAACATAGATCAGCAGTGCAATTCCTTAGCACTAGGCCACCATAAATTCACTAATGTAACCGTAAGTTGATTCAAATTATAAGAGGTGACTAAAGCACTGGAAAAACATAAAAGAAGAATGAAACTCACTTCATCTGATACACAAACTATATTTTTTTTTTACAAACTATATTTTTTAAATTATGATCAGTTGGACTTACAATCCAAATGCAGCTACACCCCAGTAATGAGTGTAGATGGTGTGTGTAGGATGTTCAGTAAATATGGAAAGCGGATACTAAATAGTTGTAATAACAGGAATGTGGAGGAGGCAGGTGCTGGAATTCACCCTGAGGCACCAAGGCAATCCTTAAGGGTTTATAGCATTCTTGCATTGTATTTGCTGACCACTCCCTCCTGAGTCAAGGAAAGGTTTTCAATAGAAAGCTTAGCTTCATTTGCATTGAATTCTCTTAAAAGCAGAGAATGGTTCACTATAAAGATATAGAAACTCTCACTCATCAACAACCAGAGCTGCCACAGTATCTCTGCACAGACTGTGTAAATTTGCGATTTGGTTAGCAAGACACATCATGGTGAATACTGTAGAAATTAGTGTGGAGAACTGAGGTGATGCCAGCTCTTAAGTAAGTAGTAACAGAAGCTGAATGGAAAGAACTTGTTTCCCTTCCGCTGCTCCCCTACCTTAGGTAAAGAGAAAAGAATGTGTCTGTATATGTCTTTGCTTTACAGAGAAATAAACACAACTATACACATCTCAGATATGTGAAGTCATCAACTCAATGCTGTTGAGTCAGAAGCAATTAATGACTGACTCTCTGACGAGTTTTTAGAGGCTGTAAATGACAAGGCAAGAGAGTCTTTCTCCTGCAGAGTTGCCAGTGAATTGAAACTGAGAGAGAAGCACAACCTTAGAGATAACAATACAACTCCCTATGAACTAGGGTGCCAGAGCTCCAGAAATAACTAGGCACCCCTACAAAAGCTATTGTTTAGATTGACGGTCCATATTACAGAGTTGTCAACAGTGTTGAATTCTGTGGGATGGCTTTTCAACTTTACTAACTTACTGTTCCTCTCAAAATTCAAGC
The DNA here is from genome assembly GCF_000299155.1 of Elephantulus edwardii. Classification (NCBI taxonomy): domain Eukaryota; kingdom Metazoa; phylum Chordata; class Mammalia; order Macroscelidea; family Macroscelididae; genus Elephantulus; species Elephantulus edwardii. The sequence goes on along the minus strand of NW_006399782.1, from coordinate 15,844,583 downwards.
AGAATCTACAGTATGTCATTTTTGCCATGAAAAAGACTGATGTTTCTTGTTCCACCTCTTTGTTGACTAGTTCAAAACAAGCAATCAATTGACCTCCAAATATCACTTTCTTAGGTCAAAACCTCGAAAACACAAACACATTGCTGTTGAGTTGAAACCAACTCACAGGTGCTCCTCCAGCAAGTTTTTGGAAACTAATAAATTACAAAGGAGGAGACTGTACATCTTTCTCCCTCAGAGGGATTAAAAAACAAAACCAAACCAAAAACCACACAGCACCCCCCCCCCCAAAAAAAAACCCTCACAAGAACCGAAACGCAGGAAAGGACATCCAACAATGAACTAAAAGTTATGAGGACTGTCAAGTTCTTTTTCTTGATTTGGCAATTAGCAAATCTAGGCAGCAATGAGCAAACTGTGTTATTTTTCTGTGCCCAAGTTGTCTCCACTCAAGAATTAAGAATGCTGAGCCCTCTGCTATTTAAATTTGCCTTTGATTTTACTTTGCTTTGACTCTAAAATGAAAGTACCAAGACAAGTCTTCAAGGGCAGCTATTTTCTTCATTTCTCAGCCAGGCCCACAGAAACTTCATTTAAAGCTGCCAAATGAATGAACACACAAGCAAGATTTGAGCCTTCTATATCACACTGGGTGCCTTTTCAGTGTTATGCTCCCTCTTGCTTGGGACTACACATTTCTTTTCTTTTCTTCCTTAGAGCTGCTGGTGGGTTTGAACATCTAATCTTTGAATTAGCAGCCAAGCTCTTAACTACCACGCTACCAGGGCTCTACAGAACTCACAATTAGCTCTTAGCAATGTCTAATGCTATCTACCAATTAATCTTCATCACCTTATACCTGGTGTCTAGCTGAAAAGATGCACAGATGAGGAGAAGGCATGCACACTGGGTATACCCTGTCACTAGCTTTTGACATTTCTTGAAGGCACTGAGCTCCACTGGGTCTCCTGTCCCATTCATCTTGCTCCTGGAAGAAAAGGCACTTCAAGCTGTGATTACTGAGAAATAAGCAGAACATTCAAAACCAGAAGTTGCTTTCCTTGCCTGTAATTTTCTACTTTCCTTTTCACTGTTAATGCCAGTAATTAATGGCAGTATTTGTGTTTCAGTGAGATTTCTGTCCCTCCCTCTCCATTGTGGATGTCTGCTTTGAAATCCAGCAGTCTCCTCTATTTGTGAGGGGCGAAAATTACACTGCATGGTGCCATAGCTTAAAAGGAAAAGAATATGGGTAAGGGAAGCGGGGAAAGGCAAATCAAGAATGAAAAATCAAACTATCAGGCTGAAATAGACTTCTTTTAAGTAAGGATTACTTAATCAATAATACTAATATCTTAGACTTATTTGAATTCATTATGTTACAAAACATCTGTAATAAATTATTTGCCTCTGAAAGTACTGTACTTTATTCCCCAAGTGCAAATGTGCCTTACTATAGAGGATAATCAAGGTCATGCTATGTGAATTATTTTAGGGGAGACAATTGGGGTCTATAATCTGGACTAACTCATGAAGAAATGTAAGGTAGAATCTATTACGTGAGGCTGTACCTGTTAATATTTTTGGTGGTTCCTATATAATCTATAGAGAGCTCTGGTGGCAAGAAGCTACACTGCAATCCCAAAGGCAGGTGGTTCAAATCCACCAGCTGCTCCATGGAAGAAGAATAGACGATATCCTCCTGTGCAATTTACTGCCTCTGAAAACCCACATTAGATTATGAGTCTTACTTCCATGCTTTACATTTATGATCTTGTCATTAGCTGTCAGTGAGTTTTCCGTGACTTACGGGAACTAGGCAGAGTGAAACATAATCTTGCACAGTCTTATGCAACCTCTTGAATGGGTGTACATAGGATTTTTTTTCTTCAAATAGTTCATCAGTGTGATCTATTGAGTTATTACTGGCTAATTTCTATTGGAAGCAGATTGTCTGACCTTGTTCTTAGTCTAGTTTAGTCTGAAAACTCTTTTGAAACATGTTTAACTTCACAGAAACAAACAAGCCTTCACTAACAAGTGGTGACTAGGTTGGTTAGAAATTTTACCTCTTTTATCTCCTAATATTTGAGGGAAATGTGACGTTAAAATTTATTTCTTAACCCTCTACTGGTTGCTGTGTACATATTTTACATAAAATATGTTGTTTTATTGTTGTCAAGTGCCATCGAGTTGTAGGTGACTCATAGCAACCCTATGAACGGAAGACCTGGACACTCGTATAACTTTCATCTTTTCTCTAGGTTCATAGGGTTTCCGGAGGCAAGCTATTATGGAAGTGGATGCCACTCCTGCTTCCAAGCTTGTTTTAATCAGGAAGCTCCACCACTGTCCACCATGGGTAACCATTATTACATTTGACACATCAGTGTCACAGTGTTCAGTATCACAGCAACCACGAGTTACCTCTGTACAGCAAGTGGACAGACCAGGGCTATATGACCTTAAAGAATGTTTGACCAAACGCAATTAAAAAAATAAAATAGGTTAGCTTTATTTTTATTATCTTCCATTTATCCATAAACAATTATCACATGTTGTATTTCTGAAGTAATGTGTAGTATACAAAAGTGCCAATTATATATTACCAAGCTTCACTTTGGAAGCTTTCTCACTGAGGGGGAATATATCTATACATATATCTTGCATCATGACCTGAAGGTCAACTCACTTGGTTTCATGGACAATAGTCCTATACAAATAAATTTAAATGTCCCATCTTATCTTCTTGCCCATTCATCAAGCTAAGAATCCTTAAGTTGTCACAGATGCTCCCTGTGGCCACTTCCCATCTCTAGTGTTGCTGATCTTGGCAGCAGTAGCTCCCGTTCCTCTCACCTAGTGAGAGAAATGCTCATAGCGGATCATAACCTCCAAGCAGCAGGAACACAGAGTCAGGCTTTGACCTGCCTCTTTTGAGAAGCAGCTACAGATCGTTCACTGAGGAAGGCACCTGCTGTTGGACGGGTGCCCAGTGTGGGGATGCTCGCCAGCACATGAGGTATCGCCCTGCCAGGAATCTGTAAGGTGCCATGTTTTCATCCATAAGTTAACTTGCAAATATAGCAGAAACAGAAACAAATATAGGACTAACTCTGCGTGTGGTTGGAGGTGGCAGTAGAATAAAAAGGGAGAAAGACAACAAAGGACGTAACAGAGTATTAGGGAAACAAGCTCTTTAGTGGAATCAGGAAACAAGAGTTTGAATTTTGGCTTTGCAGCTATTTCACACAGAAGCATAACTTGTCAATTCAAAAAGAACATTGACTCAAATGATATTCTGTTTTATATTTTAGTTTTGTTTCAACTCTCAAACGAATATTTCTATGATACTATAGAGGAAAATATGAGGAGGTAAAAGAAAAAGGAAGGAGAACAGGTATAGTCTTGATTGTAAACACAGGAATTCATATATTTGCTACAATAATATTATATATAGTATATTAAGACACTAATCAAGAGCAAATATAAGCCTAACCCTCATTTATATTCTTTCTCCTTTTAAAAATCCCTCTCTTCTTCACCTTTTCCCTCTCCTTCTCCTCATTTTCTTTTATCTTGTTCTGTTTCTTCTTTGTAATACCAGTCCCTAATACAATCAGATGATTACTGAGGGTGCAAGAACACAAATTGTATGGAGACATAGTTTCTCTTTGCTAAAGCAGAATAGAGACTATATTGAAGGGGCAGCCAAGGACTTGACAAAAGAATAATAAGAAGTAACAACGCTGAATGGGGCTCACTCCTCAAATTGAATGCAGTTACTTTCCCATCCCATCCAATCTTGGCCATTATCATCTGCCTCCACATGGGGCTGAGCCCCGACAAAGGTAAACTGTGGTCAAGATGCTGTTGATTTATCAGGAAAACAATGTACTTGTCGACCCAACCTCCACAGCATGTCTCTCTCCTGTTAGAAGCATTCAAAGAGAGACAGGCAACTTCCAGTGACTCCTACATCACAAACACCCTCTGATCTCCTTCTCTAGATGAGAAGTCCCTAAGCCCTAAACATGACATTTGAAAGAAAAGATAATCCTAACCTTAGTTCATTAGCAAAGCATTGCCTTCTCCCTCCATTTCTGCACATGCTTTACTCGGCGTCTGTAGTGACTTGTTTAAAGCCGCATGTACTCTTTGAACAGCTCTCTCAGGATGCTGTTAAACTAAAGTAGAAATTCTAGATTTATTTAGAAGCTTTGATGTGATGGGTACAAGGTCACTATCAGCTGGAATGGACCCCACAGTAGTGGGAACGGTTGTGTGTGATTCTCAATTTTAAGTAGAGACTGGAAAACTGGGGAAAACGTTTCAAGTACAACAAATAAAACAGTTGCTGTTGTGTAGATCTCAACTCATGACCACCACTCACATTTCAGAGCAGAACTGCACTCAGTAGAGTTTTCATTGTCTGTGAGCTTCTGATACCGAGAGATCCCTGGTAGTTTTCTAGAGAATTGCATTTCTAATACACTGGCATCTCCAGGGGTTCGAATACACCATAGCTCTGATGGAGACAGATGCAGTCTCCCTCCATTGTCATGTACAGCCTCAAAAACTCCCTGAAGGCTCTGTGAGTTGGAACTGACTTGATGGCAGTGAGTGAGTGAGTAAACATTTGGAAGTAGATCATCAGACCATTTGTCTGAGGCTTTTCTGGGTGTATTGAAAACATCATCAACCTTTGGGTCAATGGCTAATGGCTTTAACATTTGTGCTACCAAGTATCTGAAGACTAGATGAGAAATAGACTTTAGAGAAAGATATTTTTTAAATTATTATCATCGTATTCAATAGCATTTCTGTTATTTTCCCCCTTTAGTATTCGTTCCCTTTGTTGCCTCTAAAACTTCCTTCCATTATGATAGTCTAAGGAAAATGGAATGTCATAGTTAAAACATCAGAGGAACTCATTTACATACCCAGTATTGTGTGGCCTGGAGTACTCATAAGTAAGTTATCTATCTTCCTAATTTATTCTATCTGTAAAATCATTTCAACAAATAGAAAAATGGAAATAGAAGCATCTGTCAGCTGATAATGAAGATGACAAAGTTAACATGCTATATAGTAGAATCTAACATTTATCCAGTATGTACCACAGGCCAGGCACTGTGTTAAGTATTTTGGGATATGTCAACCTAACAATACTTTGTAGGTAAACATCTAAAAAGCTGTTAAATTCAAAGCCAAATTTATTTGCATCCAAAGAACCTGTTATTTATACTTCATGTTGTTTCTAACATCATCACTGTTGTTGGAGAATCAAATTAAAATTCTAGTCCTCGTGCTCACTGTTTATGCAAACTTGCAACATTTCTTAACACTCTTCTCTCTCCATGATTTCATCTTCCAAAAGGAAATAATTACTTGTATCTTGCAGATGTGTTGTGAAATGTATATACATTCTAATAGATCTTTAGGGAGCTTTCGTGGCCTAGTGGCAAGAAGCTGCAGTGCAATCTCAAAGGCAAAGAGTTAGAATCCACCAACTGTTCCATGAGAGAAGGATGGGCAGTCTTTTCCCATGTGATTAACTGCCTCAGAAAACCCTCCGGAGGGTAAACTGTGGGTTGGTTCCTACTCGATGGTATACTATAACAGTAACAACAGATCTTAGTATATTACTTGTTGGTATATTATGGAAAGGTTTTGTCTATACCAACCATTTTTTGGGAGGTAAACCACTGTTTGGGAGAAAAGCAGTTTCTTTAAATAAAAATTTACAGTGTTAGAAACTGGTTGGTATTACATGGTTTGGTGGGTCACAATGAATTGCAATTGACTTGATGGCAATATAGTTAATTCTTATTTTCATAGATTTTTGACTCCTCATTCCAGATTTCAGTGCTCAAATATGTTGAGTTCCACCTGCTACTTATATCTTGGTTTATAGTAGTATTATTTTTTTTAAAAGAGAAAGAAACAGGGCTCATTCTACATCCAAGACGAGCCCAGAGTATCTTGTAGTGTCCGAATGTAAGGAAATAATAAAAACCAAACCAAGACAAAGGTAAAAGTCCACATTACTAGAGGTATGTCAAAAGAAAAAAAGAAACTGAAACAGTTCCTATAATTTGAAAGATCTAGAACAATTTGAGCAACAAACTAAGTAAGGCTGTATTAGATTAGAACCCAAAGTACAAAATAAATATTAATGAGTTTTTAATGATACAGATACATGATTGAATGAGTAAGTGATTATGCCAGGGAGAAGAGATAAGTTTCACATGCTGAAGAATTGCAAATAATTTAAATAAAACCCCCACCTTTAATGAGGTGAGATATCACTTCTCATTCCTTTGATGGCTTTCTTCCAAAGAACATAGTGTAGAAATAAGTGGAAAATGGCAACTTCATAGTGAGAAATCCTAGCAAATATAATTTTAGATAGGTGACCAGAGTTAACAGGGATAAATCATATAGAGATAGTATGTAGCCCTTTATATGATGATAATGTAGTAGAATCTAAGATTTATCAAATAGTACCCGGAGTGGTAAAAGTCTGCATGTGATAATCTAACCACCTTGTCATAAGTACATGTACAACAAAAGGTATGTTAACTTTTTTATTTAATCGTCAGAAATTTTTTAAATTTTATTTTATTAATTTTAATATAAGTTTACAGAAATTTTGAATTTCCATTCCTTCATTGTTGCATTTTCACCCTGCCCACCGTTCTTCTCTTTGAAAAGTAAAAGAAAAATTATTTTATTGGTACACCATCCCCCACCTCTAACCTACTTATAGGGAAATTCCCAACATCTGTAGGAACTTTTGTTGTAACATTGTTAGAGATTCAGTGTCTCCTCCTCATTTCTTGCCTGACTTAAATAAGTCATACCCTATCATACCTTATTCTCCCTTTTCAACCTTGCCCACCTCTGCCATGTTTCTCAGTACACTGATGACCGGATGTTGTCTCTAGGTAGCCTGGGTGACCTCACTGCACGTGTCATTAATTCCAACTTGAAAACAATAGAATAATATCTCTGAGATCAGCCACAAAAATTTGTAGGGGCTTTCTACAGAATACCTCAACAGTACATTTCAAGACTGTCAAAGTTACCCCCAACAAGGACAGTCTGAGAAACCACCATAAACAAGAAGAGTCTAAGGAAAACTGCAGTGTGGTATCCTGGGTAGAATTCTAGAACAGAGAAATGACATGAGGTGAAAACAAAAGAAACAGAACCTTAATAAAAACACGTACTTCAGTGAATAAAAATGTGCCTATCTTTTGGATCATCGATTGCTACAAATGTACCTTACTGATGTAAACTGTTAGTACTAGCGGAAATTAGGTAGAGTGTGTACAAGAAATTTCTATACTTCCTTTCAACTTTTTGGCAAAATTTTTTAAATTTGTTTTTAAAGTTAGCTTAAGTTAAAATATTTTTAAATTGTCGATCTCCTCTGCTTATCTCTTTATAGTGAATAGAGAAGTACAAGGAGAGAGGCACAGGATTCATGCCGTGAAGGTAACTGTGTATTTGTGGTGGTCTTCATGGTTGACTTGTACCTTCTCTTTTAATCCAAGATCTCTAATAGGACTGTGTAAAGAAACCTAAGTCTTCTCAAGCTCTGATCCTGGGCAGTCCATTGTGACCATGTAGAATTAGGAAAGGCTCTCAAAGAGCTGACCGGGAGAGAATCTGCTTTGTTATATACTCTGTGTCTTTGTGGCTGACCACAGAAATATTCTATTGTTTGCAAATGGAAATTAATGACACACTCAGTGATGTCCTCAGGGCACCTGTGGAAAACTTCCAATCCTCAGTGTATGATTGTTTGGCAAAGTGGACAAGGTTAAAAGAAGAGGACAGGGAAGCAGGAAGGGCCTGAAACAGAAGAGAGTTTGCCAAGAAATGAGGAGGCACTGATTCTCTACTTCAACATTGCCACAAGAAAAATTCAAACTCTGGGAGAGCTCTGCCATGGGTTCTACAGAGCAGCCTCACGCATTTCCATTTCCCTCATTTCTCAGGACTCTGTATCAGCCAAAGACAGTGTGTGCTCTGTGATCACCAAGGGGGGGTGGGGGGTGGAAATAAAAGCAATCAGAAAATAAAAAAAAAGAAACAAAATAATAAAGAAAACCCCAAACACAAAAACAAAGCCCTGCCAAGCCAAGAGAACTTGGTAGAGTGAAATGATGTAGCAATTTGTGTTAGCTGAAGGCTGAAGATAAGCTCACAGAATAGGGGAGGAGAGTTCTATACACAAGATAGCTCTTTTCTTCTGAAAGGTGTATTTACAAGCTAAAATAGCACCCTTCAAACCTGGGCCTCCTCCCACTCCCACACTTAAAGCTATGAGTAGGGAAAGCCCATATATTATACCTTAGGCATGTGAGCTGACTGTAGAATAGACAGAGCTGATTTATTTCTGTTGTTTGGAACATAGGCTCTGTTGGTATCTTTCTTTCATGGCAAAAGCTGAGTTTTCAAATGTTAAAGCTAGAGCTCGTGAAAATTATGGTAACTGTTTAGAGATGGATTTTCAAAATCAGCCTCAGTAGTGTGTTTCACAGCTATTAAAGTTATCTCCTGCTTTAATTTACTTCTAATACTCTCCTTTCCAACTTCAGTGCCACATGACTTTGTAGAGACAAGTAAGCGCCTAATGAGAAACATGAAATACTAGGCCAAGAAGTCTCAACTGGAAGGGATAATAGACAAAAAAAGGTGAGTGGGATAATTATGGAGAAAGAAATGGGAGTTGAGATTTGATGGCCTTTCAGGACAAACTTGAATTGAGGAGTTTTAGAATATGAGCTTAGAGCCAAAATGCCATGCAATACTTAATTAGGTGGCATTCAGTTCTTTAGAAGTCACTAAGTGAATTCATAGGGTTTTCAACATTATTCATAAGTTATGCACATACTTTGGGTGTGTTATCAGGAGACTCCAGTCCTTGGAAAAGGATGTCACACTTGGAAAATAGTAGATCAGTGAAAGAGAAGACTCTCAGCAAAATATATTGTCACAGTGACTGCACAATGGGCTAGAGCAGCATGGAGATTTTTAATATGATGCAGGATCAGGCAAGGTTTTAAACTGTTCATGAAGTTCCTGTGAATAATTGAATCTGTAGAACATAACAAGCTGTGGCTGACTCTGAGAAGAATGGGAAACCCAGAACACTTGATTGTGCTAATGCAAAATCTATACTTGGATCAGGAGCTAGTCATCAGAACAGAGCAAGGAAACACTGCATGGTTTAAAATCAGGAAGGGTGTACACCAAGGATATGTTCTATCTCCATGCCTTTTCAATCTATATGCAGAACATATCATTGGGGAGACTGGATTCTATGAGAATAAATGTGGCATAAGGACTGGAGGAAGACTCACAAATAATCTTTGTTATGAAGATGGTACAACCCTGTTTGCTGAAACTGAGGTGAACCTGAAGCGCTTGTTGCAGAAGGTTAAGGACTACAGCCTTAAAGAAAACAGATATCCTCACCACTGGGCTGCCTGGCAGCATGATAGATAGTGAAGAAACTGAGATTGTTAACAGCTTTAATTTGCTTGGCTCCACAATCAACACTCTTGGCACCAGAAGCCAGGAAATTAAAAGTCGAATTGCACAGGGAAAATTGTCAGGGACCTTTTCAGGGTACTGAAGAGCAATGATGTCAGTCTGGAGACTAAGGTGCACCTGATCCAGTCTTTGCAATTACTTGCTATGCATCAGAAAGCTGAACAATGACTAGGAATGACAGAAGGAGAATTGACGTCTTTGAGCTGTGGTGCTGAAGAAGAGTATTGCATTTATCATGGACTTCTAGAAGAGCAAACAGGTTCGTCCTAGAGAGGATGAAACCAGACTGCTCCTTGGAGGCAATTATTCTGAAGCTTTGTCTGATGTACTCTGGGCATGTTGCAAAAAGGGACAAGTCCTTAGAGAGGGGCATCATGCTTGGAAGGGTAAAGAGACAGCATAAGCAAGGAAGACCCTTGATGAGATGGATTGATTCAGTCACCAGGGTAGTGGAGGTAGGTGTGTCAGAGACAATATGGTTAGCACAGGGTAGAGCAGGGTTTAGGGCTGTTGTACATAGGGTCACTGTGAGTTGCAAGTCACTTGATGACCCAAACAACAATAACAAGCCAAGAGAACAAACAGGTCTGTTCTAGAGATAGTGAAACCAAGCTGCTCCTCGGAGACAAGGATTATGAAGCTCCATCTCATATACTTTGGGCATGTAGCTAGGAGAGATCAGTCCCTGAAGAAGGACATCATACTTAGAAGATGAAAGGTCAGTGTAGGAGAGGAAGACCTTGGAGGGTATAGATTGGCACAGTGACAGGGGTAATGGGGTTAGGTGTGTTGGGGACAGGAAGATTGGCTCAGGATAGGACAGGGTTCATAGGAGTCATACACAGTGTTGCTGTGAGTCACAAGTGACTGGACAGCACATAACAATGACAAACAAGAAGCAACAGCAAATTGAGAGATACTAAATCAAAAGTATATATTATATTTATCTATTGTTGTTGTCATGCACCGTTGAGTCCAATTTGACTCTTAGATGACTATCCAGTGGGTTTTCAGAGGCCATACATCACCTGGGAGGAGATTGTTCATCTTTCTTTTGTGGAGCAGAAGGTGAATTCGAGCAGTGTACCTTTGGGTTTGCAGCTCACTTCCTTACCACCAAGCCACTAGAGAGATTCATTTACGGAGCTCTGGTGGCTTAGTGTTAGTTAGGAAAAGGAATGTGGCTAGACTCTTACAGCTGGTCTGTGGGAGAAAGATGGGTAATCTCCTCCCACGCGATTTACTGCCTCTGAACACCCACTGGAAGGTCATCTATGTGTCAGTATCTATTTGAAGGTTCATGACAATAACAACATTTATTTACCCTTGTATTTCTTGGTCCTACTGATCCCTTGATAGACTCAAATTCCTTTCTTTAAAAACACTGCATTCAAGAAACAGATGAATCGAGATAAATCATGTGATAAATGTTTTCTACAATAGCACTTGCACTCTGAATAATCCATTAATTCAGAATCTAATAATTTATTTCTATTTAAAGCCACCTTTTTCTTCAGTCTGTTCTTCCAATGGCTTTCCTAACTACAGATTCTTTTTCTCACTCCGGCTTTTCTACTTCTATCAAACCAATCAGTTAGTTGTCTCTACATCATGTTCATTCTTACATAGGTGTTCATGGTATTTATTTTCTTTAATTCATTTTAATGAGCGTTTACAGAGACTTTGGATTTTCACTCATTCATGGTTGCTTTTTTTCTCCCTGCCCACCCTTCTGCACTCAGATTTCTCTTTGAAAAGTTAAAGAAAAATTCTTTCATTGGTGTATAATGCCCCTCCTGCCAAGTATACTCCACTGTGCAGCCTTCCTTCTGGACTCTTGTCATGACCATAATACCCAATCATATATTGCTTTTAAGCAGATCTCTCCCCCATCTGTTTCAATGAAGTATACATAATTTATCAAATCTTTCTCAGTCTCAATGGCACATAACAACAACATAACAATGTCAGTCTCACCCCAATGTTCACGGTGTTTCTGCTGCCTGGAACACCACTTTCTTTGCCTTGTCACTCTCTGGGTTCTGCATACTTCTTCATGCTCATCTCAGTTTCAATCATTTTCATGAATCAAGCAATGGTTTGGGCCTAATGCAGTTTTTTTTCAATTTTTACATGAGGAATCTTGCTTATTTGTATCACATCTCATTCTAAAGGAGTGTGAGGGCAGGTATAGATATAACAGTCGTTAGCAGTTTAAATTTCTTGAAGAATGTAAGTTACTTATGTCTGCTTCTTTTCTTACTTAAAAATCCCAGCCCAACATTTTTGAGGTTCACTATGAGTGGGGTCCTGACTAGTTGATTATATATTGTGTTCCTTGCAATAAAGTTGGGACATTTCTTCACTCAACCTGCCTGCACTCAACCTGCCTCTGCCTAAGTTCAAGCACTAACTTTGTCACTGTGTAAGTAGGAAATTGCTAGAAGCAGAAAAATGAAAGTAAAAAAGAGTACCTACTTCATCAAGTTGCTGTGAAGCTAAAATTAAAGTTCACATCAAGCACTCAAAACAGTAGCAGGGGAAAAATACCAAACCAAAAAACAAACAAACAAACAAACAAACAAAAAAACCCACCACAAAAATCCAACAAGCCATCAAAAACCCAACAACAACAAAAACCAAACCAACAGCAGGTACAAAGCAAGCACTCATTAAGTGATAGCTGATGTTTCATTTGTATTGCTTTTGTTATGATCTTTATGACTCTCTTATGTCCAATAACAAAAACAATCAGAGAAAATACGTTCAAGATCCTTCTTCCAGCTCTTTCTATCCCTTCACATCCCAATGTGTCTCCTGCTGGTTCCTCAGAGACACATCTCTCCATGATCACTGAACGGCTGTATTTATACTCTCACTTACTGGAAAATAGTGGCTTCAGAGAAGTAAACTTTGCTAAATGTACCCACAATTATCCAGGGAAAGAAACACTGGCACTGAGGGGCTGGCGTGTGCTGGTCAGCTGAATAATGTGCTCCAGTGTGAGGCAGGCTGATCTGTCCAAGCCACCTCAGAATTCGACCCTTTTGTGGCCGTGAATTTGGGGTGAAGCTGGCTAGGCTACAGTGCTCAATCATTCAGTTAAGCACTATTCTAGATGTTATTGTGGAATATTTTCATGTAATTAGCATTTAGATCCATTTGCCACAAGTGTATTAACTTTAATTCAATCGGTTAAAATCCAGAAGAACAAAACAGGAAGTTTCTCAAGCAAAAAATCTGCCTTCAGATTATAGACATTTCTGTTCAAATTGTATTTCTCCTAAAGAAAATTTAAAAGGACTCTGGTGTCATCGTGTGTAACATATTGGGCTACTGAGAAATTTAAAGCCACTAGGAGGAAAAAGATGAGCAATCTGTCATGAAGATTTACAGCCTGAGAAACCCAACAGAGGGTCATTATTAAGTCAGAACCAACTAGAGAGCAACAGGTCTGATTTGGTTTTTAAATAAATGTAGAAATCTTACATTCCTTATCTGTAAATATGTCGTTGTTGTTGTTGTTATTATGCACTGTCAAGACAGAACTGATTCATACCCTCCCACTGGCCCTTCAGTGGGTTTTCAGAGGCAGTTAATCATATGGAAGGAAAGCGTCCATCTTTCTCTGGCAAAATATCTGGTGGATTTGAACCAAGTGCCTTCAGCTTGGTACTAGCAATTCCTTACCACTAAACATATAGCTGTTTAAAACCAGAGGTTTTCTTCTGTTAAGCTGATCAAATTATGCCATTCCTAAAAAGCTTGCTGCAGAAGGACAAGGACTGTAGCCTTCAATATGGATTGAAGCTCAATATCAAGAAAACAGATTCTCACCATGATTGGCAGCATCATGATAGATGGTGAAGATTTTAAGATTGCTAAAAGCATTAGTTTGCTTGGCTCTATAATCAACACTTTTGGCACCAGCAGCCATGAATTTAAAAGACGTATTGCAGAGTACTGGGGAGCAATGATGTCACTCTGGAGACTAAGGTGTGTGTGATACAGGGTATGATCTTTTCAATCACTTGTTATGCATCAGGGAGCTGGACAATGACTAGAAATGATAGAAGAAAAATTCATGCCTTTGAGCTGTGGTGCTGAAGAAAAAGAGAATGAACAGGTTTGTCCTGGAGAGGGTTAAACCAGGCTGCTCCTTAGAGGCAAGAATTCTGAAGTTTTGTCTGACATACTTTGGTCATGTTGCAAGGAGGGACCAGTTCTTGGAGAGGGATGTCATGCCTGGGAGGGTGTAGGGACAGTGCAGGAAAGGAAGACCCTCTATAAGGTGGATTGATTCAGTGACTGGGGTAATGGGGTTAGGTGCGTCAGAGACAATAAAATTGGCACAGGATAGAGCAGGGTTTAGGTCTGTTGTATATAAGGTCACTATGAGTCATAGGTGACTTGATGGCACATAACAAGAACAACACCATAATAAGGTGGGCCTGAAACCCAATTACTTCTGAGTGGTGACTTCCAATGGGATCAAATAAAAGGGGAAAACATACATAGTGGGGAGACATATGCCCTGCGAAAACCTGGAACCTGTCAACAAACAAAGCAATACAAGTGTTGCTAGCAGACAGTCAGGAGAGAGCCTCACAGAGTAAATAATATAACTTTGGTCCTACTTTGGGTGTTTACCCTCAGAACAGAGAGAAAACAACTGTTCTTTAAAGTCAATCGTCTTTAGTATTCTTTTTTAATGCTAGTATCTAATAACCAAGACTCTATGCCTATCTGTCGTGTTCTCTCTCCCTTTACACACTCTCCCTCTGCAGTTTCCCATGTACATAAAACACGAGCACATAAGAAATCAACATACTAGGTGGTTATACAATTTTCAAAAAAATAAACACACACAAAATCCAAAATAGTACATGCATATTACTTACACAAAATAGGGTATATGTATATAAATGCCTACAACTATGTGTCTGTCTGTCTGTCTATCTATCTATCTATATTTTAAAACTTCTAGTGTTATTGTAGTTAAGACAGTCAGCTTCTCCTTGAGAAAAATGAGGCAGTTCACTTTCAAAAAGATTTACAGCCTTGGAAACTTGGTGAAATCCTATTTTTCTTGAAAACCCTGATGAAGACACCATCTCTGCTCGTTTGACTTCCCAAGTCACCTGTTATCTGGATGGGGCATCCTTCACTTAGATACGTAGACATTAGATGGTGGGAAAACACCGGTGACACTGTCAGTTAACATATTGGCATTCTGATTTATTAAAACAAACAAGAACCACGGAGAAACAAATTCCCCACTGTCTGAAATCATCAGAAATATACCTATTAGGCTGCCCATCTTTCTCTGGATAGAGACACTTCAGCAATTGCTCAGACACCGTTGGGGAATCCATTGCAAGGAAAACCATAAATGCCCTCTCAGCAGTCATCCTTTCAGCATCTGTCATCTGGCAAACTAGTGTTTTTCTGGTTACCCCATTACCAAAATGGACACTGGCTATTTCTCCCTGACTGGGCAAGACTAACCTCTAAAATGTTAAATACCAGTCATTCAACTCTGACAGGCATACATGAGGTTTTGTATTATTATTATCACCATTCAGTTGCTCCATTCTTTGCCATTTGTTCCTGCCCTAGATTTTCTTTTCTTCCCTTTCTCGTTCCATCTCGGATTCCCCTGTCAGGCAGGTTTGGAAGCAGTCATCCCAGAGACTAGCCCTCCAGGACCACATGCGTCACAGGCCATCTGGAGAGGCTGGCTTGGCCTCTTCTCATTCGCTGTCACCCGCCCCTCCCTGTGCCCACGCGTTACCCCCAGTAGATCATGTTGAAGTCCTGAAACAATCCTGGCAAGGTCACACTGTTTGATTTCACTGTCAGTTTAAATTATTACTCAGTTTTTATATCTAAATCAAAATACAAGAGAAAAAGGGGAGGGGGAGGAAAAGAGAAAGAAACAAGAGGCATGGCAACATCCTACAGAGAATGAAGAAATAAGATTTCAATTGGCCAATTGCTCTGTTTCCTTGACAGCTGTCCCTCCTCTTTGATGCCAGTTTATTATTTAACATACCCAGGCTTTGAGCACACTCCAAGCCTGGCGTAGGTGGAATGTTATATGCTGTCAAGGTGATTGCTGCTTTATAGCAACCCATGTCTACAGTATAGGAGTGACCCATAGAATCTGCTAGGCTATAATCTTTCCGGATGCTCATCACCAAGTCTATCGCCTGTGGAGCTCTTGGGTGGGTTTGTGCCATCAACCTTTTGGTTAGCAGCCAAGTGTTTACTCATTGTGTCACCTAGGTTTTCTATGTATAGAAAAAAGAAGTATAGTCATTTCTATGGTGACAAAAAGAAGAACATTACCATTCTTTTTTGTATGTTGAAACGTTTGTCAAATTCAGGTTACCTCTGCTCAGATCCTATGTAGTGTTCACTATACCTTATACTTCCTGTAACAATAGAAGAGATGAAGAAGCTGTGTCTACTGTGAATAGTTTGTCCTCTTTAGCAACTATTATAACTGAATTTTAAAAATGTATACCATTATTGGGTTTTGGCCAATAACTTTTTTTTTTTAAAGAAAATGGGATGGATGATATAGTATTTAGAGCAATTGGTCTCAAAGACATAAGCATAATTCTTGTTCATTGTCTTAAGTTCACTTGGAGTCTGTAACTGGAAAGTGGACATAGAAAACCCTCTAAGACACATGCATTTTTAATTTGAAAAGATGATAAGATAGTACACAATTGTATAATTATGATATACAGCTGCATTTCAAAGTGTCCTGAATTGATACTTATTTGATAATACCATCTCCTTAAAAATTTTAGTGCTTTACTTACTAACTCTTATATATTTCATATTAAAATATCCAATGAGCTCTGGTGGCTTAGTGGTAAGGAGTTGTGTTGCCAACTTAATGACACATAGTTCAAATCCATCCGTTACTCAGCGGGGGAAAGCTGGGCAGCCTCCTCCCATGCAATTTACTGCCTCTGAAAACCCACTGGAGAGTCACCTCTGGGGAGCTTCTGTCTTGATGGTACACAACAACAAAACATAAAAATGCCTAGTCTACTAAGGTTTTCGTATTTCCTGAGATTTTAGACAGAAAAGAGGTTTTTAGACCTATCTGTAAACTGTTGTGTTGTTGTTGATTGTCATCCAGTCAAGCATGACTCACAGCGAATATACAAACAAAAGACCTAATGCCTTTTCATAACTACTGTCCTTTCTCCAAGTACATAGAATTTCCAGAGGCTTGTGGTTTAGGAAGTAGATTCCACTCCTGCTTCCAAACCTGTTTTACAACTGGGAGCTCCACTAAACACCGTCCACATTGGGAAACCATTCTTATATTTGATACCCCAATGGCACAAGGTTCAACATGACAACAAACCCAGGTTACTTCATACAGTATGTTTGACAAAGACCACATTTTTAATATTTATACTGAAGTAGTGTTAAGTTTATGATTCAGCAGTGAAACATACCTGTATTTCTAAAGAGAGTGTGACCAATGATCAGGAAACAAACATAAAGATAAATCCTTGAAATAATACATGATTAAAATTTTTGAAAGCCACATGTAAAAATTTAATCTCCACTCTATTACTTTCTATTTATGTCATTTCTAAATTTCACTGAGCTTCAGGGTTTGGTTTTTGTTGTTGTTATTTTTTCTTTTTAAATCTATTTTTTTATAAAATAGAGTTGCTAGCACTTGGTACAGCTCCTTCTCAGAGTGTTCTTGAAGGCTGAAGGTATGATAATGTGCTATTGTGTTTCCTTTGTAAGGCACTAGATTTTGTAAAGTGTTATTTGTCTCCAATGATGATTTTGACTTTGTTGGTTTGTGCACTGATCATCTAAATTAATAGATACCTTTACTTTCAAATTCTTAAAAATATAACCCTCTTTGCTATATAGGGAAAAATAAAATCAATATTTTAGTTAATTCAATATCCTTTTAAATTATGTCCAGTGAAATGGCCAGTGATGAGAAAAAGCCCAACGGCATGATAGAAAGAGAATGGTTGTTACTTTGAAAACTCCCTTTAGGATTATAAGGTTAGAAGCTGTTGATTCTTACAATCTCCCGTCAGACCAGTAACAATAGAAGTGTTATTAATCTTGCTTTTCCTTTGTACCAATAGAAAGAAAAATGCTTTTCCTCCCACACTCCACACTTCCCCTCTGTCCATCTTAGGCTATAATCATGACATGGCTACTTGTGTTACTACATACCAAACCTCTCAGGAGTTATATTCTTGAATTCTCTTTGTCTCACAAAGAAGTATTTTGTTTCACAAAAATGTAAGCTTCCTATTCATATGTATTAGATGGCAAAACATACTTTCTGAACATACTTAGTGCCAGCATACTATGCTATTATACCTGTATTTATACTTATATTTTCTATATTAATATATTTACATGGTAGCTCTGGTGGTCTTGTGGCAAGAAGCTATGCTGCAATCCCTAAAGCATGCAGTTCAAATCCACCAGCTGCTCCTTGGGAGAAGGATGAACAATTTCCTACCATGATTAAGTGCTTCTGAAAACCCACAAGAGGGTAAGCTATGGGTCAGTTATAACTTAACAATACACAGCAACAATAACTTGTATTTTATTTGCCTTTATATGACTTATAGAAAAGAATTTGATTTTTTTCCTACAAAAAGTCATTAATCTGTTTTGCTGATTTCAAATAGTCTTAGAGTATAAAACTTATAACAACCAACAAAAACCTTTGCTGCACAAATTCTTAATGTTGGCAAATTTAAGGCTCAAGTAGAGGAAAGGAAGAAAGCAACACCCAAACTGAGTGTCTTGCATGTAGAACATAGCTGTAAATTTACTTAACTACGTAATACAACTGTTTTTGGTTTTGAGTACCTTTGAGTCAGAATCAACCCATAGCTAACCCTACAGCAGGTTTTCAAAACAGTAAATCGCCTAGGAGGAGATTGCCTCTTTCTCCCTTGATAATACAATTCTCCTTCACTGTCTTCTTCTTTTTTTCCCTACACATAAGACAATCCAACATTCAAGATGTGACCGAGTTAAGACAGCTGAAGTTCTGGTTGAAGTTTTTCACCTTTCCCTAAATCTAGGACAGTAACAGAACCACTTCTAACCAAGATTGAGACAGGTTGTTTGGTCTGGTCTCTGTGCAGAGGCGATTGTGATTACTGTGGCAGATGGAAAGGGGATGATCTCAATTTGTCACACTGTAAGTGATATCTTCATTTCCTAGCATATTGCGTCTGTCTACTTTCTGTAGATTTGATTTCTCAGACCAGCATGCAGTTAAATTATTTTCTTTTCTCTCTCACACTCTCTTTTTCTCTCTCTCTTTAGTGAATTTAGAAATTCTTCCTTCTGATGTGAAAGCAGAGAACACTGATGGGATTAAGTACTTGCCTAACTGGCCTTTGGGATTTGTGTAAACCCTTACCGTAAAGTTCCAGATCATGTATAAACACATTAAATAGCCCAGTGCATGAGGGTAGAGATAAACACACAGTCATTTTATAAATGATATCCAGTTCCTCAGTGGAGACCTGATAAATTTACTATAAGTGAGAAAGATAATGGATAATATTGTATTTTCTTCAGTCACATCAATAATGCCATCAGTTGCAGCATCTATCACTCTGTAAAATCACTGTACATCTTGTCTTTAACCAGAAGGTTCTGTTAAGTTTCAGCCTGCACTCTTTCTTGAAGGCCAGTGACTGTGAAGTTATGATGCTCTTGGAACTTCTTCTTAAAGAACATCTGGTTTTAAATGTTCAAGAAGATCCCAAATACTTCCAACTCATTTCAACAGTATTCTTTGGTTCAAATGTTTTCAGATCAAGTATAATGAGAATCAACCTAACCTCCATTTACAGGTAGACCTGATAGATCCTGCATCTACAATTCTTGGTATTCTCAACACTGGATCTTGCTGCTTCTATTTCTGATGGCACTAACATGGTAGCTTACAGGCTGCCACTTCTCAGTGTACCCTAGCAAGGTTACTGAGTAACATCAATTTAACTATAGGAGGAGAAGCTCCAGATTCACTACTCATAGTGAATCATCATCTATCTTGCAAAGCCAAAATCCCTTGGCCTACCAATATTGCCATGCATTGAAATGCTTATATGAGCTTTAAGAAGCTTGTTGATGATGTTAGGTGACAAAAGGTCAATTTGACTAATAGAAAGTCCTTATGTAACAAGAAGAAATCTTATCCAACCCTGTACCATCTTTACTGTGCTTAAATGCATTCCTTAGTTACCATGTCGATCCGTGGTGGGGTAGCAAAGCGAACGCAAACTCTAAGTTGTATATTACAGCCTCTTTCTGTTAAGACAGTCCTCTCACCTCAATTAACTAAAATTCTTGCTCCACAGTTATTTATTACAGCTTCCCATGGTAGATGGTTCCTATTGTACGTACATGGGCAGTTCCATTTCTTAGAAGGCTAGAATTTAAGTAATTTCTTCTATCATTTAAGCAATTCCAATAAGAAAATGAACTCAAAATTTATGCAAACTATACAACGTTGTTGTTGCTGTTGTTGATTGCCTTCGAGTCGAGCATGAATCATAGTGACCCTATGAACAAAAGGCCTTAAGCCTCTCTACAACTATCTACATTTTTCAAAGTTCATAGAGTTTCTGAAGGCAAGTTGTTTAGGAAGTGGATGCTACTCCTGCTTCCAAACCTCTCATAGAAAGTTATTGGTTGAGTCACCTGTGATGCATAATGACCTTTTATACAGTAGCTCTGAACCCTTCCCTGTCCTGAGCTGGTCGCACTAATTCTGACACACAAACCCCCATTGACCCAGTCACTGTATCAATAAATATCATCTGGGATCTCCTTCTCCTGTACTGTCTGTCCACCCTTCTGAGCATGATGACCTTCTCCAAGGACTGATCTTTCCTGGCCACGTGCCCAAAGTAAGTGAGGTGGAGCTTCAAAATCCTAGCCTCCAAGGAAAGGCTTGATTTCACCCTCTCCAAGACAGACCTATTTGTTTTATTAGCAGTCCATGGTATGTATGTTCAAGACTTCTCCAGCACCAAAATTCGAAGGCATCTATTCTTTTGTCATCCTTAGTCACCGTCCAACTTTCCGGAGCATAACAAGTAACTGAGAAAACCATGGCCTGGATTAGGTGCACTTTTGTATCTAGACTGACATCGTTGCTCTTCAGCCCTCTGGAGAGGTCTCTGACATCAGATTTTCCCAATGCAATTCATCTTTTGATTTCCTGACTGCTGATATTAAGAGTGTTGATTGTGGATCTGAGCAAGCTATAATTGCTAACAATCTCAATCTCTTCTCCATCTATTATGGTGATGCCATTTGGCCCAGTGGTGAGAATCTTTGTCTTCTTGATGTTGAGCTTCAATCCATATTGAAGACTGCAGTCAACTGTAACTTAATTACCATACTTTTTCCAAATCACAATCTTATATGACTATAAATACCCATTCCTAGGTTTCTTGCCATTGTTTTGCTAAGGGCTCAATGAAGGAATAGGCATTTTAAGCTTATACTTTATTAGCTGTAACAATGCACACAAACTTTGTAACCAAACCAGTAAAATAATTTAAAAAAAATGAAAGAAAAAAAGATAAACCTACCTCTACATATTTCTTTTAAAAATGAAAATATTTCCAGTAGGGAAAAAAGACTTTACCAGCATGAAACTAAAAAAATCCAAAAAAACAAACAAAAAAGCAAAAAAACAACAACAAAAAAACCCCCCAAAAAACCCCAAAACCAAAACAAACCATCACCACCACCAACAACCAAAAAAACTCACACTCACACAACTCACTGTTGTTGAGTTTAAAGTAACACATAACTGACCCTCAATTAGGTTTCAGTGGCTGTACAACACATGGGAGTCCATCTTGCTTCTGTGGGACAGCGGGTGTATTTGAACCACCTGCCCTTGGGTTAGCAGTGTAATTCTTAGTATCTGAGTGATTTGACAGTTCAATACTTGAACTTATTGCATACCTGAAATGATGTACTTTCTTGACTTTTTTGAAGAAAGAATTCAGATAAGTATGAATTATACTCATAAGGAACTCATGGCTTAAGGGTGTCATCAAGCTTGTTTCCAAGTCACTCACCAAATGATCAAGCAAACAATTCTATTAGATAGGTCCATTTGGCATAGGCAATGTGTGGAGACATACCTTAAGTTATAAATTCTGAATGGAGTTAGATGGTATTTGATAACTCATACGGATAAAATAATTTTGAAACAAAGGATCTGGCTAAGGCAAACATGTGATGCATAGATGAAAATTATGCTGGGATAGCAAATTTTCATGAATAGCACTTAAGATCCAAAGCTGTGAAAGAAGGAGTAGAGAAGAGATGCACTTGCAAAGGGAAATAGGGAAGGCAAGATTAATCAGTGCTAAATTTTGCAGGTCTTTGTTGCACAAACTGTAGAATTGTCTTTCTATACACCACACACAATCTCACAGAAATTATCAAGCAGGTAGTTGTCATCATTGAAGTGTGCTTTAGGCAGCTTTACCAGGTATATCTGGCTGGAATCAGCAATTGGAACTTGTGATGATCCAGGTGAGGATTGTGACCAACTTCTGCAAGGAAGAGACTAAGGGAAAATTGGGACATAAGAGGGATACAAAGATGAACAAACAGAACAGAATGCTTTGATGAAATATTGGCAAGAAGAGGGGAAAATCAAAGTAAAATAAAACTGAGCAAAATAGCAATACTTACAACCTCTCTAAAACAGATGAAGACTCTTAAGAGAATGGCAGGGAGATGGAAGAGTGGGGAATTAGGTATATCAAACTTCCACATTCATGTGTGGTTTCCTGAAGGCACTTGTTTTTTACAAGGAGTTAATTTGTTCTACATTGATTACAAAGAACACTGTCCAAACTCCTTTGACCAAAGTAGTTTGAAATTTCTCTTGTTGTCCCTTATGTCCTTCTCTTAACATGGTTCCTGACACTTTCAAGCTAACAGGATGCCTTCTTAATTTCCCTGAATAATTATTATCAATGAACACGTTACTCATGGAATCCTCCATTATTATCCCCACAGGATTCCAATATCCCACTCTGCATTATATTAACTTGATATGATATTAATGTCAACTTTGTTAATGGTCTCACTTTGCTTCTCCATGGATTATACTAAAACTTCTATTAGAATAGGATGTAATTTCTTTTAAGACCAGGGGGTCAGCTTCAATTTTCTACTACACCTCCACAGTGTAGTTGATATTCAAAGCCTTTTGCAATTCAAAGTTCTTTGCAAATAGTGCGTGCATAAAATAATCACAAAAAGTGATCATAAAATTAATATTTATTGAGTACTTATATTGTGTCAAGTACTGTGACATATATTAAATTCTAACTTGTTATACCACTACAAAATGAGTTTTTTATGTCTATTAAGATAAACAGATAAATGAACAAACATGGTGCCATTGAGCAATTCCAGGTAATGTTTACATTATATGATGTAGAGTATAATGTGCCACAATTTGTCTTGACTGTAATCTTTACAGCAGCAGCAAACTTTTCTTCTCCAGAATCTCCAGGTAGGTTCAAATCAACTTTCAGTTAGTAGAATGACTTCTATATAGAAAGGCAAATAGGACTAGATGAGTTAAGAAACTTTCCCAAACATATGTAGAATTTATTAAATACTTGAGCACCACAACAAGATAAAGGTAAATAATCCAATAGAAAAAAGGGCACAGGATATGAACAGACACTTCACCAAAGAAGACATTCAGATGTTCAACAAGCACATGAAGAAATGTTCAAAACCCCTAGCTCTGAGAGAGATGCAAATCAAATCAACTATGAAATATCATCTCACCTCAGTAAGAATAGCAAAATTTGACAGAACAGCAAGCAACACATGCTGGCGAGGTTGTGGAGAAACTGGAACCCTTATTCACTGTTGGTGGGAGTGTAAAATGGTGCAACCACTGTGGAAAGCAGAGTGGTGCTTTCTCAAGAAGTTGCAAATAGAGCTACTATTTGACCCAGCAATTCCACTACTGGAAATATACCCTAAAGAGAACATAACCACCATCCACGCAGATATATGCACCCCCAAGTTTATTGCGGCTTTGTTCACAATAGCTAGGAGTTGGAAACAATCTAAGTGCCCATCAAGAAATGAATGGTATATTCACACAATGGAATACTATACTGCATTGAAAAACAAAGAATTCATGCAATACTATTAAAAATGGGTGACCCTGGAGGACATTATGCTGAGTGAAATATCTCAAAGTTCATAGAGCTTCCAGAGGCATGTTGTGCATTGTATTTATGACTTTTCATGGAATGTGATATATACACACATATAGTGTAGGTGAAGAGTATTGTTATATATCCCTATAATAAAACAATGAATAAAAGAAAATAAAATAGATGCAATAAAATAAAAATGGATTGTTAAGAAGCTACAGGGATAGTAACCTATTCAGACCTACATGTTTCTTTTCCAATATTCATATAAAATTATATTCTCTTTCAAAAACGATATTTGCCTTAGGATTGTAATATCAGAATCTCATCTAAAAATCAGTAAGCCAAATTGACACTGAAGAAATATACATTTTGTTTTCAATGGCTCAGAGGAGCCCTTTACCCTCCTACATGTTGGTTATATCCTACACCCTCAATGAACAGCAAAAGCCTGAGATCTTCATGAGACATGGGGCCTTACAGTATTATTCACAGGATCTTTAAATATATATTTTTTTTCCTTCATATAAGACTTGAAGCACTTGCTGCAGGAGATCAAGATGACAGCCTTCAATATAAATTGCATCTCAACATAAAAAAAAATCCTAGCCACTGGACTGACAGGCAATGTTGCATAGATAGAGAAAAGACTGAAACTTCCAACAGTTCCTTACTTGGATCCACAATAAATACACGTACCAGCTGTCATGAAATTAATGGGAAAGTCTGTAATCAGAGACCTTTCCAAATATTGAGGGGTAATAATGTCAGCTACTAAGGTGCACCTGATTCACGTCATGGTCTTTTCAGTCACTTGCTATACCTGAAAGCTGAGCATCGACTAAGGACAACAGAAGAAGAATTGATATGTTTGAATTGTGGTGTTGGAGAATATGGCTGAACGGCTGAACGGGATCCATGGGATCATGGATTGCCAAAAGAACAAATGTGTATGTTTTGGAGAAGGACCAGAAAGAGTACTCCTTTGAAACAAAGATGATGAATCTTCTTCTCACATACTTTGGATATGTTGCTAGGTGAGGTTATTCCTAGGAGAACAGGCTTGGGAAGGTAAAGAAGGGGCAAAGGTGAGGAACGCTTTCAACCCTGTGGATTGACACAGTGACCTTCAGCAATGGGCTTGAGAGGGTTGGAGATTGTGAGGATTGCACACAATAGGATTGGGTTCAGACCTATTGTTCATGGCGTCACTATGAGTCAGTGCTAGATTTGACAGCATCTAAGAACAACCACAACAAGGCTTATGGAAGCTGTTTTCCTGAGAGTGAGGAAAGGAAGGGGTAAAAAAAAGTTATACAATTAATTTATCCAAAAGTAACATTAATTAGGTTCCAGAAGCTTCTTGGCCTTTTTTATATCTTCCTCTTTCTTTCTTTATTTCTTTTGGGGGAGAGTAGGGAAAATGCTCTTTTGGAAAGAGGAAAAGAAATATTAAAAATACATACCATTACAGAAGACACTGAATATTCTTAATATATTAGATATAAATAATAATATGTACACTTAATCATGTAAATAGCAAAATTTTTTACATTTTTCTAGTGTCATTTCACCGGAGATAAAATACTTTCATATTTTCCTTTTTTCTCCTCTTTTTCATTTATAGAATCAGAGATGTTTAGAGATTAAGGAAATCTTATGGAATATTTGGTGCTACCCTCTCTTTTCACATAGGAGGAAACTGAGAGGCAAAGAATGAAAACCGTTAACTTAGCTTCATACAAAGTAGCCTGAAGCTACAATGATTAAGAGCAAGAGAGTCATTACTAACTATAAGTTTGACAATTTAAGTCCACCCAGTGCTTCTGTTGGAGGAGAAAAAATAAACAATAAAATAAAATATAGACATCAATTTTTTGAAAAGTTACTACTGTTGCTTTTGTTACGTGCTTTTGAGTCAGAACCAACACAGAGATGATCATCTAGCAGGTTTTCAGAGCCAGTAAATCGCACCAAGAGGAAATTGCCTGTTTCTCCTGTGAAGCAACTAGTAGATTAAAATTGAGTGCCTTCGGGCTGGCAGTGCAGCTCCTTACCACTAGGTCCACTCTTCTATAGGCCTTCTATAAATCTTAATTGTTTCAAGGGAATACAAAACTGACTATTCCATGGAACTGACTGAGAGTCGTTTCAGGCCTACTGCTCAGATCATTAAGGAGCTCTGATGGTATAGTTCACAGGGAGTTGCATTGACAACCCAAAGACCACACCTCTCTGGTGTTTCAAATCCTCCATGACCATGTGATTAATATCCTCTGAAACCTAACTGGACTGTCTATTGTGAGACATTCTCCTTCAACTGCAATGAGAAAGAAAGAGAAACTCAGACCAGCCAGTGCTCGTCCATAGCAGAAACTGCCTTAACCAGAATTTGGCTTTCTAAGAAAATCTCTGGTCCTGCATTTGAACTATATTTGAAGAGATAAAATTCTGTATTATAACTATGACTTTGGATTACCTGGTTTTGGATTAGCTAGCTGGATTCAACAAGACACCCAATAATTGACAGTCATGAAAGAGGCAAAGACGGCTCTGCGATAGAGAACTTGGTCTTTATCAAAGGATTGTCATCGCACACAAGTGGAGAAATCTGTGCTGCAGCAGAATTCACTCCTGAATTCAATTGCTTTCTAATTTGGGTGGATTAACAAAATTCTGAGTGACTATCTGTTTGTACAGAGCCTGCCATGAAATTAGTTTTTGTTTTGGGAATCCAAGTTGCTGTCTCTCTTGAGTGAGCAATTTACTTTTTATGATTGGATGGAAACAGACATGTTAGAGAGGATAGTGAGCTATGGAGTTCAATTTATCATTCAGTCCATTACTTAGTATCTAATCTTGAGTAGACTACTGAGTATTTTTGTGGCCTCATTTTAGCAAAAATTCAATGAGGGTTGGGGTTGGGGTTTGTTTTTTGTTTGTATGTTGGTTTGTTTTTGTTTTTCTTTTTCTTTTTCCATAGAAGTCTTTAGAATAGTCCCTGGCACATATTAAGAGCCCAATAAATGTTTGTAAAGGGGATATTTTTAAATGATTGAGTGAGAGAAATAAAGATTAGTGATGATGCATTGAAATAGGCTGAGGACAGTGAAGACAGCTCAAGAAGAGTTTCTCTTCTCTTTCTAAAGAGGCTGCTATCATTTCCTTGAGCTCCTAAAAGAATTACATTTACATAGAACAACCAAATGGCCAAAAGGCTTTTTCCAAGACACTAGGAATCCATAGCCATTTTCTACCCAGTCTGCAGATCTGCTCATTTAACAAACTATAATTGCAGAAAATTATCCAAGACTTCTATATCTACACTATCCACTTCAGTAAAACCCTGAGGTTATACCGTAATTTTTAAGTAAAGAGCTTGGAAATTCTCCTAAGATGATTCTTGCTAGTCTCCTCTTAATTGAATTAGCCAGCTAATAGAATCAAATCACCATTTTCTACAGTGAAAGTAACACCTGGAATTCACAATGATTTGGCCTTGATTCTAGGCTTTTTGGATTTTCAAATCTTAGAACAGATAGCATCAAAGCAGATTCTTTCAGTTCCCTTCTGCAAATGAGAACCACAGTGAAACTAAGACCCTTGCCATCCAGTACTCTGTAACTCATAATGACCTTCTATGGCAGGGTCCCTCTGCCCCAGAGAGTCTCCAGGGCTGTGATCTCGATGGAAGTCGGCTTCCACATCTTTCTAGCACTTTGAAAATGAAAGAAAAGTTAAAAAACTCTTAACTAGTGAATTTCCACACCAGCATTTAGATATGCATTCT
Organism: Elephantulus edwardii; assembly: GCF_000299155.1. Classification (NCBI taxonomy): domain Eukaryota; kingdom Metazoa; phylum Chordata; class Mammalia; order Macroscelidea; family Macroscelididae; genus Elephantulus; species Elephantulus edwardii. The sequence continues at coordinate 15,816,965 of NW_006399782.1, read as the reverse complement.
ACTGGAATGCTTATCTAAATCAGCATTTTAGTGGGAAATTTTGCATATATTCATTTATCACTTTTTGGTTGCCTGATGGCCTTTATGAAATTAGCTGTGAAATTCATTTCTGTTATTAAGCAGATACATTAGAAAAGCCTTCATAGTTTGACTTGTTGAAACACGAAACCTCTAATGAGGAATAAGTCTGTCTAGTAATTACTCGATTTCTCCTGTTTCTCCTATTTCCAACTGCATATTTGAAATTAATTTTGACATTATATAAAAGTAATGCATGGATGCTGTTGAAATTTGAAGTGCACAGGTAAGTAGATGTTACATTTTATAGATAATTTTTGATAAGCTGGTATTATTGTTGAGAATGTAAAATCCACTGTTTTCATGTAGTTCAAAAGATCAGATAAAATATTAAATATACTGTTTACATTGCATCACCATTACAAGAGACCTATATGCACTCCTATATTTTTATTACAAATATTTACATATATCTTCATGCTTAAATTTTTCTCTCATCATAGGAGAGTCAGTACTGACTCACAGCTAACTCCCACCCCTCCACTAGCCTTCCACAGCTATAAATTGCACAGGAGGAGATTGCCCTCCTTCTCCCATAGAGCCCCTGGTAGATTCAACCCACCAGAGGGGCATCATCCTGGGTTATCAATGCTACTGCTTACAGACTATGCCACCAGAGCTCCCTGTGCTTTTGCCACTTTCCACAAATTCCTGTCTTCTGTATACTAATAACCAGAGCCTATTAGCTCAAGTTAGCAACAATAGATGTAAGCATGGCTTCTACACTTGCAAGGGGTCCTGCTAAAGTGCTATGAACAACTTATCTGAATGCCAAGACAAGATTAGCAAATATCTAGTTAAGCAGGAAGCTTACTGATGACTATTCTTGGGCCAGGAAGACAGTAAGAGAAATTCATTGGCAGCATAGAGCATGATCAGGAATAACAAGTGCTGTTCTAAGGACACAAAGGCCTCTGGGAGTGTTTCCTCCAGCAGATCTTGACAGAGAGGCCAAGTCTAGCTCTTAGCTACTACTGAGTTAATGATGGCAGGGAGAACTGAGAGAACAAACAAAGATGGAAAGTTAAATATTTCCCAAGTCAGGAGCACTAAATACCTAATTATGAATCACACAGGCAAATAGATTAAAAATTGAAGTAGTCAGCAAAAGATCAAAGAGGTAGCAAAGAAGTTAACAGATCCATTAAGGACACAGAGATTAAAAACAAAATTATAAGCACAAAATTATATCCAAGGGAAGAATGCAAAAGGCATAGGATCTTGGCTAGTGCTTGGTTTTATAGAGCATATGTGTTAATAGTTTTGAAGGTAGCAGAAGGTGAAAGAGTGTGTGACAAGGGGGTAGGAAAGAGGCAAATTTGCAGTCTGTCTGATTTTAGAAAAGTGCTTTAGTACTTGTTACAATATGCTGTGGCTACAACTCAATTGGAAACCAAGTGTTTGTGACTGGAGTGCTAAATTGTTGTTATTATGTGTCACTCAGTTGCCTGTGACTCATAAGGACCCTATGTAAAACAGCCCTTAAACCATCACTGTCCTGAGCCAGTTTCATTGACTCCTACACACCTACCACCATTGCTCTAGATTGCCCTAGTTCCTGTATCAATCCATCTCATCTGGGGTCTTCCTCTCCTGTGCTGTTCCTCTTCCCTTCTCACATGATATCCTTCTCCAAGGACAGGTCCTTCCTGGACACATGCCCAAAGTATGTGAGATGGAGTTTCAAAATCCTAACCTCCAAGGAGAAACTTAATTTTCACTTTTTCCAAGATAGACCTATTTGTTTTCTTGGTGGTCCATGATGTGGTATCATCTGCTTGCAGTAGCAATAAGCTTTTAGAAGAAAGCTGAAGTCCCACCCCTACTAGGTTCTAGCTGGTATGTTTTAATGGGAGAAATCTTGAACCATAACTTAAAAGAGAATGAGTATCTCAATGTCTATTAATGATTTTCCAGGAAGTTTTCGTTTTCAATAAATACTATCCATATTCATATGCTTTCTGGTTGGCAGATATTATGAAGATCTGCCTTTAAAAATGAGCTTTGAACTTTAGTAAATAGATACTCTATTAATACAATATGTAATTATTTATTTCCATGGGCCAGTACATCAGACAATGACTTTCAGATGCATTTTAAGCTGAATTTAATTACCTTTTCTAAAACTTGGAAATAGTCTGTTTCTATTTGGATAAATGCCAGGGCAGCAGAGTTCGCTGATACAGGCTGATTTATTCCAACTGACTCTCTCAAGTTGGTATCAGCTGGCTTACAAATACCAGTTAACAGACTACTTTCAGGTTTCTCAGAAATTAATGAAAATATATTCTATTAATTGTTAACTTGATAATGAAATTTTCAAAGAATTCTCAAGCTTTAGAACATGTAATGTTGTTATTAGGGAGCTCTGATAGCATAGTGGCAAGAAGCTGTGCTGCAATCCCAAAGGCGCGCTGTTCGAGGCCACCAGCTGCTCCGTGGGAGAAGATTGGGCAATCTCCTCCCAAGCGATTCACTGCCTCTGAAAACCTGCCAGAGTCAGCTTTGCCTCAGTCCCAGCTCTATGGTACACAACAACAACAACAAGAACAACAAATCTGTTATGGGTGAAAACATCAGAGAGTCATGGGTCTAGTAAGGCCATTTGTGGTTGTTTTTATCTTGGGCTATACAAAATTATAATTGAGTGTGTCATTTTTACACTTTTAGGAACTATGTATTACATTGATAAGAAAGACAAATGCACTCAATAGACAAATATTTAAGAAGAATCTACTATGTCGTGGGCACGGTGCTTGGTATGAGAAGTACATGTTAACAATAGACAGAAACGGCTCTATCCTATTGTGGCACCAGCATCCAGGAAATCAAAAATCATATTGCGATGAGAAAGTCTGCTGTGTAAGGAGGGACACACAGGTCCTTGGAGAGGGACATCATGCTTGGTAGGCTGGAGGGACAGCGCAGGAGGGGAAGACCCTCTATGAGGTGGATTGATTCAGCGACTGGAGTAATCGGGATGGGTGTGTCAGAGGCAATGCGATTGGCACAGGATAGAGTGGGGTTTAGAGCTGTTGTACATACGGTCGCTGAGTCGCAAGTGACTCGACGGCACATAACAACAACAACATGCACAATCATGTACAACTACTGCATTTGTTTGGCATCAAAAAAACCAGCTCTGTAGTTGGAAATCCTCAACAAGTATCTGCCTTGGCAGACTCATTACATGAAGTAAGTTACAGAAAGCATGTACTAGTCCACAGATCACAAAGTCTAGGAAAAGAATATCTGGAAAATGAGCTTAAAAGTGACCTTTTGCTCTGCTCAGAACAGTTTATTCTAGCTTTTCAAAAATTTCATATCACCATCCAAAATACAAAATAAAGAATCAGTATATGGCTTTTCATTATTAGTTTAGGAAAGAAACAGAGAACATGGTAACTTAAGACACCAGTACACTGGGACATATTAATAAAAATTTAATCACATCAAGTTGAACTCTATGTGAGGATAATAGGATGATACTTCTAGTCCATAAATTTGATAACATGGATCAAACAAGAATTTAAAGGTAACTAACATAGAAAGGTAAGGAATTCTGGTGGCTTCATAGCTAAGATGTTGAACTGTTGTTAATTTCCTTCAAGTTGAGCATGACTCATAGTGACCCTATGAACAAAAGGCCTGAAGCTCCTCTCCAAATATTGACATTTATCAAAGTTCATAGAGTTTCTGGAGGCATGTAGCTTAGGAAGTGGATGCTACTACTGCTTCCAAACCTGTCATAGTATTTTATTGATGTTATGTGCTGTCGATTCACCTGCAATGAATAGTGACCCTATGTACAGCTACTGTGAGCCCTTCTCTGTCCTGAGCCAGTCTCATGAATTCTGAAACACCAATGCCCAATGCCCCAGTTACTGTGGGATTTTCCTCTCCTGCACTGTCTGGCCACCCTTCCGAGCTTGATGTCCTTCTCCAAGGACTGATCTCTCCTGGCCACATGGCCAAAGTAAGTGACACAGAACTTCAAAATCCTAGCCACCAAGAAAAGACTTGGTTTCACAATCTCTGATAGACTCTAATACATTATTACACTCATTGTACACCTTCTTGGGGATCTTCCTCTCTTTCTCTGACAATCCACCTTTCACAGCATGATATCCTTTCACAAGGGCTTGTCTCTCCTCTAAACATGCTTAAAGTATGTGAAAGTTTTACAGTCCTTGACCTTAAGGAGAATCCTGATTACACTTACTCCAATACATATTTGTTTGTTCTTTTGGTAGTTCATGGGTTATTCAGTATTCTTAGGGATTCGAATCCATCAACTGCTCTGTGGGAGAAAGATAAGCCATCATTTCTCATGAAATTGACAGCATCTCAAAACCCCCTGGAGGATCAACTCTAAGTGGGTTCTGATTTGACAGCAGTATGTATGAGTTGGTTGGTATTTGTTTTTTTTTTAACATAGAGAGGTTGATTGATAATATTGAGAGAAGAGTATCTAATATGTTTAAAGATTTGAACCCACTGTCCTTGAGTCAATTCCAACTCATTGCAACCCTATAAAACAGAGGAAAACTGGACCATAGGCTTTCCAAAGCTGTACATTCTTTCCTTTGGGGAAGCAGACATCAAACTTTTCTTCTAGGAAAATGCTGATGAGTGAGAACCATAGATCTGCCTGCTTGAAACCCAATGCTTAACCCACTACATCATAAGAGATTTTTACTCCAAAAAAAAGGGGGGGATTATGCAGAAATGATATGTTTAGGAAACCTCACTTTATCGTGAGTTCCTGGAAATTACCTAAATTAGCAGATATTCTAAAATTTATATTAAAAGAAATGTTATTTTAAGCCTTTCATATAAAGGCAATGACGCTAACTGCTGACAAAGTTTATCCATGCTTGCTGGACTAGTTTTAATGAATAGATGAGACTGATTGTAATTAGTAGCACTCATCTGTATAAAATGAGTATCTGATAATTTATTTAAATTGGCTCCCCCTCCCTTAAAATGGCCTGTAGAAGTACTTTCCTTTAGAGTGAATTAAACTTAATTTTGTTTAGAGGCTTTTTGTGGATACGTTGAGACGTGTTCAAAACTAAACGACATCATTTTGAGTTGGTTTAAAGAGGAAGTTGAAAATAATTAATTTCTAACTCTACTTATTGACCTAACAAATTTTAAGATTTTACAATGAAAATAATTATAAACTAAATTATAAAATCTTATGAGATATCCTGAGTATATTTGAATCATAAATTAAAGTGCCAAACAGGCCGAGTGAACAACTGATAAATATAGAAAGAGGAGGACATAAGACTATCTCTGATTAATTCTTCAGGTTACATAACTCTAGATAAAATGTTTTTAGAATAGAAATACATACACAATTATCTCATTTCATTCAAGTTGAGAGTATTCATTTTTAAAACACTCCCAAAAGGCACATGCAAACTAAATCAGTGAAATGCTTCTGTTCTGTTACAAATTTTATTTTCTAAAAATAATATACTCAATAGGAAATCACATGTACCAAAAATATCCAAATACAATATAAAGTGTTATTACTTCAAAGGTCATTAACTAAGAATTATCACAATTTGAGTTTCTTGATAACTCTTCTGTTTACATTTATGGAAAGGTACATATATTCATACTAAAAAAGATACATAAATAGCAAAATTTCCTAAAGTTATTCTCTACTGTTCTTTTACATTTAAGCATATATTCTAAAACTGCACATGAATCTATTTTAGAACATATTTTGATAGGATAACAAAATATAATTATATTGTGAGCCATTATTTAATTAACCTGTATCATTAGAAATATGTAGGTTGTTTTATTTATAAAATTCCTATTATAAAGCAGTCTGTAATAGATATTTTTACAGCTATAATATTAGAATACTAATTTTATAGAAAAGAAATATCTAAGTCAAGTCTACACAAAATTCATGCAGTAATTTATTGAAAATGCATTTATAACAGTGCCCCGTTTTCCAAATCTTTATTCAAACTTCAAAATGAAAAGTGGTAGTCCTTTCCCCCAACTGTTTTTTACTTTTTAAATTTTATTTCTTTTTACTCTCTTTCAATGAAAACTTATTAATTGCACACATATCTTCTTCAAACTATTGTTTATTAAGATATTTTTGGATATGATTATTGTAAGAGTCTGGAATGAGGGTTGCAGAGTGGAGTATACTTGGACTGGGGGTAGAGGTGGGGGTGGAGGTGTGCAGGGGGATTGTATACCAATGAAGGAATTTTTCTTTCGCTTTTCAAGGAGAAGAGCGAACAGGGGGTAGGGATGGGATGGGCGGGGAGAAAAGTGCAATAATGAATGAATGGAAATCCAAAATCTCTGTAGATGTTCATTGAAATTAATGAGGAAAAAAAAGGATATATCTTTAAAAAAAAACAAAACAAACCTTATTGACTGGCAAAAAAACCTCAGAAACAAGCAGAAACTTTTCTGTTTTAAAGATGAGAATTTTTGGTCTATTATAACAATGAAAATACTTTCCATTACTATTGAACTTACTTTCTTATTTACCATACTTCAGTCATTTAACATGTTTTATGGCTTTAGGAGTATATTTATTAATATTCATGTCATAATTTCTAATTTTATTATAAAGTCCATGAAAATGTACTTTCTTACTTCCACATTATAAGAAATTATATATGATTTTTTTGTCATTTTCTTTGTGATTATATTTAATGGTTATATTTAAGCCTTTCAGACTACCTTAAGTATTGTAGTAGGAGTTTAACTTTTATTTCTTCCTAATGATAGCATAGGGAGCACTGGTGACCTAGTGGCAAGAATCTGTGCAGGAATACTGAAGGCACAAAGTTCGAATCCACAAGCTGCTCTTCAGAAGAAGGATGGACAGTCTCCTCCCATGAGATTATCTGCCTCTGAAAACCTGCTAGAGGGACAGCTATGGGTTGGTTCCAACCAACAACATGGTATGCAACAACAATAGCAGCAATGGCACCGTAGCAGTTAAGGAGTTGCACTGGCAAGCCCAAAGCATATATTTCAATTTTACTACCTGTTCTGAGGGAGAAAGATGGACAATCTTCTCCTGTGTCATTTATTGCCTTTTAAAACCTATTGAAAGTTCAGCTATGGGTCAGTTTTTACTTTACAGTAAGTAACAATAGCAAGTCAGGAAAGGTAGAATGTCATTGAAAGAGAGGAAGACCCTCTAGAGATGGACTGACACTGTTACTACAACAATGAGCTTGAACATGACCGATCATTGGAATGGATATGGCAAGATTCCGATTGGTTCATAGGATTGCTATGAGTTATAGTCAACTCGATGGCACCTAAGAACAATAACTAGCTTGCTGGTGTTTAAAATACACCCATGGCCTCTCTGATCCAGGTACTTGCCCTGGTTTGGGCCTGAGGGTCACAGGCCCTAAGTCTTAGAGGTGAGCACCAGTATACAGGACCCTCATAGAACAGCTATCTAGTGTCTGAATAAATTTAGTGTGCCATTTCAAATTGATTTTGGAATGTCTTCTTAATCATACAGGATATTTTTGCCCACTCTTCAACCATTGTCAGACATATTTATAGCCCAAGGATGCATCATATTTGTGAAATCACATTGTTCTAATTATTGAAACTCTATGTTGTTTAATATTTGACATAAATGACATATTCCAAAAGCATTCATTTTTTAAATATTTTTTTCAGAGTTTTCTGTTGGGTTGTCAAGTGCAGTCAAGCTGACTTTAATTCATAGCAATCTGATGGACACATCTAATCCTTGCCTGACCCTATAGCAAGTTCTCAAATTTGCCTATTTAAATCCATTGTTGCAGTTACTATGAAGCTATCTCATTAAAAGTTTTCCTTTTTTCTCCTGACCGTACATTTTCCCAGGCATGTTGTCTTCTGAGAAGTGGCCATTCCTGACAACAGGACCAAGACATCTGAGATAAAGCCTCATCATCATTGCTTCTTAGGGGCACCCCAGCTGCACTTATTCCAGGACAAATTTATTGCTCCTTTTGACAGGTCATGGGATATTCACTATTCTTCACTGATACCGCATTTCAAAGGTATTGATTCTTATTTGCTCTTCCTTATTCTTTGTCCCACTTTCACATGCATATGAAGCAAAATGAAAATACCATAGCTTGGGACAGATGCACCTTAGTGTTGTTTAATATGTGTTTGATATTCCCGCTTTTTTAGTACTTTTTTAGGGACAGCGCAGGAGAGGAAGACCTTTGATGAGATGGATTGATTCAGTGACTGGAGCAAAGGGGGTAAGTGTGTCACAAACAATAAGATCAGCACAAAATAGAGCAGGGTTTAGGGTTTCTGTACATAGGGCCGCTAGGAGTCACAGGTGACTCGACAGCACATAACAACAACAGGAACATTAATCCTCGACAGGTTTTTCTTCTTACTTCTGTTGGTCAGGAATGAGCACTGGATGCACAAAGCTAACTGTCAATGTCAGAAAGATATGCAGGGTTTTTTTTGTCATTCTTTTTTTAACCCATCTATGAATGGTCTTAAATCTTTTAAAGGTGACTAATATTAAGTTTCCCCTATATATTGCACCACTCTCAGGTTTGAAAGCAGAGACTCTGAAATGAATTATTTCACCTCCGACCCCATCCCTCTTGTGATTTGTGCTCTATGTTTGATCCTCTTTGTCGTCTTTTTTCTGGGCTCCCTGAATGAAATAGCGAGAGGGATCTTCCTGCTGGAGCATCTTTCTCTAAAGTGACAGGGAAGCGGCATCCTTCACAGCTGGCGGTGCATTCCTGAGTAATACCTGGATACTAGAAGTGCTCTTGAAGAACAAACAGCCAACCTGTTTCCTCCTCAAGCAGCAGCAGAAGCTGTCAAAACCACAGGTGCTCCAGGAACCACCCCTCCATCAAGCTGTTTACATTCCTCTTTCAGTCTAGCATTTTGGCAGCTGAGGTGGATTCTGGCCTTGGCAGCAGAGACAACACATCTCTTAGGATTTAAGTCATACAGATGGTGTTAGGATTTAGCAGTTTAAGGTCTGTTTCTCACAATGCTATGGAATCAGAGGTCCTTGGCAAGGTAGTGGCTTTTCTTTTTTGCTAGCAAAGGATTACTAAGAACATAGTAATTAATAAATTATATATATATATATATATAATCAGTTATATGTATATAATCATATATATAATCAGAGAGATATATTCAGAGATATTATAATCAGAGAGATATATATTCAGATATATATCTATAAAATCATATATATAAAATCAGATAGATATAATCAGAGTTTGCAAATACACACATATATATATGTAGATATATCTATATATATAGATATAGATATAGATATATATAGAGAGAGAGAGATACTTCTTGATAGAGATCCTTGAATTCCTGTTTTGAAATATAAAATCTTCCAGTAACTTATGATTGCTAGCTTTGAACAAAACTCATTTACTGCTTCACTGCTATCAGTTTGGAACTGACTCATAAATGACCCTCCAGCCATTTTTTCAGAGGCTAGCACAGGAGGAGATTGCCTGGCTTTCTTCCTCAGAGTTGCCAGTGGATTTGAACCACCAGAGAAGCACCATCTTTGCATTAGTAGAGCAATTTTCTACAGATTAAGTCACTAGAGAGTCCACGGAACTGAAAGGAAGAACAAATAGAATTACTAATTCACATATTATTTTTGCAGCTGATTTGCAATGCCATTAGTAAATAAATCAGTCTTTCTCCTAACATAGTGAATGAAAATTCTGAACCTTATTTTCCAAAAAGTGGTTTCCCCAAACTGTTAATTTAGAAGTTTAAATGAAAGATACAGGTTTTCCTCATTGTTGTTGTGTGTACCACAGAGTCAGAACCAACCCATAGGTGACCCTCTGGTGGGTTTTCAGAGGCAGTTATGTGCACAGAAGGAGACTGCCAAGCCTTCTCCCATGGAGCAGCTGCTGGCCTCAAACTGTGTACCGTTGGGATTGCAGCACAGCTTTTTGCCGCTAGGCCACCAGAGCTGATATATGTGTTAGTTATGTAAGTTTCAAGTCTTTGATTTCACTTAAAAGATAAGAGACTATTTTATTTTAAAACTTGACATTTATGGTGATTCAAGATAGCAGAATGAAACACTAACTTGTTAACTTAAATCTTTATATTTTAAAGTACTTTAACAAGAGCTCCTATGACCTAATGGTAACAAGCTGTGATGCAATTTCAAAGGCAAGCAGTTCAAATCCACCAGATTTTCCACATTAGAAAAATAGGCAATCTCCTCTTGTGAGATTAACAGCTTCTGAAACCTCGTGTAGGGTCACCCACCAAGAGTTAGTTCTGACTCAACAGTAAACAACAAGAATAACAATGATATTTTTGAAAAATTTGTCATGAGGCTGGAGATAATATTAATGTGTATCAGTCAAATGCACATAGAACTTATTCAAGGCTATTTCTCCTTGAATCATTGTAACATCCTCCTTCATTCTGCTTCATTAGTGTACAAACAACTGGTTAGTGAAACTTTACTTTGAAAAAATAGAATCCTGTCATTTGTCTCTATTCTGAACTATATGTAAGTAAATTACATTGTACTAAATGAATGTCCACAGTTTTATGCAAATCAGACACCAAATACAGCATTTGATATTATATTCATAAAATATGATACATGACATTAGGAAATTAGAAAAATGTCAGCATTTTTTATGTCAAGGATAACTATCTTACATAATAAGGTGTTCAGTGAGTTTATGTGCTGTGTTTGCCTGTAAAACTGTGTTCTCAATCTATATACATGAGCCAAAATCCAACAGAAAGATCTTGTCATGACATGAAAGCAGATTGTCACTTTGTAGGAGAAGTCCCAGCCCCCTATCAAATCACAGTACATAGGCAGCTGTCCACAACCACTCTGGTTCCTAAATTGTTTCTTCTAAGCCAAAATGCAGCAAAATTTTATTGGAGTTGCCAAGACCCTAAAGAGAACAGAATCCTATGCTTATCACGTCTCTTCCAGACATATGTATCAGGTGCTCCCTTGGGGCTGATCACCATTCCTGAAACTTGGTGGGTCTGAGGGATACGAGTACATCAAGAAAAGGGAATTCTTCACAGAGTAATGAGCTCTCTTGGCTTCTTAATCAAGTTGCAAATTAGAGTTGATATTCTCAACTCAACTCTGGGGGCTTTTTCATTCCCATCTTGAAGGCTTCTTTCTACTTGAACCAGTTCCTCAATTCCTAGGGTAATGTTATCAGTGGAAGGACAATTTGGGAGCTCCAGTGGCTAGTCAGGAGGGACTTGAGTTCTGACCTTCAGACTACCCCTCATATAACAGTTCAGATCCAAGAGTGGTTCAAGAGGGAGAAAGCGTTGGAAACACAACGGAGGTTCAGTTTTGACTTTGTTCTGATTTGAAGTCAATGAGTTGATAGATTAATTTCCCATTTAATTTTAAGGTAAATTAAGTTGGATTTTTGTTGTTGTTTTTAATGATCAGGATGAGAATGTGTCATGTGTGAGGCTTCAACCTTTTAAGAACTTCAATAGATAAATGTAACACAGCTAACACACAAGCATGCATTTCCGACAATTGTCTGTGATAAGAAAAGGTTTTCTTTTGGACCCCCGAAAACTGTAGACAATCCCAACATGTCTTTTGACTTAATATGAGTTCTAGCTAGAATGTAGAGGGTCATTAAGTCATAAGCTATTTAAAATTCTTACATATTCTGCGGAGTTAAATTTAAAATGAATCCAGTTCTCTGCTGCTTGTATTGAGCTCTGGAGTCTTACTGGGGAGGGAGTTTTACTGCTAACCCAAAGGACTGAGGTTCAAATCCACAAGCTGCTCCATGGGAAAAAGATGGGATTTCTCCTCCCATGTGATTTACAGTGCCTGAAAACTCACCAAGGAGGTTCAGCTATTCATCTCTAAGTCTTGTTTTAACTCAAAAGCAAATGAGTTTAGTTGTTGCTAGTATGTAGTTATATACATATTAGTGCTAAGATAAATTCAGTAAGCTAGACTTTTTATGTATGTATGTATGTATATATATATATTTGGAAGCAGAAGTGGCATTCACTTCCTAAGCAATACGCCTCCGGAAACTCTATGAACTTTGATAAATGTCAATAGTTGTAGAGGGGCTTCAGGCCTTTTGTTCATACAATCATTATGAGTCATGCTCAATTCAAAAACAATCAACAACAACAATCAATACACACACACACACATACACACACACTCTGTCAAGGACTAGAAGCACTTGCTGATGAAGGTCAAGGACTGCACCCTTAAATATGGATTGAAGCTCAAAATCAAGAAAACAAAAAGATAAAAAGATTCTCACCACTTGGCTGATGGGCAGCATCATGATAGATGGTAAAGAGATTGAGATTGTTGACGGGTTTTGTTTGCTTGGCTCCATGATCAACATTGTTGGTACCAGCAGCCAGGAAATGAAAAGACAAATTGCATTGGGAAAGTTTGTTGTCAGGGACCTTTCCAGTGTATTGAAGAGGAAATTATATTACTTTGGAGGCTAAGGTGCACCTTTTCACAATTGCTTTCTATGCATTAGAAAGCTGGGAGAGGACTAGGGATGACAGAAAGAGAATTTATGCCTTTGAGCTGTGGTGCTGGAGAAGAGTACTGAATATACCAAGGATTGCAATGAAAACATATATATAGGTTAGTACTGGAGAGGGTGAAGCCAGCCTATTCCTTGGAGGCAAAGATACTGAAGTTTCGTCTGACAAACTTTGTTTATGTTGCAAGGACAGACCAGTCTTTGGAGAGGGACATCATGCTTGAGGGGGTGGAGCAAGAGCATAAGAGAGGAAGACCCCGATAAGATGGCTTGATTCAGTGACAGGAATAACGGGGGTAAGTGTCAGAGACAATAAGATTGGTAAAGGATAGAGCAGGGGTTAGAGCTGTTGTTCCTAGGGTTGCTATGAGTCACAGTTTTTTTGTTTATAATTCTTTTAACATCATCAATTTCCCACTACACAGACCAAAGAATTCTACTCTCCTCAAAGGTTGTTTAATATAGAAATATTTCTGAGGACTCAAAATTCTCACTTACTATTACTCACTTTCAAAAGACAAAGTGTCTTCTAGCATTGATTCACTATTCTGATCTTAACCAGATTTTGTCCTCTTTACATAGTGACTAAACTAGGTATTCTCAAATATTTGAGCATGCTTCGGAAACACATATGAGTGTTTCATCCTGATTCAGGCACTGTTGAGGTAGCTGATGTTTATAAAGTGTCCTTTCCCTTACAGCAGATTCTCTCATACCTTCTCAGAGCATTTTGACTATAATGACAAAATTTGCTCTCTGTACGGCCTTCCTGAGGAATGGCATAACTGGATTTAGTGCACATTTGCAACTAACACCTCTGGCTTAAAGCAGAAAAGGTCTAAGTTAGTCCCTGCCGCCTTTCTTTTCCATTTTTACCTAAAGCTGAAGTGGAGAAACTTCACATTTCAATTAGCTTGAAATTCAGTAACAATAATGCTCTAGCTTTTGTAAAAAAAAACACAAAAAAAACCCCAACAAAAACAAAACACACTCACACACACACACACACATTGATTCCCTGAAGATGAAAAGAATTATCTTCTGTCTCCCTTCAGCTAGGGGTCCACTCTAAGGTCAAGTTCATCTTTTGCTTTCATTTTCTCCCTGCTGGGTTTTTGTTTTTTGTTTTTTTTTTTGTTTGTTTGTTTGGTCTTTGTTTGTTTGGGTTTTTTTTTACATTTCATATTCTTTAACTAAGAGAATTACTTCATTTAAAAAAAAAAAAGTACTGGATTTTGTTCTGTTTTACTTGTACATTTTTTTTTCTTTCCCCCATGGTTGGAATGAGAGGAAGGTGCCTGCCTAGGCCTGAGGCTGCAGCAGCTGAAGTGGGCAGGAACAACCTCTTTCTACTCAGTGCTGTCAATATGAGATAGTCCATTGATTTTCCTGGCTGAGTTAAGAAAGATTTCTGAGCAGAACTGGCTGTAGGCAAAATGACAAAGCGGGAAAGTTTGTTTGCTTCAGTCTTCGCTTTCTTAGTATGTCTGGGGTTGTTTTTGTTTGGGGTTTCTTTGGTTGTGTTTTTAATTTTTATTTATTTTTTTTTGTCCCCTGCTCCTTCTTTTTCTTTGAGTATCTGATCTCCATGGTCTCCCAGAGCCAAAGGTTCTCTAAGTAAAGGACTAATAAATGTCCTCTGAACCTAATGTTCCTTGGTCTAAAATAATCCTTACTGTACTTATTCACTAATGAAAAATGAAAGTCATATTCATTCCAGGCTTAATTAACATCCTCACATTGAAACTTAAATACATCTTACTTGATTTCTTGAGGAATCATGACGCACGAAAGCTTAGAGCTAGTCTCTCTCCTCTTTCTCTTATGCTCCCCTCTCTGCTTGCTTTTACATTTTTCATAAACATATTCAGATCTTCCCAACTTCAATAAGCCAGCAAATTACCAAACAGATGAAGTCACACACATACATGTATTTCCTACACTTTATTAAACAACTACTCCCTCCAGTCACACTCTCCAAGCCCACCTTCTACACTGTCTGCACTTTCTCATACTATTTCTTTTTTACTACCTTACATCTGGATTTCTCCTACTAACCTGTTCTTTTAAAAAGTCTCCAAGAAGCATTGAACAATCCAATCTAAGAAGTCCTGTGGGGATTCTCATCTCTAATCTCTCTTTAGCATGTGCTATTCTCTGCCTTTGACTTTGCATCTTTCCCACTATTATGAATATTGTCTTTGTCTTAGAACCAACATTTTTGTTTCTACTCTGTCGTAATGACTCCATTACAGCTTCGTATTCTTGTGCTCGCTAAATGTATGTTCCTCGATTATAGTGTATAGTCCTATTTTTCATTGTATATAATCTTTTCCTTAGGATTTCACCCATTCTCAATTTAAATACTCCTTCCGCATCAACATGACCTTCCCCCATAATGCACTTCTTCAGTCAATGGTGTGCCTTTTGTAAAAAGAATTACCTAAATGCACTACCCAGGTCTCTCATGCCCCAAACTAAATGTTATCACCCCTTCCTCATTGTATATTCTTCTCCCTTTAATGTCCCTTGCTGCTCATTTTGCCTTCATTATTTCAGGCATTAATCCTAAACTGTGTAGTTCTTTGTCTTCTCCGATGCTTCTCTTTCTTACATTGCCACACTAAGTTAGCCACCATGGACTTTCAAGTTTATCTCCTAAATAGATTCTTTTCACTCTAGGATTCCTATAACTCAGGCACATGTTGTCCTTTACCTGAAATCCCCAATCTTCTTCCACATACCGCTGACAGATTAATCTCCTTAGAATACAGCTATCATCTTATTATTCTATGCTTAAAAACCATCATTAGCCACTCACTACTTTCAATTACATTCTAATTACTTTACCTGACACTTAAAACCCTACATGACATAAAATTGAAGCAGCATGCCCACTGTCCCCTAGAACATGCACACATTGAATTTCCAAGCTAAATGGAACTACACATACCTTCTAGAAAATTACTCAGCATTCTTAAACTCATTTGGCTTTGCTTTTTTTCCATTTTTTTCATTTAACAGAATACGGCATTTCATTCTTCCTGAAGAATGGATTTTCATCATTCAGGGACAAGGTTAAACCCTACCTTCTTAATGCAGTCTCTTTATACTTTCAAATTGGATAGGAGTACTTCTATGAGGTACTGAAGTATTTGTGTGGCCCCTTATTGTCATTATTTTGAAATGAGAGAAGTGAAAAGTGGTTTGCTAACTATAACCACACCAGTGTAAGGAACTACTATAGTTTAGCTTTCAAGAGGAAGAAGAAGAGTCTCAACTTAGAGTGATGCATTAATACACTTGGCATCATATAACCCAGATTCTATACAAAAGATTCTCAAACAATCCAAAAGCCATATGTTAAGTTTAAATAGATAGTCAGCATTTAAGCAGAATCTGGTGGCACAGAGACAATTAAGAAACATTTGGTTAAAGTTTGTTTAATTAATTTGCCCTGGAAATGAAGTTGAATAATTGGATTGGATCAACATCTCCTTTGGTGATATTTACATTGTCACCTCCTTTTAAATTATACACTTGGCTAATTGTCATGTTTGTTAGCTTAGGTCAAATTGGCCTTCATCTCATGATAACCCAGTGGGCCACAGAACTAAATGCTGTCTGATCCAGTGCTATTTGCATGATCAGTTGGGGACTGAACCACTGAGAGACATGCTTTTCATTAGCTGATTTATCAAACGTAGATTATGAAATCTTTTTCTTCAAATGCACTAAAATTAATTTCTGTTGAGAAGGGACTGACTCACAGCTGAACCTCCATTGAGTTTCTGATGCTGCAAACTGATGGAACAAGACTGTACATCTTTTTCTGCTGAACCACTGGCAAATTCAAACCAACTGAGAGGGGAGACCTTTAGATTATTAGCACAACTCCTAAAGTTTATGCCACCATAATTCCCTAAAATGAACTAGAAGTGTGTATTTTATTTAATAAAAGAGTTTTATTAGTATATGGAGAATTATTTTCCACTCAACTCTATGGTTTTTAGTGTGCACATGGGCTTTCTTTTTTTTTAATTA
>NW_006399782.1:15795738-15800087 GCF_000299155.1 Elephantulus edwardii | reverse complement strand
TGTTTTAATTGTCCAATTGCCACAGTGCTTGTCAAAGCCAGTTCTGATTAATCTCCTTTGTCAGTGTGTCCTCTGCCATTCCCTATCACTCCTCCTTGAGAGAGATTTCACCCTGATTCATAATGAAAAGGAGATGGTGTATTCTCTTAGCTACTTCCTGCTGGAAAGGAACGATGCACATGGGCTTTCTTAACACTGTTCAAATCACACCAGCTTCTGTCTCCTGGGCTTAAGACAAGCCCTATATCCAAGTATAAAGTTGTTTTTCACAGTCTGAGAAAAAAAATCCCAAAGGATTTCATCTTGAACATGTCTAGTGTGCAGCAACTATTACAACTCTGTCACATGCGATGCCAGCAGGATGCCAATAGATAGATTGTAACCTATTGGTTATGAATGAAATATGGGACTGACTCCAGCTGAACACGAATTCATGTCCCTAAGTCAGCAGTTAGCTCTGGGTGGAAAAAATAGAGATGAGGGGATCAGCTTCCTTCTATTATATAATCCACTGCTAGTCCACTTCCTGCACGAACTTAAATCATGGGCGTGTGTGGACTGAAAAGAAGTTGGCTAGATGGTATTTAAAGTGAGCTTAGGAAGAACTGTAATTATTTTGCTCCTGTAGAAATAGGCAAGAGCCTTTGACCCCTTGTAAACAAGGCAGGATGGGGCTCAGTTAACTTGGGGCTCAGCTCTTCTTCACTCATTAACACATCATTAAGCTATCTTAACACAGAAACTCTTGTCAACAGAGAGCCTCCTTACCAAAACCATTATGGAAAATAGGAACTGTATTGGAACATGTATCTCTGGATTGGAAATGATCACATTGCTAATATTTCTAGCCTTAAACTTAAAAGATTATATTGTTCAAAATTATTTGTTATATATTTGTTTAAATTTTCCCCTCTTTTAACAACTGGGATCTAGAGGGAAGAGAAAAGACCAGAGAATGGCCAAAATTATTAGGGCAGCTATTGCTGCCACTTTAGGGCCTGTGTCAGGAAAAGGAAGTCTTAATCATAAACAGTGCCACCCAAAGGTAATAAAGGAGGTCAGAATTGCTTCCACTGTGGAAAGCTGGGCCACTTCAGTAGACAGGGTCACAGATGAGAGCCACAGATAGGCAAGGGAGGAGAGAGGAAGATCCCACTCACTTGCTTTAATTGTGGATCTGAAGGACACTTGGCCAAGGGCAGCCCACATCAGGTCCTCATGGCTGACAGGACTGAAAGACCCCAGCTCCCAGCTGGAAACAAAGGAGGACACTTCAATGATTTAGATCCTCCCAGAAGAACTGTGGGTTAGCATTAACATTACTGGTAAGTATGTTCATTTTCTCCTGGACACAAGAACCTACTATTTGGTCCTAAAAGCCTTCTGAGGTCCCAACTCTTCTCACTATTTCTTAGTTGTTGGAATTGACAGAAAAACCTCATAAGCAGTTCCTTACTTCACCTCTGCCTTGCATGCGGACTTCTGAGCTCTAAAACAACCCAGTGGTAGATGGAATTTGCTCCAGAACTTAAGAACAATAAATGACATAGTTGAGCCTCTACATCTTGTAGTTCCTAACCTTTATACTATAATAGACAAAGTGCTAGTCAATAAGCCTTTTATTTTAAGAACTACCTTCCCTCTATAACTTGATTTGTGCCACTGTTAGAACCTCTACTGGGAATATTATTGTTTTTAATTTTTGACTCATGTACTTTTAGCGTGTTAGTTAAATTTGTGTCTTCTAGGCTGCAACAGTTCCATGATACATTTTCAAGGATAGGAACATGTATGGCTAAGCACAACTGATAACAGTGCATCTAAATTCCAAAATCAATCTCCACAACAGTCTACGTGTTTCCTACTGCCAAAGGGGCCCTTTAGGGCAGTGAGAGAAGATCTTCACCCTGAAACCTACAGCGTCCCTTTTCAGCAGGAAGTAGCTAAGAGAGTACGCCGTCCCCTTTTCCTTATGAATCAGGGTGAAGTCTCTCTCAGGGAGGAGTGATAGGGAATGGCAAAGGACACACTGACAAAGGAGACTAATCAGAACTGGCTTTGACAAGCACTGTGGCAATGGAACAATTAAAACAGACTTTCAAAGGGAAAAAAGAGAGGAACGAACTGGGGGGGGAGGGTAGAGAAAATAGTGCAACAATAAATGAACGGAAACCCAAAATCTCCGTAAATGTTCATTAAAATGAATAAAAATGTAATAAAAAAGAATTTAGTACTAATATAATAACAAAAAAAAGAAAGAAACAGAGAAATGTCCACAATAATAGAATTTTCAGAATATTTGCCTCTAGATACATTTTCCTCAGATCACTCTCAGTTTCAAACACAGCCAGGATTACAGGGCAGGCTTTGCCTCCCTGTTGCCCTTTCTGTACAAAGCCTTTGCATCTGAAAAGCAGAAACATATCAAAATGTGTGTGCAGGACACACTGAATGTGGATTTTAGTGCAAGTAAAGAAAGGGCTGTACTTTCAAATCTACACTCTTTCAGAGAATAAAAAAGGATACAATAGGAAGAAAGGCTTGTTCTCCTAGATGAGGTAATAGGCAAATCTATGCATTTATGCATACATGGATGAGATGAGTTTTGGGTTTAGCAATGTCACGTCACAATAAATTGAAATTAGCAACTGCTATTGCTTGTGGGAAGTTACAGATAAACAAGGCAGATGATTTTTTAAAAAAATATTATTATACTAGTTTATTTTCAAAATTCTAATACATTGATTTTCAGAACAGATTCTTCCTATTTCCCTCACCCCCACCCCCCATCAACTTGTACAACCCCCTGATTAATGCCCCCTCCCCTTCACATCATCACCCTCTGCTTCCACCTCCACCCCACCACCACCTGGATCCTCATACTAATTCTACAATAATGGTTTTATATAGTATTTATCCTTGTGGGACTGAGTTCACTCAGCATAATGCTCTCAATGCTCTCCAGTCCCTCCCAAGTTAGGTAATAATTTACAAAATCATTGCTCCTGAGTCCTGCATAGTATTCCACTGTGTGAATGTGCCATAATTTCTCAATCCATTGGATTGTGGTTGGTTTCCATGTTCTTCGTACGGTGAATAGCGCTGCTATGAACATTGATGTTTATGTCTTAGCTCTCACTTTCTCAGGGTATACTCCAAGTAGTGGAATAGCTGGGTGATACGGAATTTCTTTGTTCTGCTTGATGACTTATTTTTATTTTTCAAGAAGCAAATGGATTGTGACATTTTGGATCAGCTTACTTAAGCCAGGTCCTCCTGCTGACTGTTTTACATCCACCTGAGTAAAAGTCCACTGAAGAGATGTAGTAACTCACTTAAGAAAGTGAGTGGGGGGTTGGGGGAAGAAAGAAAGTGAGTGTGTGCAGCTGCAGTGGGGACTTACTAAGCCTTTAAACCAAAGACAATGTGAAGTCAACTCATTATGAGCCTAGAAGACAGAGTGGAACCCCATGGGGTTTCCAAGGCTGTAAACTGTATGGAAACAGACTTTTTCCTACAGAAAGGCAATCTTTCAATTAGTACTGAAGTGCTTCACTACCGTGCCCCTAGGATCAAGGGTAAAAACAAAAATATTAAAATATGACACATGGCTCTTACATTGAACTTATACATTAAGTTTATTTGTGAGGATCCTGATAAACAGATCCCTCAACAGAAATAAGGAAGGCCTCATGAGCTTCCACATGTATAATAATTTATCACATGTATAATGTTGCTCTGTGCAACTCAGTGAGAATGGACACTTAGCTGACCCTCCAGCAGGTTTTCAGAGGCAGCACAGATCCTTACCACTTGGCCACCAGAGCTCCCCTACAAGCATGATGTATGTTGTTATGTGCTATCAAGTGGGAGCCGCCTCAGAGTTAACTCTTCAGCAGTTTTTCAGAGAAGTAAATCACACCAGAGGAGATTCTCCATCCTTCTCTCGCAGAGAAGCTGGTGGATTTGAACCCAAAGACTTCGGGATTCCAGCACCACTTCTTACTACTAGGACACCAGAGATTCCTACATACATGATTATTGTTGTTGTTAGGTGCTGTCAAGTTGTATACTTAGCAACACTGTGAACAGCTGACCTGAGCCCTGTCCTATTCTATTCCTCACAGTCTCCAAAATAATCAGGTCCATTGGTGAAGTCACCACGCCAGTTCATCTCATTGGGAATCTTTGTCTACTTCTCTGACCCTCCACCTTTTCAAGCATGATATTTATTTCCAAGGAATAGCCTCATGTAGCTACATATCCAAAGTATAAAAGATACTTGCCTCCATCATCCTTGCCTCCAAGGAAAACTCAGGTTGCACCTTCTCTAAGGGTAATTGAAAAAA
>NW_006399782.1:15791527-15795053 GCF_000299155.1 Elephantulus edwardii | reverse complement strand
TGTTGTGCATAGGGTCGCTATGAGTCGGAAATGACTCGATGGCACATAACAACAAAACAACAACAATGTATAGCAGGTGATTTAGAAGACCAGGGCCTGAATCAGGCTCATATTTGTCTTGAAACTGAGAACATTGCCGTTCATCATTTTGGAGAGGTCCCTGACAGCAGACTGCCCAATGAAATGTGGGGTGGAGAAAAGGAATCAATCTTCACTCTAGAATACCCATGTTTCACAGGTCATATGAAACAATTAGCCTAGCAGAAGACAAGAAGTAGAAAAAAAAAACAAAAACCCAAACAAAACCTTACCATATGTTAGGTATCTACACTATGATATGATGTGTTTTTATGCAATACTATACCTAATATTTTACATTTTTGAAATTTTTCTCAAAAGTCTTTTAAGCCCAATATTACCTCTTTTTCTATTCCTCATTTCACTTATGAAGAATGTCACCTTAGTCCAAAATTTCACAAATCATCATGACTAATGTATGGCTGATTTATACCCTGTATCTATCTGATTTAAATTACTCCAGTATTTTTTAGTTTCTAAATACAGAAAGAGAACAAATATATTTAATGTTGAGAAAGAGAAAATAGGAAAAGATATAAAAGTAGAGCCAGAGGCTACATGCAAGAGTTAATAGCAATTTTAAATACAGAAAAAGATTGAGGTTTCCAGATTGAAAAAAAAATAAAATTTTATATTATTATTACTTTTGTAAAAATGGCCACTCATGCCTGTTTATAGACACAGTTTTGGACAAAGTATGGAGACTTAAATAAGAAGAACCTTATATTTAAGTAGCAGTTAGTATAATGTAAATATAGAGTAAAAGTAATTTTATATTTTTTTAACTTCACATTATTTTTACTCTATTTTTACATTGGGTTAATTAAGGAACTCTTTGTTATCATTGATTTTAAAATGATGTCTGAATCTCAAAAAAGGCTATCGCAGTTAGACAGTAGCCAGTGCTTGAACTTACATCTGTGATTCCAAAGATTATACTGATTTCTTAGGTAGACAAGAACCTGATTCCTAAGCACAATGGAATTATATGGACACCAGAAGAAGGTAGAAGCTGTACCTGTCAAGTCAAGGTGAGGTGTGCCAGGATGCTGGTATGCAGGAGTTCACAACCAAATAGTTACTGGAGCTTTATTGTTCTCCAGGGAGCTCTGGTGGTTTAATAGTAAGAATTTGCATTGAAATCTCAAAGGCACACATTTAAAATTGACTAGCTTGTCCACAGGAAGCTGGTCAGTCTCCTCCCATACGACACACAGCCTCTGGAAACCCAGTGGACGGTCATCTACGAGTTAGCTTTGACTTGGTAACGCATAGCAACAGCTTTGTTCCCTAAGTATAATAAAACATGAAATAGCACAATTTCATGCAAATAATGTGCACCTTCTATGTTTGTGTGCAAAGTGTAGCTTCTGCCTTTGAGGTATTTTCATTAACTCCACTATGCTGATTTTGAACTTAACCTCTATCTGATTTTAATTACTATGGTAACTCTGAGTTAACAGAGTTTTGAACACAGAAAAAGATTGAAGTTTCACAGTGATTCAAATTCAGGAAAGGAGTGCATCAGGATCTATTCTGTCTCAATATATTTTCAATTTATTTGTGAAACTGATCATTTGGGAAGCTGGGATACGAGGAAGAATGTGGCATCGGGATTGGAGGAAGATCCATCACAATTTACTTTATGCAGATGACACAACCTTGCCTGCTGAAACTGAAGAGGACCTGAAACACTTGCTGCAGATGTCAAGGGCTGTATTTTGCAATATGGATTGAAGTTCAATATCAAGAAAACAAAGATTCTCCCACTGGGCCGAATGCCAGTACCATGATAAATGGAGAAGAGATTGAGATTGTTCACAATTTCAGCTTGACACTAGGAGTCAGGAAATCAAAAGACAAATTTTATTAAGAAAATATGCTGTCATCATGCTAAAGATTAATGATTTCAGGGTAGAGACTAAGGTGTACCTGATATAGGCAATAATCTTTGTAACTACTTGCTATGTATTACAGAACTGCACAATGGCTAAGGGTAATTGAACAGGAATCAATGCCTTTGACTTGTGGTTCTAGAGAAACATAATAAATATACCATGGATCACCAAGAAAACAAATAGGTTTTTCTTGAAGAGAATGAAACCAATTTGCTCTTTGGAGACAAAGATTTTTGAAGATCTGTCTGACATCATTTGAGTATGTTGCCAAGCGAGATCAGTCAGTCTTTGGAGAAAGACATCATGCTTGGAAGAGTGGAGGGACAATGCAGGAGAAGACCTTGGATGAGATGGATTATCACAGTAACTGGGGTAATTGGAGTAGATGTGTCAGAGACAGTGAGATTGGTTCAGCATATGGCAAAGTTCAGATATATTGTGCACTGGGTCACAATGAGTCACAGTTGACTTGACAGCACATAACAACAACAACAATTAGCAACTTAAATAGTGTGAAATTTTATATTATGATTGTCTTTGCTAAAACGGTGAAAAAACTTTGTCTTACATACCTCAGGCATGCTATTAGGAGGGGTCAATCCTTGGAAAAAGACACCATGATGGGAGAACTGAAGAGTCAGAGAAAGAGAGGAAAACCCTCAACGAGATGGATTAAGACACATGTAACAATGAGCTCCAGCATATCAGAGATGATGCAAATAGTGCAGGAAAAGGCACAGTTTGAATCTGTTGTTATAGGATGTCTATGATTCAGAGTTGATTCAATGGTCCCTAACAACAACAACAAATCACTATGCTATTATTTTACATATTGGTGTAACAAAAATCCTAACTCATAACATGGCAGTCTTATGACATTAACTTTCAGCGGAGAAGGACTAGAGAAATTAAAAACAAATATAAAATGTATTTTGTAACATAAAATGATGTTTAAAATTATAATTACACATGAAAGACCCTTTTTCTGTACTAGAACATACTCAAGATGGTATCAAGGCCAATTTCCATTCTTTATGCATCTCAGAGCCTCAGTCCAAGTGGTGGCCTATGTACCATTTATCAAAATATTATCATTATATATTCCTAGAAGTCTTCATCTCAATTTAGAATCCTCATATCCTTAGATATTCTTGGTCTGAGGAAACTGGGACATGTAGAGTATTCTCTAAATGCTGGTTGCAGCCCATAGATTGTACCCCTCAGCAGCTACTCGTTTAGTTGAATACAAACTCAAAATGCACTGTTGTCAGTCAAGGCAATTCTGACTTATAGCAGCTCAGGAGGACAAGATGAGATTGTCCCCTGGAGTTTACAAGACTGTGGATTTTTACAGGAGCAGGCTGCTTCGTCTTCTTTCGTTGGAAAAACTGACAGATTTGAAACACAGCCTTTTCGGTTAACTGACAAATGCTTAACCCTTTACACGACAGGGCCTACATGGAAAATGCTTAATAAATTAGCTCCCTTCCCTTCCCTCCTGTTTGATTTTCTTAGGTCAACACTACCTAGAAAGTCCTACCAATAAAGTT
>NW_006399782.1:15769909-15791397 GCF_000299155.1 Elephantulus edwardii | reverse complement strand
ATATATATATTCCAACTATAATATTCTAGAGGGTTTATCTAGAGTATTAATTTTGTTTCATGTAGTTATTTTTACCCATCAAAAAACAATGAAAGTATTTGTTTTTTAAAAGATAAAAGCAAACTGGCAGGGGGCAGGAGAAGGGGATAGGGAGGAAAATGTGCAACGATGAGTGAATGGAAATAAAGTTTTCTGTAAACTTTCATATATATGTATGAATTCTCTTTTTTCTTACCCCCACCTTACTGAAAACGATAAATGTTGTTGTAAGATGAAAGTGGGCACAGAACTAAATTTGGGTAAGTAAATAACAATTAGTGAAGATGCAGGTGGAATGAAGACAGTCTTGCACTGTGTTTTCTCAACATTCTCTCCTCTCCTGTTCCTCTGCTCTCTTGCCATGTTTTTTATCACTGCTAACTACTGAATGAGAACAGATACATTTAATGTTGGGAAGGAGAAAATAGGAAATGGTATGACTAGAGCCAGAGGCTACACACAGAAGCTGTATCAGAAAACACGAGGCAAATTGATGTGAAATAGGTGTTCCTGCCCTTGCCCCGCGTGTCAGAGCCACCACCTTTGCGACCTGGTGGCTTATTTTGCTATGCCTTCAGAATGTGCATTTTGATTCTTTTCTTCAATATCATTGCTTTACGTGAAGGGATTCATTGCAGTGGCTTCTCTTTGCTCCATTAGAACATAAATCAGCAATTTCACCAGCCCCTGCATAAAGGGAAATTATTAAAAACACAAAATGCTGCCCTCCTTAGACGCCTTAAAGAGATCACAACGGTTAAGTGCTCAGCTGCAGACCGAAAGGCCAGAGGTTCAAACCCACCAGCTGCTCCCCAAGAGAATGCGATGGCAGTCGGCTTCTATAAAGATTTACAGTCTTTAAAGCCCTTTGAGACAGTTCTCCTCTGGCCTACCGGGTCAGTGTGAGTCAAAATCAACTCAACAGTAATGGGTTTTTGAGTAGACCCTTTAACTTCTGTTCTATACAAATCAATGCTTTATATTCATTTGGGAATGCAAACCATTTTTTTATGGATGTGCATTTGTGCAGTTTCAGGCTGTTAAGCTTTCACTTGACTTCAGTGCTGCCGCTCATGCATAAAGATATGAAACAAGACAATGGAGAGACACAGATACATCTTCCAAACTCAAATGTACACACCAACAACTGATTCTCCTGGCACCTCTCTCAGGAGAAATGGGAATTGACATATACATGCCACACAAAAAGTAAAGGAAGCAAAAAAAAGGAAGAAAAAAAATCATGTTCACAAGTTCACTTGGGGATAAGCAAGAGATAATCACACACAAGGAACAAATAGGAGGGTGAGTGAGAAAGTTAAAACAACACAGACAAAAAGCAAGCGCAGACAGATCTGAAATGCGAGGCGGAAAGCAGAATCTCAGTTGAACAAGATAAATGGATCCTTCATATTCAAGTCTCTTCAAGAGATAGAATGGCAGCCTATGTTTGGTATGAGTGCAAGGTGATTAAAAACAAACAAGAAAACAAAAAAAGGGAAAAAAAGAAAAAAGGAAGTAATTTTATAGTAAGTGGTGGATAGTAAGGAAGGAGGTTTTGTCTACTGTTATTATGGACAGAGCTGTTACTCTAGAGGGAAGGAATTCCAACTCCCATGAATACAAAATAGAATAGTTGGAGATGAATTTAAAGACAGTGAAATAGAACAGCTGCTTCTGAGGGGAGTATCCCCTCTTTCACACAGGCAGGAAAGCAGGGTGCTCTCTCTCTCTCTCACACACACATACACACACACACAGACACACACACACACAATTCATGCACTAGCTGGCAAAAGTTGCAATCAGCAAGGGTATTTCTGCCTGAATGGCTTGGTAGGGTGTGATTACTGAATTAAACCTAATAAGAGAGAGAAAAGAGGCAGATCATAGGACAGAGAGTGAATTATAGTGTAGAGCTCTGAAAATTATAGGAGGTATGTACCTTGGCAGTAGTAGAAAATAGAAATACATGGTCCATTCTCCTTCTGTTTTTTATGATATTCAGATTTTTTTGGTGGTTGTTTCCCTCTAAACTACACACATCAGACAGAAATCCTGGAAGAATATTTTGAAGTGATCACTGAGAATCTTCATTTGGAATGTACTTGCTGCTCTTTATATTAGCTAAAACACAGGGCAAGAAACAATTCTGAGTGGTTGAAAAGAAATCAGATTGTGATCAGAGAATATTTTTAAACTATGAAATTCATTTCTTACTATTGATCTTGAGATTCTCCATGCCTTGAGCCTGGCACCAGCTCTGTGTACAAAGTGGTAGGGTATTGACAAGCTTTTGAAAGAGTGTTTGCTAATCTATTATAAAAAGTACATTAGACACTTTTGGGGAATGGGAGGAAGTGGGTAACTTAAGGATTAGAATCTTTGTGCTTTTTACATTCTTACCTGCCTCCCCCCCCCCATTAATTGTGTCTGGCATTTAAAACACTTGATCCTAATTTATTTCTCTCCTTTTAGAGCAAGCACATGCCATTTAGTTTGATTTAGCTTATTTAGTACAATGAATCAATGGTTAATAAGCTATCTGTATGCATCAGGTGGCAGGAATGTTCGTATACACACAATCACACCACAACACACATATACACACAGAGAGGCATTAAATCAGACTGTCAGGTTATATACAAGCAGTCCACAACCGAAAGGACTATGAAGTCAAAGCTTTCCTGAGTCTGCTCTGCACTGCAGTACTTACTGCCCTTGACACTGAAAGTTCTGCTTGGGAGAGTTCACAGGCCATAGCAGTTCAGGAATTAATTTCCATAATTATCTTTTTAACTTCCTCATTAGAAAAGGAATCATCCCTGGATGGCAAAGAGCCAACCTGCTGACCCTAACAGGACAGTGTTCCACAGAAGACACACAGATCAGCGTATGATCCCTTTGTCTCTTTTTATATTACATGAGCCAACTCCAGAGATGCTGTGTATAGTGAAAAAAGGGATTATCTGTAAAAATGAATAATGACCCTCTGACACAGAGGCATCCTGGTATCTTGAGTAGCTCACAGGCCTCAGCGTGGATAACCTTGTGTTAGAATCTCATTTCCAATCTCTCTATACGTGTGGTTTTGTGGAAATTAGTTGATCTTTTTGACCTCCGATGTAAAAAATGTGAGTTTTCTGACCATCTATGATAGGTGCAAAGTTTATAATTATAAAGATCTTCTAGTATTGGAAGCAGGAATGGCATCCACTTCCTAAACAACATGCCTCGAGAAAACACTGTGAACTTAGAGAAAAGACAATAGTTATAGAACAGGATTCAGATCTTTTGTTCATAGAGTCGCTATAAGTCATGCTTAACTCATTGTCACTTAACAGCAACAACAACTAATTGCATATTTGTTAATAAACATAGTGGCACATATGGTCTGCTTTCAACCACTAATAGATAGATGTACTACTTCATCTACTCAGTGGTACTGTGGGAGAAAGGATGAGTGATTTGCTTCCCTCAAGATTTCATTAAGAAACTGAAGAAATGTTACAGTTTTACCCTGTATAATATGTAGTATTGTCCGGTACTCCCAAAAGTCAGAACTGACTTGACGGCAACAAGTTTTCACTAGGCATTTTTGGTACTTTGACAACATTTTATTTTATTGTATTGTTTTTGCATCTCTCTCCCTTTTCATCTCCCCTAACCATCTGTGTGTAATTCAGTGTGTAAACTATATCTTAGAACTTGTTATTAGTTGTCTTATACACTAATTGTCCATTTATGACTGATTTATGTCATTTATTCTTGTTTAATCCAAGTTATGCACTCTTTAACATATTCTTGGTCACTTTTTATTGACACTGAATATTCCATGGTATGAATGTACCACAGCTCCTTTGTTTCTTTTGTCCACGGACAGGAAGTTGGTTGTTTCTAACTCTTTGTTATTATAAATAATGCTACAATAAACAGGAGGGTGAGCAGATTCTGTCTTTTGTTAGGTGTTTTTTTTCCCCTTAAAGATAATATACTAATGATTAGGCATTAAGAAGCTCCATTTAGTTGGGGTATTTTGAAAGAAAGGCTGCAGATAATATGAAACTGTGGAGTTAAATAACCCTGTGATCATGTCAGATACTTTGGTTTATTTGTTCTGCCTTTTGCTTTTGACTCTTTTGAGGGGAGGGGGATATATAATTATAAACATGTGTAGGAAAATTCTTTTAAAAATTCTTGACTTTGAATTTTTGAAAATGCAAACAGCAAATTATAAACAATTTCTACATGTACAATTTAGTGGCATTGAGTACTTCTTTAGCCAATGCAAATATTCCTAAAGCATAGGACTGAATTTTTTCATTACTGTTGAAAATATATACAGCAAATTGTAACTTAACAAATTCTGGATATAAAGTTCAGTAAAATTGATTTAATTTTTCAAGTGATAGAAATATTTTTATACAGCTTTTCCAAATAATTATTCTTCCTCTGATATAAAATCTCTACTTCCTAAACTTCCTATCTAATATTCCAAATGCTATTATCAATTTGATCAAGTGTCAATAGTTCCTTAAAAGTGTACAATGTTCAAGGCAGACATTCTTCACTAAGTTAGCTAAAGTGTTGTTTGCTTTAAAAAAGACAATAGGGGGGAAAAAAAGACAATAGGGATTTTTTTTGCTTCATGTTTAAAGATCATCACAGAGTGATATAAAATTCTTTGATTCATGATGTAAGCTGGCTACAACAAACAGCACTTACAATCTTCTATTTTCTGTTTTTGTAATTTTTTACATCATGGGTTACAGGACCTACACACAATGTTGCAGTAAATGATTCACTAGAGTGATGATTCTTGAGTCCCCTTGCACCTTTAGTGACATAGTGACTCAGTTATTCATTCAGACGTTAACCAAAAAGCAGGCCGATCAAACACACCAGCCTCTCTGTGGGGAAAAGATTTGACAATCTACTTCTATAAATATTTACAGTCTTGGAAACCCTACAGACCAGTACTTCTCTCCTATAGGCTTGTTTCATGGTATGGAGTGGGTTTGGCTCATCGTATTTTTTGGGGAGGTGGGTTTTAAAATATTCTGTATATATAGATTACAGAATATTTCTAAGGTAATCTGAGGCTTCAAAACATAGATCCAAATGCTTGTTGCTTTGATAAAATTGACAGGCAGATTAAAGAAAAATAGTGAGCTATTACCACAAAATACATGAATGAGAAAAGACAATTCTCACTAATTTTCTGACTTATCATAACTTTCCTAGAAATAATCTAGGTTCTCTAAAGCCTCCCATGAATGGAATTACTCCTAAAACTGATAAAATGGGTGCATTATCTTACTCTTTTCACTTCTATATTGAATTTTGTGATTTGTATGTTTTGATGAGTCTAAGTAGGTATTAAACTATGCTGAAAAGTTTTTCTGTAATTCTCGGCATTAAAAAAATAAAGATCTGATTTATAAGTATATTGGTAATTTAAAAAGCAGTAATGAAAATGAAAAATGATGTATTCAACTTATGGCAGAACTGACAGATAACATTATTATAGCAGATTCAACAGAAAATAGCCCTATTAGACAGTAAGGAGTACCTGTAGTTGTTTGTTTGGCAGGGGTATGGGAGGGTGTTCATACAACCTCAACGGTTCCATTAAATCTGTTTTCTATGATAATCTGAAATTATGTTCCACATATTTCCTCATTTGCACAAATATTTAGGGTAAAATTAGTCAGAACCCACCTAGTTCTTCTGGTCTCATGGGAAAGTAGTTGTTTATGGAGATAATTTGTCATATATTCCAATTCTCCTCTTATTTCTATCTCTTCTTATCCCTTTGTTGCTCAAGAGATATCAAGACCAGCTTAACTTTAAATGACTTCTGGTGAGAGATTTAGACCCTAGGTACTATGTAACTAATGAGGAAGTAAAAGATATTAGAACTGGTAGTCTCATGAAATGGTAACCCTATACTTTCAAATAGAAAAAAAATCTAACCCCCATAAACTTGACTACACACAACCGGCCTCAGCAGCTCCTTCTCTTTTTTCTTTTGTGCTAAAGACATATATATATTTACACAGATTACTTCTTTTTTAACCATCAATGACAAAATAGTGAAGTAGTAGTCTTCTCTCCATTTATCAAATGACTAAAGTATCAACCCCATAGAGAGCAATGAATTGGCCAAGATTACACAGTAGGGTTGAGATTGCAATCCTGGCCATTGAGTATTTGATGCCAAATAGATTAAATGATATCATGCTGACAGTATGGCAGATGGTGTAGCTTCAATAAAGCATCCTGAGAATGATACTCCTCCATAAGACTATTACGATTATTACACATGAATAAGTGATTACGGGCAGCAAGTACTGGAAGTGGACAGACTTTACAGAGAAATAAACTTATCAAGAAACAGGTGCTAGGATTTTTTTCAAGAGAAGGGATTACTTTGCAGTTGTTGTTGTTATTGTTTGTTGTTATGTGCCACTGAGTTGCTTGCGACTCATAGGGACACTATGTATAACACCCCTAAACCTTGCTCTATCCTGTGCCAACATCACTCTCTCTGACACACCTAGTTCCGCCATCCCACTGAATAGATTCATCTCATCGAAGATCTTCCTCTCTGGCACTGTCTCTCCACTCTCCCAAATATGATGTCTCTCTCCAAGGACTTTTCCCTCCTTTGCAACATACCCAAAGTATATCAGATGAAGCTTCAGAACCCTTGACTCCAAGGAGCAGCCCAGCTTCACCCTCTCCAGGACAAACCTGTTTGTTCTCCTAGCAGTCCATGGTATATTCAACACTCTTCTCCAGCACCACAGCTCAAAGGCATCAATTCTCTTTCTATCATCCCTAGTCACTGTTCAGCTTATCAATGCATGGCATGCAATTGTGATGATCATAGCCCACATCAGGTGCACCTTAGTCTCCAGCCTGACATTGCTGTTCAGTACTCTTGAGAGGTCCCTCACAGCTGACTTTTCCAATGCAGTTCATCTCTTGATTTCCTGGCTGCTGTTACCAAGACTGTTGACTGTGGAGCCAAGTAAACTAAAACAGTTAACTATCTCAATCTCTTCACCATCCATACTGATGCTGCTAATTGGCCCAGTGGTGAGAATCTTTGTTTTCTTGAGCTCAATTCTTATTGAAGGCTGCAGTCCTTGACCTTCTGCAGCAAGCGCTTCAGGTCCTCCTCAGTTTCAGCAACCAGAGTTGTGTCATCTGCATAACACAAATTGTTGATGAGTCTTCCACCAATCCTGATGCCACATTTCTCCTTGTACAGCCCAGCATCCTGGATGGTCTGTTCTGCATACAGATTGAAAAAGTATGGAGACTAAATACATCCCTGACAGACCCCTTTCTGTATTTTGAACTATGCGGTGTCTCCTTGTTCTGTTCTGATGACTGCCTCTTGGTCCAATTATACGTTTCACATTAGCACAATAAAATGTTCTGGGATCCCCATTCTTCTCAGAGTCAGCCATAGCTTGTTGTGATCCACACAGTCAAAAGCCTCTGCATAGTCAATGAAGCACAGATAGACATTCTTCTGGTATTCTCTGTTTTCTGCCAAGATCCACCTAACATTAGCTAAAACATCCCTAGTACCACAACCTCTTCCAACTTCAGCCTGCACATCTAGCAATTCTCTGTTCACGTGTTGCTCCAATTGTTTTTGGATAATTTTCAGCAAAGTCTTGCTTGCATGTGATATTAATTATATTTTTTTCAATAATTTCCACACTCTGTCAAGTCACCCTTTTTTGTAATGGGAACAAATATCGATCTTTTCCAGTCAGTTAGCCAGGTGATTGTCCTCCAGATTTCTTGGCACAACTTGGTGAGCACATCCAGGGCAGCATCTGTTTGTTGAAATATGTCACTTGGTATATTGTCAACTTGTGGAGCCTTGTTTTTTGCCAATTCCTTCAGAGCAACTTGAACTTCCTCCTTCATCACCACAGGCTCTTGCCCATACAGAAAGGAAAACAGAACATATACTTGTTAGATGCTATTACTCTAATCCAGAAGTGAAGTGATTAGAGTTTATGCTAGAGGTAGGACTATGGAGATGTATTTTAAAAGGGGAGATCAGTAATATTTAGAAATTGGTTAGGCTTGGAGGTCAAAGAAAAGGGAGCAATCAAATAAATTTCTATTGCTGAGGCTGGGCCATTGAGAAGATCACTGTGGAATTATTAAGATTTAGGGGATAGGGATGGCTCCATTGTGGCTTCTCCTCAGTACGCCCACCTCAGTCCTTCTCCTCATCCAGAACAGAACTCCTAGACCTTAAAACTTAGGGCTAATTTGAAACTAAATCTGTCCCTCATGAATATACTTAATAGGCAAGAGGACAAGAGGAGACCGTGAAGGATACTTTGTGCCAGCTCCTCCTGGGCACTCAATTGATGTTCCTTCCACTGAGTTGGTCTGAAAGGATGAGAGGGTGTCAACAATGATAAACCAGAGGAAATTAAAGAGACCGACAGCAGTAGGGACACCGGCTTCTGTGCACTTTGAATGGACAGCAAAAAAATTTAGGACGTAACCTCACTTCTTTCCCGTCATATTCCTTGTTTAAAATATATAACGTAAAGTTACATATACTTCAAGAGATATTATTAACAAGTTCTATGAGTTAACCAAATAATTAATGGCTTTATTATATACTTAAAGTAATGAGAATACTATCAGGCATGAGGTGAGTATTCAAAAAGTTTTTCCGCTTATTATCTGCTGAGGTGCATTGCAAAGAGCAAACATGTGATAACAAAAGAAAATGAGATATAAATACTAACGACTGTATGTGATTTTAAAGAAAGCCATTTCAGTGAGGGGGTATAAATGGAAGTCTTCTCAATCACCAGCTATGCTTCAGAGCTGGATAATGATTAAAGAAGACAGAAGAAGAATTGAGGCCTTTGAGTTAGGATGCTGAAGAAGAGTACTGAATATATCATGGACTGTCACCCCCCCCCTAAAAAAAAAAACCAAACACCAAACCTAAGAGCCAAATAGGTACACTTTGGAAAGGGTAAGATCAGAGAATTCCTTGGATGCAACGCTGAACAAGCTTCATCTTTCACACTTTGGACATGTAGCTTGGCAAGGCTATTTCTTGGAAAGAAACATCAGGCTTGGAAAGACGGAGGATCAATAAAAGAGAGGAAGGCTCTCCCAATAAAATGGATTGACACTGTGACTTCAGCATAGGCTCTAGTGTCTCAGAGATGATGAGGATGTCACAGGATAGAAAAGGGTTCAGAAGGACTGTTCATAGGGTTGCTATGAATTGTACTAGACTCCACAGCACCTAACAACAACTTCCATTTCAGTGTCCCAAAAGGAAGGAAACGGTTATAACTAAGGTAGAATACTCATAGGTCAAACTCTGAAGATTAGCACTTACTTAAACTCAAAGGTGACACTCCGTTAGATTTTCAAGACTGTAAAAATTAACAGGAGCAGACTGTTAGCAACTGGTGGATTGAAACCTCTGGACATAAGTAGTCTTTAGTTGACCTGCACAACTGGCTAAAAATGATGCCATCAGGGTTCCTTGAAGTTTAAGACTAGCTTCATAAAAAACAGGAGTAGACTAATGTTTACATTGACAAAAAGTATGGCAAGAAAAGCAGAAAGGCCTTTCAAAAATCACTAGAGTAAATTTTAAAGATAATACAACTAGTACTGATTATAATTTCAAGTAAAAACTACATCAAAACAAAGGGAAAATCGAGGGGAAGGGAGACAGCAAAGCACTGAGATTGGTCAAAGGATATGTCTTCTCAATATCACACTTTACTGCTCTAAAGGAAGATATTCTATATGTGGCAAGTATAAGCATGCAGGCTTATGGTAAAAAAGTGCTCCATTTAGATGTGCAAAGCCATACTAATGGAGAACTCAGTGCATGGGTTACCACTAGAAAAATGCAAATAAGGGCAGATGTGTAGCAAATTTCTCATTCATATGAGACATACATCACACCACAATTCTGTAAGTAAACATGCTCTCTGCATACGAGGCGATAATGGGTAAAGTCACACATAATATGTGCATTTCCACAATAATCACAACTCATCTAAAACCTTGGTGCCTGATGTCACTTTTCAGGTACTAAAAAAAAAAAGTCTCCAGTATTTTATGTCCTTTTGCTGACAAAATTTAAATGATCTAAAAGCATCCCCAAAGAGTACAAGAGGAAAGAACACAAATGTTAGCAAATGTGCATTTCGGCTCCACACTCCCAGGGTTTTAGAAGTAATAAAAACCAATTAGATAACACTCAGCAGCTCTAGTGAGAGTGAGCAGTGCAATCTTACCACCACTAATAGGGTTTTTAATAATACATAGGTTTCCTTCTGCAGAGCTGGAGTTGAAAGTAGCAGTAGTATCATTTGCACAGCAATTTGCTGACCAATACTCAATGCAAAAGCATTGCATTAAAGCTCTTGGTCTATTCCGTTTAAGTTGGACAGGCAGTGCTAGTGCAGGACTCTGCAGAGGTAAGAATTGCAAGAGGAAAGAAAAGAGGCAGTGCCTTAAGACTGGTTAAGGTCATAAGCAACTTCAGCAGGAGCATAGGAAGGTACAAGTCTGAAGAATTTAAGGATACAAGCCTAAATTGTTTTAGCCATGGAGTGTAAGCATTAGAGACTTTGATGACACAGAGATGTCCGCTTTGATTGTTAAGTAGAACAACTTATCTGTAGACACAGTGACGGTATACACATTTTTCATACCTATCTGTCAGCAAACACCTATAGAATCTTGTTGAAACAATCATCACTAATCAGGTTAGTTATTTGCCCAACTTCTCTTTGCTTAAACCACTAAGTATATGGGAGATACTTGTCTCATTGGCATGGAAATAATCATTAAAATACTTCCACAACTCTAGTTAATATTGCCTATCCTTTCAAAATTGTCACAATAGTCCTTAAAAGGGAATAGCGTACTCAAGGAGGCAACTGGGAAGGGAGTTCCAATAGGTTGCTCTGTGCCTTCTGCATGCAAATTTGCATCATCTCCACCCCTCATATACTTTTCTTTCTTTTCTTCCACGCTACTCTTTAAAGTATAATCATTTAGGTTTATGAAAAGAATTTCCTCAGGGCATGCAGTTATACTGCAAATTTTGTATGATCAGATCAAGCTTGTGAATAATACATTTGTCTGTGAATAAACTCCCCAGGGCATGTCCTCCTGGCTGAGCCTCTGTGAGGAAGCAGTTGATTGTAATTCAGTCAAGAATGCCAGAGATGTAAATATATGTGGGTGGAGAGAGAATAGAAAAGACTTCAAACCACTGTGAAACCCTTTCCTCCTGAGGATTCAGTGTTGCATTCAAATGCTACTTAGAGAAAGCAGCTGCTGGGTGGCATGAGGTGGAATCATAATAGCATTTAAGGGTGAAGGAGAAAGGAAATTGACCATGACCAAAAATAAGGGGTTGGGCAAGCCAGTCATGTGCAAAGTTATGGATTGCAATCAAGAGAGTTCACGTCTGTATCTGTTGCAGCCAACTTCATAAGCTGTTGCAGCAGACGTAATTCCTCTGAGCTGTTCCATCAGCAAAGTGGAACTTCTAGATCAGTTACCCCCAAAATCTCTTGCAACTTTAATATTTTGTGACTTTGAATTTTCAATGTCTCTATACTAAGGCCTTCCACACTTTCTTTGTGAGGTTAGTCACAAAATAATTAGATCAAGTTCAGTTAAGGAGAGACTAAAGTGCTTCTGATCCAGGCTATGGTCTTCATAATTACTTGGTGTGCAACAGAGCACTGGACAGTTAATAAGGATGACAGATGAGGAACTGATGCCTGTAAGGTGTGATGCTGGAAAAGAGTATTGAACATATCATGGACTGCCAAGAGAACTAACAGATCTGTCTGGAGAGGGTGAAACCAACTTGCACTCTGGGGGCAAGGATTTTGAAGCTCCATCTCACATATTTTGGGCATGTTGCCAAGAGGACCCATCCTTGGAAAAAAGACATCATGTTTGAAAGGGTGAAGGGACAATAGGAAGAGCCAGAGGAGATGGAGTGACACTGTAACTGGGGTAATAGGGACAGGTGTGTTGGATACAGTGAAATTGGCTCAGCATAAGACAGAGTTCAGAGCTACTGTGTTTAGGATTGCTATGAGTTGCAGGTGACTCAATGGCACATAACAACAACAACGAGTCTCTGAGTGGTGAAAATGTTTAATGTAGTCTTTTGTTAACAACAAGGGAGGGGTTTCAAGTTTATTTAGAGGAACCTCAGAAGAAGGGTCTGGTGATTACTGCTAATAAACCACCCATTAACAATGGCAGACATGCAGGCCAGTAGATCATAATTGAGAACCCAGAAATTAACCCATCTACTGATAATTCAATAAGGAAACAAAACCTGACAGTCTCCTCAACAAATGGTACTGCCCAAACTGGACCGATAGCTGCAGAAAGCTAAAGCAGAATCCACATCTCACATCATACACAAAAATTGACTCAAGGTGAATCAGAGAGTTAGGG
The DNA here is from genome assembly GCF_000299155.1 of Elephantulus edwardii. NCBI lineage: Eukaryota > Metazoa > Chordata > Mammalia > Macroscelidea > Macroscelididae > Elephantulus > Elephantulus edwardii. The sequence goes on along the minus strand of NW_006399782.1, from coordinate 15,778,836 downwards.
GTAAAGTCCCAAAGCATAAAGATCATAAGAAACAAAATGGGACCGAATTAGATCTAGCCTGTTATATAAAGAGGCTGACAAATACAGCCAGAAATATACAACCAGAAAAAGATAAAACTGACGAATGAGACCTTAATCAATTAATTCCCTTTCATCAATTAAGATGTGAAAAGACTTGGTAACAGTTGTTTTTGTTATGTGCCATCTAGTCACCTGTGACTTATAGTAATCCTATATAAAATAGCTCTGAACTCTGCTCTATCCTGAGCCAGTCTCACTGTTTCTGACACACATACCCCATTATCTCAGTTACTGTGTGAATCCATCTCATTGGAGTTTTCCTCTCCTGTGCTGTCCATTCATCCTTCCAAGTATGGTGCCCTTATCCAAGGACTGATCTCTCCTGGCCACATGCCCAAAGTATGTGAGACGGCGATTCAGAATCCTTGCCTCTAAAAAGCAGCCTGGTTTCACCCTCTCTAGGATAAACCTCTTGACAGTTGTCCGTGGTAGGTTCAATAATCTTCTCCAGCACCACAACTCAAACATATCAATTCTTCTGTCATCTTGGGTCATTGTCCAGTTCTCTGATGCATACAAAGTAATTGCAAAGACCAGACTGACATCATCACTTTTCAGCACATTTTTGAGAGGTCTTTGACAGGCATACGTTAATGTTGATTCATTTTAGAAAACACAGTATATAAGAATGATTAGATGCAACACAATATGAATGAAGAAATATAGGAAACACAATGTAAATGAATGAAACACAATGTATATAAATTTTGTATGCAAACCAATATAAAATATAAATAAATTAAGAAAAACAAAACAAAACAAAAAACCCTACAGAGTACTGGGGGTAGGTACCAGAGACAATAAGGTCCAATTAAGATAGAGAAGCATTCAGAGCTGTTGTACTTAGGGTCACTATGAACTGCATGCAAATTGACGTCACATAACAACAGTAAACATAGAGCACATTTCCTCTATACGCATGAAGTCGCCATGACTTCACAAAGAGTTGAGGATTTTGTTTCATTTCTAGGTAATGAGAAATATGGCAGAGTTTGCATTTTTATATGGGATTCCTTTATAGGACTGACTGGGAGTGGACAAAAGGTAAATAGGAGCTAATGATATGTCAATCTACTGTTTCCGAGGGGAGTGTGATTTTGAAAACAGAACAAGCTAATTTCTTTAAATACACATTCTTAAGACTCTTCATTGGAAGACCATGACTCAGGAGGCCCCAGGGATCTATTTAAGCAAGGATTCCAAGTGAATTTTACGATCAGGTTAGTTTGAAAAAAGCTCAAAGAGAAGAGCTTCTGGCATTGAACTGACTTCAGGGAAAGCTTTCCTTTTTTTGAGATCTGTTATTTTTATCAAGCAAAAATGAAGAAATTATTAATATAAGATACAAGAACTGAGGGTGGATCAAAATGATAGGTTTCCAGCAATCCCCCAAGCAAGCATTAGAACTCATATCTTTTTTCCAGCTTTTCCCCCCTTTTGTTGAGACACTTGAACTCTGCCATCTCCATGGAGGGTACATGCCAGATCTATTTGGAAACCAATAAATTCCCTTCTGAGAATGTCTGAGCACAAAAATTGAAATTAAACATGTAAAGAAAAGCGAGAGTGCTCGAGTTGAGTTTCGAGTACATTTAGGTGAAGAGGTTAACTCTCCTTGAAGGCGTGTATGTGCATTTTCCTACAGCCTGCATCCTTTCTTGTCTCACTCTTTGCCATCTGATTTTCCTCCCTATTGATTTTCTTTATTCCATCCTTGCATCTTTCCTTATTTTCAAGTCGATGATACTTACTCTACCTTAACTTACTGCACTATATTTACTTTCAATTAAGGTTGCTAAATGAAAAGTACGAAACAGAGGCATTGTTTGTGTTTCGCAACCACGTAATCACTAAACGAGTAAAAGCAATACTGATATTTTCTGAAATTCTACATATAAAGTAGCAATGTGCCTTTTATTACTTAATAGACTGGAACTACTTTCCTGTATCACCACAGTAAGCTACAATTTTGATAATGCCTCCAAACATCATGATCATTCAGGAAAAAAAAAATATATGTATTTTTTTATTGACTATAAAGCTTCTTTCAGGTAATGTTTCCAACATCTAGCGCAGCTTTTGAATCCTACTAGGTTTCAAGAAAACTATTCTGATTAATGAATATATCAATGTATGAATGAATACATGCAAATAGGAATACATTCAAATAAGAAGCAATGCTTATGAGCACTTTATAGATATCTTTATTCATGTGGTGGGAAAATGCGACTGTTTGCAGTGTCAATCAAACTTTTGTGAAGGTGACACTGAACAAGAAGTCACCATCCTGGACTGGCTCCAAAATGTCTAAGGTTTAGAATGCACACTCTCTTGCCCAAAGATAGTCCACTGTTTCTGTTCTCTGAACCTGCCCTCTCTAGAACTACAGTGTGGTGGCCAGTCTTTGGAGAAGGATATCATGCATGGAAAGGTGGAGGGACAATGCAAGAAAGGAAGATCCTGGATGGGATGGATTGACACAGTGACTGGGGCAATAGGAGCAGGTGTGTGATAGGGCAGTGAGATTGGCTCAGGACAGGACAGAGTTCAGAGCTACTGTGCATAGGATTGCTATGAGTTATAGGCGACTAGACAGCACATAGCAACAATAACAATTTCATGGTCACAGAGGATATGGGGAAACTGTTTCTATGTCTAATCTTAGAACCATTTGCTCAGATTATGTTATGTTTACTGCTTTTTGCTAGATTAAGTGGAGAATATAAAAATGTAGAGAGTTTTAGCTTTTTATGTACTAGGGTTAACCATGAAATTTGTTATTTTTCATTCTCCACACTGAAATCCAAAAATATTTTAAACAACGTGAGCATAGATGCACTATAGATAAGTGATACACAGCAATGTCTTCTAAGCTTTCAAACGGAATTTAAGATGGACATGGGCGGTTCATAAAAAAAGATGTTTGTAATGATGGAGAGACTTTGCAAGCACAAAAAGATGGGGAAAAGGCTTCCATGGGTAAAGAAGGACAAGCTCAAGACACTTCAAATGAGTATCATAATATTAAGAAAGCCAGCATAAATGAAGTGATTCTAGGTATGGCCTGGTAAGATCCTGGATGAGAGAAATGTAACATCATAATGTCTGTGTACTAAGTATGATGTTCCTTTTCTCTCATCCAGGATCATTACCAGGATATACCTATATATGTTTAGTGAGTTACCATGGAGTATTTATGAACTAAAGTAAAACCCAAGAAAAGCTGGGTAGCAAAATACAATTTAAAGTTCACTACTGTAAAGTCAGAACCAGTTCAAAGCTAACTCTCCACTGGAATTGTTAGCTATAAATCTCATTGGGGGTAACAGATAATCTTTCTCCTATGAAGTTATGGGTGATTCAAACCTTCAGAGACATCTAACCTTTGTATTAGCAGCACAACCCCCTATGAACTAGATTATCAGAACTTCCTATAAAAAGGCATCTGCTGGATTTGTGCTGTGCAACGGTGATAATGCATAGAGAGAGAATAAAAAATATTCTTGGCAAGATATAAATAAATTTTTACCTAAGTGCATATTTTACAGAGTTAAAATTATCCCTTCTAAACTTTAGGCTCAGATTATTCATCATTCTCCATGGAGCAGCTGCTGGATTTTAACTGTGTACCTTTGGTATTGCAACACAGCTTCTCACCACTAGGCACCAATACTGGAAAATTCAGACATTGCGTTATAAAGTTGGAAAATAAATTGACATAAAAATTGGCCATTGTATGTTGTTGTGTAAAATCAAGTCAGAACAATCTCATAGCTGACCCTCTGGTGGGTTTTCAGAGGCAGTTAATTGCGCAGGAGATTGCCCATCCTTCGTCTGCAGAGCAAATGGTGGATTTGAACTGCATGCTTTCAGGATTGAAGTGCAGATTCTTGCCACCAGACCACCAGAGCCTTTTTGGCCATTGTATGATGTCTAAATACAGAAAAATAGCCTCATAAATTTAGAAAAGTCTCTTTATGCAAATCTGTTAATGAGAATGAACACTCCTGTGGCAAATGACATACTGATAAACATAGTTATAGTACTCAGTGATACTCCACAATTTAAAAACAAAAATGAACCACCTCTCCCATAACCGAGAAAACATAAATAAAATCCAGTGAGTAAAAAGAACCATCAGAAAGGTATTCTTTGCCTTGGGTGAACCAACCTTAGAAATTGCACCATTTGTACCTTGATCCTCAGGAAAAAACACATGACAGTTATGAAATTATATTTTAAGAAAGTATCCTCTCAGTTTTATTGAACAGAAATTGAAAAGCTCAATCCTTAGGGACATGGTACTTGAAGAAGAAGAAAAAAAATTATATTTTCTACTTTATTCTAGTAAGAACTGGGAGCATATACATATAATAGCTAAGTTATACTGGTTACCGTCTTGTTGGTAGTATACTAAACATTTTATTTGTATTAACTTCTTTAATTATTCTAATGACATAGTGCTTTGATACGATTAGTGTAGAAAAACGAAGAGGTACAGAAGTTATGAAATCATATCAGAGATTATGTAGCTAGCATGTGGCAGAGCAGAGATGATGGATGAAAAGAATTTTCCCATCCGCTCAAATCCAGGCCGTTCCTTATAGCCCTTTGGTGTCTTCCCAAACTGGGTGATGGTTAACAATGAATCAATAGCATGACTCACATGACCCATGTGCAGACACACTGAATTGTCTGATGACCTAGTAAACTGTGATGCCTCTTTGGACAGGCACTATGCTCTTTAAGTGTCAATAGAATGCAGTAGGAAAAGTTTCTTGCATTTAATAAGCTGTCCTTTTATCTTTTGCTTCATAATATGACCTCTGCCAAGTTAGTTAGTCTCCAAATAGTTTTCATTCATAATCTGCTAAAGCGAACAACAAAAGACGATTATTTTATGTTGCAAAGGTTAAACAAGTATATGTGAAAACATTTTGTTAACAATATCTCAAAGAATTGGATTGCCTATAAAGTGTTACATAAACATTGTTGAGAAGCTTATTGTAAATACAGTTTTCCTACCACAACGTTCTCAAAACATAAACAAACGCCCCTTTCTCATCATTGCATCAACTTCCATCTGCACCAGGAGTTTCCTTGTCCTGACAGTCCTCTCAGGCCATTTGTGGGATACCTCCATCCACCTATGTGGTTGCTGAGTACCAAGCGGGCAGCTGTAAAATTCGCCTCTGCAGATCTCTGAGCCAGGGTTTATTGCAAATGATGGATGCTCTATTGAAAATTTGGGCTCTTTTTCCTTTTTCTTAAATCAACCATTCAGAAAATTTTTAAATCAAAGTTTTGCTTTTCTGTGCCTATCCATGCATTCCGTGTTAATTATCATTTATTTCACATGTCAATACGTGTGTGTGGGGGAGTGGAAATTTAGGCTTTTAATTAAAAAAAAAATTGCAAATAATGTAAATTCCTGTCTTAACCATCAACTGACTTGCTTTTAGTAAGGGAATGATAAAAATAACTTCTTATCTCTACAATTAGCTGCTAATTATTTTTTTTAATAATTTTATCTTTTGAGGAGATTAAGAAATGTTATCACAGTTCAACATATATGTTATAATTTACAAATGGCAAAATCGATGCCAGCAATTAAGCCAATAAATTAGAGAGGTCTTTCTTTAAGATAGTCTACCAGTTATATTTATCCTATGAGTATATTCTTCTGCTGGCCAGGATATTAGTGATTTATCTTTCTCTAATGATGTGCCTGATCCAGGCCATGGTCTTTGCAATCACATACTATTCATCAGAGAGCTGGACAATGACTAAGAATGACAGAAAAAGAATTGATGCCTTTCAGTTGTGGTGCTGTAGTAAAGTACTGAACAAATCATGGACTTAAAAGAGAACAAATAGGTCTGTCTTGGAGAGGTGAAACCAAGTTTCTCCTTGGATGCAAGGATTTTTAATCTCTATCTCAAAAACTTTGGCCAAGTGGGACCAGTCCTTGGAGAAGGACATCATTCTTGGAAGAGTGGAGGGAAAAGACTAGAGAGGAAAACTCTGGATGAGATGGATTGACATGATACCTGGGGCAACAGGATTAAGTGTGTCGGAGTTAGTCATACTGGCTCAGGATAGGGTAGGGTTCAGAGCTGTTGTACATAGGATTGCTATGAGTTGCAGGTGACTTGACGACACATAACAACAATAACAAATGTATCTAAAGGTAGCTCTTTTTTACAGGGAGTTTCATTCAGTGTTGTAAAAAGGCTTCTCGTCTCTGGTGGTTCAAATCCATCAGTAGCTCCATGAGAAAAAGATGGACAATATTTTCTGGTGCAATTTATAGGTTCAGAAAACCCATGAAGGGTCAATTGAGTCCATTCCACATGGACAGAAATTAGTCTTGAGTCAAATGTATTTAAGAAACCTTGGTGTTACAGTGCTGAAGGTTGGCTTTTATTTTTTTTTAATATGAACCAAAATATGCTCATTAAAATCCAGCTGATTTACGGGAGAAAAATTGTCGGTCCTCTCCACACCTCCTTTCTGCTCACATAAAGATTTATAACCTCAGAAATTTGATGGAGAGCAACTATGACTTGGCATTGGAATAATTTTTGGGGTCAAATTTCTTTAAATACTATTTTATATCGACCGTCTAAAAATATTAAAACTATTTTAACTCTATTTTATTCTAGTATTTACTGATCCCACCCTCCTAAATATACACATTTTATTTAAATACATCAAATAATTCTGTGGGTGGTAAAGTTGAAAGCTATCAGTCATCAGTGTGCTGTAATGTGCTGGCTTGTATGTTGTTTTCATGTTGGAAGCTCTGCTCTCATATAGCAAATACCAGCAGAGTCACTCATTGATGGACAGGTTTTAGGCGGGCTTCCAGACTAATACTGACTAGGAGAAAAGCCTAGGGATCTATTTCAAAGAATTATTTAATAAAACCCCTTGAACTTGCAACAAAACATTGTTTCAGCTCTTTTGATTTGAAATGAAATCAGGAAAGATCAATGTCAAGAAGAAGGCAAGGGAGATTCTCAGTGGGACACTTTGGCACAATAGTAACAACAATGAACTCAATTATGCCGATGATCAAGTGGATGGCCAGGATTGGGCAACACTCTGTTGTGCATATGGTTACCTCGATTTGGAATAGATTTAATGGCAGCCACTTACCTAGACTAAAACCGATGATACACCAAAATCATACAATCATTTATTCCCTTAATGAATAACATTTTCTGTGACTTCTTGATTTCATTTCACACAAATATTTCCTGATTTTTTTTTATTATACCATCCTTCCTGGAAATCACAAATTATTTTTTAAGAAATGAATATAGTGTGTTTACTTTTTTTCGACATTAAAAATCTCCAATCAAATTATAAAGGTTGCCAGTTCAAGGTCACCTAGTAGCCCAGACTTAGTGGTTTGCTTTTGCAAAGATTCAAAAGCTACAATTATAACTAAAGCCACTGCCATCAAACCAATTACAACTCATGGCAATCTTATAGGACAAAGCAGAACTGCCTCATAGAGGGGTTTTGTTCTTGTTGTTGTTATTGTAAGGTGCTACATGGTTCAAGGCCAACAGCAACAACACAAGAGAAAGATGGACAATCTCCTCCCATGTGAGTAAATGCCTCTGAAAACCCACTGGAGGGTCAGCCATGGGTTCGTTCTGACTCTACAGTTCGCAACAACATAGTGACTCTATAAACTACAAATCTGAACTTTGCCCAATTTACCATCTTCATATTCTTTGATACTCTCCAGCCTTTTGTTATAGTCACCATGTCGTCCATCTTGTTGAGAATCTTCCTCTGTTTCTCTGACTCTCCAACCTTCCCAGTATGAATTTCTTACCTCCTCCAAGAGTTCCTAAGGCTGCCACATCTTTGTGGAAGCAGGCTGTCACATTTTTCTCCCATGAAGCAGTAACAGGTTCCAATTGTCAATTTTCCATCTAGTGCCCAAGTGTTCAACTACTGTGCCACCAAGTGTCCAACACTTGTTGTTATGTGCCATCAAGTCACCTGTGACTAATAGAGACCTTACATACAACAGTTCTGAAGACTGCCCTGTCCTGAGCCAGTCTCACTAACTATGACACATCAATCCCCATTGCCCGAATTACTGTATCAATCCATCTCATCTGGGGTCTCCTCCTGCACTGTTCCTCCACCTTTTGGAACATGATGTTCTTCTCCAAAGATTAGTGCCTCCTGGCCATGTGCCTCCAGCCTTCAAGGAGAAATTTGGTTTTACCCAGTTCAAGACAGACCTATTTGTTTTCTTGGAAGTCCATGGTATGTCCAAGACTCTTCTCTAGCACCACAACTCAAGGGTATCAATTCTTCTTCTGCCATTCTTAGCATTTCTCTAGCTCTTTGAGGCATAGCAAGTAATTGCAAAGGCCATGGTCTGGGTTAGGTGCATGTTAGTCCTTAGTCTGACATAATTGCTTCTCAGCACTCTAGAAAGGTCTCTGACAACTGATTTACCTATTGCAATTCATCTTTTGATTTCCTGACTGTTGGAGCCAAGAGAGTTGATGGTAGAGCTGAGCAAAGCTGTAATTGTTAACAACCTCAATCTCTTCTCCATTCATCATGATGCTGCTAATTTTCCCAGTGGAGAGAATCTTTGTCTTCTTGATGTTGAGCTTCAATCCACATTGAAGACTACAATTCTTTGCAATTAAGACCAAGGAAAGCTTATTCACTACCCCTAGGGGTCACCAGAAATCAGAAGCCTCTCTACGACAATGAGTTTGTTTTATCAAATAATTAAAGTATTTTGATGGAATTAGGTGTGTTAGAGTCAGTCAGACTGGCTCAAGATAGGGCAGGCTTCAGAG
>NW_006399782.1:15767004-15768463 GCF_000299155.1 Elephantulus edwardii | reverse complement strand
TTCTAAAATTTTCCCAAAATTATATATTACAATTACTGGTATAGTGTTACACTCAGAAAATATTAGTAAAAGAACAAGGTAAATAATTATTTACTATTATTTCCTATACTATCAAAATGATGAGGAACGGAAACTGTTGAAAAAAAAGCTTTCCATTAGTTCAGTATGAGATTAAATATAATTTCTCATCTAGTTCTGAAAATAATGCTGAAGGAATTGAGACATCATTTTCGGTTTATTTACTAAGAAATAAATATAGTATTCTTACCATGAAATAAGATTGTAGATAATGTTACTTTTGATATTCACCTCTGAAAACCCACAGGAGGTGAACTATGGCACACAACAATAACACAATCTATATATCATGACAGAATATAGTTATTTCAAACTCCATAACTACACACAGAGTGGCAGGATAATGTTGGCTCTCTGAGGTACTCATTGGCATCAGACATACCAATCCATACCTCATTGCTGTGGAGTCACTTCTCTCAAATTTTCAACTCTGTAACCTGTATGGTCCCCAGCAGAGCCAGTCTTGGAGAGGGTGAAACCAAGTCTCTCCATGGAGGCTAGGATTTTGAAGCTCTGCCTCACTTTCAGCATGGCCAGGAGGGAGAGTCCTTGGAGAAGGATATGCTTGGAAGGAAGGATGGACAGCACAGGCGAGGAAGACCCTGGATGAGATAGATGATACAGTACTGGGGCAATGGAGGTTGGTGTGTCAGAATTAGTGAGAATGGCTCAGGATAGGGCAGAGTTCAGAGCTTCTGTACACAGGGTCACTATGAGCCACAGGCAACTCAGTGGTGCATAACAATAACAATAGCAACCTGTATGGTAACAGACTTATGTATTTTTTTTTCTTTTAGAGTGATAACCGACCTCCTACATGTTGGTTACTAGCCAAACGCTTAACCACTGAACCACCATGGAATACCTATTTACTCCTAAATGACAAAAAGAATAGAAGAAAACAAGCTACACAGATTTTTCAGGTCCCACTAAAATAGTTGTCTTAATGAAAGAAAATAACAAAACAGTCTTTGGCCAGGAAATTGGTAGACCTTCAAAAAATAACAGCCTGCTACTAAGTGACTGTTGTTATGTTGTTGTTGTTGTTGTTGATTATCATCAAGTCAAGCATAGTGACCCTATGAACAAAAGGCCTGAAGACTTTCTATAACTATCATTGATTTTTCAGGCTTGAGTTTCCAGAGGTATGTGGTTTAGGAAATGGATGCCACTCCTGCTTCAAACCTGTCTTGAACTGGGAGCTCCAGCAAACTCGGTCCACCATGGGCAGCCATTTGACCACTTGTTGTTGTTGATTGCATTCGAGTCAAGCATGACTCATAGTAACCCTATGAACAAAAGGCCTGAAGGCCCTCAACAACAGTTGACATTCATTAAAGTTAATAGAGTTTCCAGAGGCATGCTATTTAGAAAGTGGATG
>NW_006399782.1:15763721-15766299 GCF_000299155.1 Elephantulus edwardii | reverse complement strand
CACAAGTAGGCATCTAGTTACCTAATCTTTGACCCATCTGAAAAAACCCACTATGAATGAGAATATCTTTTCTCATAACCCATGTAGAGACTATGATACATGTGTGCATAATTATAATGTCATTACTCTCTAACTTTCCCAGCTGAAATGGTGAGAGGGCAAGGTTCTCTCACAACTGATGATGATTTGCCTGCAAGGATGAAAGTCGTGAGTTGAGCAGTCTGTGCTATGGTATTGCTCACAACAGTTATTTGATTTCCAGGCATTTACTGAAAAGCCTTAGAAGCCCATTCTTTAACCTAACAAGCTCGAGCGCACTAAGCTGTAAGGAAAGCTCAGCCTTCTCTCACCTCACCGCAGCTCACGGAGGGAGAGAGGGAGGCTGTCAGGGCTTGGAACGAGGCAGGACATAATGAAGCTGATGTTTTGGGGTCAATCCCTTATACCCTACACCTCATTAAGTTTATATCCAAGAGGGAAAGGTCCAAAGTTACTTTTAGAATACTAACCTTTTTCTCTTGCCTTATGACAAAGTAGATCTTATGCAGGAAAAGAATAAAAGGAAATTAATCTAAACTTACATTCCTTGTATGCAATTCTTAAAAATTAACACAAAAGATAGAAAGTTAATGTTTCAAAATGTTCATTGCTTATAATACTCACCTTTCCCTAAATATTTACCTTCACATACTGTAACATTTTCTTTCAAGAGCTGACCAAATGTGCATTGTGCCTTTCATATACTCTGATGTAGAAATTATCTGGAATTGCCTACTGCAAAAGCAGCTTTGATAAGATACTCTGTTCCTTTCTGTTCTCCAACTCTTCCTTCTTTTTTCTCTAGGTCCTTTTTACCCTTCCTTTTCTTAGTTTAAACTTCAGGGTTCTCTGTTTTCACTCAAAATCCATCTTAAGATAATTTTAATGATAGAATTTATCTCTGGCTATCATTTTTCTAAGAAGATCTGACCACAGTAAGTGGACCATGGTGTGAAGGTCAACCATACAAACAAATGCAAAGGTAGTTTTTACAGTTGTTAACACAAAGGTCAAACCTCACTAGTGGATGCGAACCAGTGGCAATTTCCTTTGAAATGTGGACAATCTCCTCCCCTGTCATTTACAGCCTCAGTAACCCACTGAAGGGTCAATTATGAGTTGACTCCAAGTTAATTGAATAAGTATTCTTTTGAGTAATAATGGTAGAGATGCAAAATCTCAAAGGTCAAGGGTAAACCATGCAAAAAAAATTAAAAAGTCCCCTCATGAGATTAAAGCTGTAGATTATTTGAGCCTATGATAAGAAGTCCAAGGGGACCAGAACATGGGGTAAAGATGAATGTGAAATTTGAGAATAGGTAGGGACAACAAGTCAGACTCTCTCTCTCTCTCATATATATATATGTATGAGTGAATGTCCTTTTTCTGCTCCTTGAGAACGGTTTCAGCCATGCCAATGAAAAATCTAAAGAAATGTAGGCAGAATGGTAGTCTACATACATGGCCCTTTAGATCCAAATATATATATATAATTTATTAATATATTTATAAATAGTATGTACATACATACATACATTCATAACCTGGCCCTTTGAATCCATGTGTATTCAATTCAAAAGCTGAGCTTACTTTAATATGGATACATGAAGTATATGTTATAGAGCAGGAATCATAGAGTTAGATTTCTGACTACGTGCAGAAAGAAATCACTACATTACAGATATAAATATATCACAGATATTCCCTGAGTAAAGAGTTGTTGATGATGTTGTGAATGGCCTTTGAGTTGAATGATGCACAGTGACCCTGTGAACAAAAGGCTTGAAGCCCCTGTTACAACTATCGACATTTATCAAACTTCATAGAGTTTCAGGAGGCATGTTATTTAGGAAGTGGAAAGAGTTCAAAATGGGATATTCTTTCTAGAGCTGTCTTAAACTAATATATGGCATTCTTCCACTGATGCCAAGGATACAGTAAATTCTTAAGTAGCAAGTGTTTTATATTTATTGTTGATCTGGTATACTGTTGAGTTGGAACTGATCCACAATTGACCCTCCAGTGAGTTTTTAGAGGCAGTAAATCACACAGGAGGAGATTTGCGATCCTATTTAAATGCAGCAGCTGGTGAATTTGAACCACACAACTCTGTAGGGGCAGTGTAATTCCTTACCACTAAACTACTATTTTTTTCATTTTATAAAAATGAGTGTATAATTCTCCTTAAATTCTCTAACTACTCATTTATCTAAAGAAAATACAAAATGTGCTATTATCCTATTATTGAAAGTTCTTTTAAAGCTTAAGGTCACTACACATCTAAGGTTTGGTTGGTTATTTTTGTTTCTGTTTTTTAATTGATACACTATACACAGTATATATAAAGGAATCTTGGCCAAGTCACAACATCTGGGGTTGTACTCCATCAAGATAAAATGAATGACAATTGTCAATGATGGATCTTTGGGCCTAGACCAGAATCTAGATGACTTTACTCCACAATGAACCAAGATCTCTTAGGCTGATATTTTTCTTACTCTAAAGTAAACCACCTAACATAGACCATGTTGTTGTTGTT
>NW_006399782.1:15752998-15759961 GCF_000299155.1 Elephantulus edwardii | reverse complement strand
CAGGAACAGATTTGAGGCCTTGAACACTACTGAGCAAAGACCAGATGAGCTGTGTGAGGTTATCAAGAATATCACACAGGAACAATGCAGGGGGGTCATGACAAAAGCAAAAGAGGAAGACAAAGATGGATATCAGAAGAGACTGAATATTGCATTAGAGTGCCAAGAAGCCATATCAAAGGAAAGAAATAAAGGTATTAAAGAACTGAACAAAAAAGCTTCAAAAGGAAGCACGAGAAGACAGAGTACAGTGTTAATAATGAAATGTGCAAAGAGCTGGAGTCAGAAAACCAAAGGGGCCATACTCACTCAGCAATTCTTATGCTCAAGAAACTGAAGGGCAAATTCAAGCCTTGAACTGCAATACTTAAAGATGCTTTTGACAGATTATTACATGATCAAGGAAGTATTAAAAGAAGACGGAAAGAATTTGTGGACACAGAAGAATTTCATGAAACAACATATGAGCAAGAGCCTGTGCTGATAAAAGAAGAAGTTCAATCTGCTCTGAAGAAATTGGTAAAAAACAAGGCCCCAGGAATTGATGGTATACAAATTGATATATTTCAACAAACAGATGCTGCCCTTTGATGTGCTCACCAGGTTGTGCCAAGAAATCTGGAGGACAACTACCAGGACTCTGACTGGAAGAGATCTATATTTGTTCCCATTCTAAAGAAAGGTGATCCAACAGATTGTGAAAGTTATCAAACAACATCATTAATATCACATGCATGCAAGATTTTGCCGAATATTATCCAAAAACAACTGGAACAGTAAATCAACAGAAAATTGCCTGAAATGCAGGCTGGGTTTCAAAGAGGCCGTGTTACTAGAGATATTGCAGCTAATGTTAGATAGATCTAGTACCAGAGGAATGTCTATCTGTGTTTCACTGACTATGCAAAGGCATTTGACTGTGTGGACCACAACACAAGCTATGACTAACTCTAAGAAGAATGGGAATCCCAGAACACTTGAACGTGCTTATGCAAAATCTATGCTTGGACCAAGAGGCAGTCATCAGAACAGAGAATGGAACCACTGCATGATTCTATACATGTAGAATTTAGAAAACATTTTTAATGTGGCTGATGATAACCACACCACAATTCATGGATCCATAAATACTGAGAGGCAAAATTTGTGTTTAATGCTGGAAATAATTATATAAACTAAGTACTAGGGTATCACAACTCTATAGATATCCAGCTCACAAAGGTTAAATTATTTGTCCAAAGTTACACACATAGTACATGGGGGAATAAGAATATGTACAAAGGTCTGTCTTATTCCAAAGCCATTATATTTAGAAATAACAGGTATAACTTTGCTTGTCTGCACCCTCAAATATGATATCACCATTGTGAAAGATTATTGCTATCTTTTTCTCTGTAGAAAACTTTATTCATAATTCCAATATTGAGAACAGACTGTACCAGAAAAAAGTATCTGCCTGTGATTCATTGACTATGCAATGAAGTTTGATATGTAGATCACAACAAATTGTGGCTAACGTTGATAAGAATAGGAACTACAGAACACTTGATGTGAGACCTATACTTGGACCAGGAAGCAGTCATCAGAACAGAACAATGAAAAACTGCATGGTTCAAAATCAGGAAAGGAGTGTGTCAGGGATACATCTTGTCTTCATATCTTTCAGTCTACATGTGGAACAGATTATTTGGGAACCTGAACTCTGACTAGGAATATGGCATCAGGATTGGAGGAAGACTCATCAACAACCTATGTTATGCAGATGACATAATCTTGATTGCAGAAAATGAGGAGGGCCTGAAGCACTTGCTACAGAAGGTCAAGGACTGTATCTTCAATATGGATTGAAGCTCAACATGGAAAAGACAGATATTCTCTCCAATTGGGCCAACTGTCAGCACCATGATAGATGGAAAAGAGACTGAGATTGTTTACAATTTCAACTTGCTTGGTTCCATAATCAACACTCTTGATACTATTAGTCAGGAAATAAAAAGATGAATTGCACTGGGAAAATCTGTCATTAGGTACCTTTCTCGAGTGCTAGGAAAGTAATGGTGTCAGTATGAAGACTAAAGTACACATCATCCAAGCCATTGTCTTTGCAATTACTTGTTATACATCAGCGAACTGGACAATAACTATGGATGACAGAATAAGGATGAATAAATAAAGTTTTATTGCTTTATTTAATTGGTAAACCCTAAATAAAAATGTCAGTTACTTTACATTAGCCTGTGGCTTTCTTTGTCCTGAATTTTCCTTCACTCCCTTTAAATTGGTAGAAATTAATTTCTACAAAAAGTAATTAAAAAATAAAAAATTAATTTCAACTTTGAGTTTTGGTACTGGAGAAGAGTGTCAAGCATGCTATGGACTGCCAAGGGAACAAACAGGTTTGTCCTCAAGAAGGTGAAACCAAGTTGCTCCTTAGAGGCAATAATTTTGAAGCTTCGTGTCATATACTTCAGGCATGTTGCCAGGAGGGATCAGTCCATAGAGAAAGATATGATTCTTGGAAGGATGGAGGGACAGCACAAGAGAGGAAGACCTTGGCTGAGATGGATTGGCACAGCAACTGGGAGAAAAGGGGTAGGTGTGCTGGAGACAGTACAATTGGCTCAGGATAGGACAAGGTTCAGAGCTATTGTGCATAGGGTCACTATGAGTCACAGGCGACCTGATGGCACATAAGAACAGAAAGAGCCTTACCCTTATGGTATGATTATTTTTCTTCTGAGAAACAGACACCCAGAATTACTCACTCATGCTCTTGAAGAATAAACTCCTAAGAATTCTACACTGGGCAGAGGGTTTCAGAGGATGTAAACAGCTCAGAAGCTCATTGGTCTCTTGAGGAGTCTCTGGTGAATAACAGCAGCAGAGGCATATGGCCTTTGGGTTACCATTGAAATTACATTTGGGCTAAGAACCACTATCATTGCCAGGTGGGTATTTTTAAGGTAATATAATTTTTTCTCCTTTACATAGGACTTAATGTCATCACTATTTCAGGTAGTAATACCTAAACACCGATCTCCCTTCTAAAAGATGATGCATGTCCACGGAAAAGAAAAAGAAATTAATTTCTACCAATTTAAAGGGAGTGAAGGGGAATTCAGGACAAAGAAAGCCACAGGCTAATGTAAGGTAGCTGACATTTTCATTTAGGATTTGCTAATTAAATAAGACAATAAAACTTTGTCAAAGCTTCAGCTCAGATATTTCAAGCATGTTTTTAGGAGAGGCTATTTCTTATAGAAGGACAGAATCATGCTTGGAAAGGTGGAAGGTCTTCAAAAGGGAAGAAGACCCTTCAATCAGATGAAGGAACACAGTGATTGATGAACACAATTGGCTCAGGTTATGTCAGATAGCACAAGGATGGCACAGGCTAAGATAGGTTTCAGGTCTGTTGTTCTTAGAGTTGCTACTTGTCTTACTTGACACAGGGCACCTAACAAAAACAACAATTAAATATAAAATATCCCTACACAATCTTTTGTCAGTCAACAAGACAGACAACTAGAACTGCCACTGAGAACATAACAAAGCCCCTAATGCTGCCTCAGAGTAGGTATCTACAATAATTTGAAAAGGTTTATAATACTCACCAACATGTTTTAAAGAAGTCACTTCTAAAATACTCAAATGTTACCAACATCCCATATAGGAGATAGCACATAGAATCAACATGCTAGAGTGGGACCATAGCTTTTGATGGTTTATAGGGATTTCTTTCTATTGTTATTGTTCATTTATTTTAATATAGCTAAGGAAAGCCCCACTCTTAAAATTCCTATATTACGTTTGTTGTTGTCTACCACTGAGTCAGAACGAACTTATAGCTAACTCTTGAGCAGGTATTCAGAGGCAATAAATCATGGGAGGAGACTGCCCTTCTTCTGTCCTGGGATCATCTGGTGGATTTGAACCACATGACTATGGATTAACAACACAACTAACTTCTTACCACTAAGTCATCAAAGTTTCCAAAGGTCTATGATGGACATCTACTTATATGTAAGAATATGATAAATTATAAAAGAAGTGTAAAACAATGGGTATAAATAGTAATCAAATGAATTATACTAAAGAATTTATATGTAACATTTTGCTTACAAAAAAAGATGCTCAGTTTGTAACACATATTGTATAAATATTTTAGATAAAAGAAAGCACTTGCAGAAAATGTAATATTTATTAGATCTGTGGAGAGAAATTACAGAGTTTCTAAAATTTCAAAGAAATCAAAAGGAGAAAAGTCAGCATATTTACTACATAACAAACTTATAAGAAAGAAAAGTTAAAAAAATGGAAGGCAGGAAAATTTCCAGAGAGTATTTAGTGATTAGAATCTGTATGATATGCAGATGCCATTCTCACAAATAAGAAAATTAAGACATAAATAAAGAAATATTGTTGTTATTGTTGATGTTATTACACAATATTGTTATTGTGTGCCATCAAATCATGTGTGACTCATAGTGACCCTATGTACAACAGCTCTGAGCCCTGACCTGTCTTGAGCAGGTCTCACTGACTCTGACACATCTATCCCCATTGCCTAAGTCACTGTATCAATACATCTCATCCTTTCCTGTTCTGTCACTTCACCTTTCTAATCATGATGTCATTCTTCAAGTACTGGTCCCACCTGGCCATGTGCCCAAAGTATTTGGAATGGAGATTCAAAATCCTAGCCTCCAAGGAGAAACTTGGTTTAAACCTCTTTAAGACAAATCTAGGGTTGGGGTTCTTTGGGCAGTCCATGGTATGTTCAAGACTCTTCTCCAGCAAAACTCAAAGGCATCAATTCTTCTGTCATCCTTATTCATTGTCCAGCTCTCTGATGCATAGCAAGTAATTGTGAAGGCTATGGCCTGGATCAAGCACACATGCACCTTAGTCTCTAGACTGACACTGTTGTTTCTCAGCACTCTGAACAGGTCAATGACAGCAGATTTTAACCAATGCAATTCATCTTTTGATTTCCTCACTTCTGGTGTCAAAAGTGTTGGTTGGGGAGCAAAGCAAGCTGTAATTTTTAACTGCCTCAATCTCTTCCCCATCTATCGTGGTACTGCTAATTGGCCATAGTGCAGTCTTCAATATGAATTGCACCATAATGTAAAGAATATAAACATTTTTCACCACTGAGTCAATAGGCAACATCATGATAGATGGAGAAAAGATTGTAATTGTCAGTGATTTCCTATGATTTAGATCCATAATAAATTCTATTGCTACCAGCAGTCAGGAGATTAGGAGACGTATTGCATTGGGAAAGTATGCTATCAGAGACCTCTCCAAAGTCCTGCAGATCAATGATGTCAGTTTAAAAGGTAGGGTTCTTCTGATTCATGCCATAGTCTTTCCAATCCTGCTATGCAACTGAGAGATGAAAAATGAATAAGTATGACAGAAGAATAATTTATGTCTTTGAGTTGTAGTACTGGAGAAGAGTGCTGAATATCCCATGCACTGCCAAAAGGACAAACAGATAATTCTTGGAGGAAGTGTAGCCAGAGAACTCCTTAGAGGCAACATGACAAAGCTCCTTCTCACATACTTTGAAATGTTAGGAGATGCAAATCCTTGGAGAGGCACATAACTCTTGGAAAGGTCAGCGAAAGAAAAGAAGATCCTTGACAAGACGGATTGATACAATATCTGCAGCAAAACGCTCAGTTATAAGGACGGTGCATGTTAGGACAGAATTCAGATTGGTGTTTCATAGGATTGTTATATATTGTACTTGATTCAGGCACTTAGCAACAATAGAATAGTAAGAGAGATTAATGCTTACTACTCTTCCAAGTGTCTAGATATATACACACAGGCAAATTAATATTTATAAAAATATATTCCTTACAGTAAAATGGAAGTAATGACTCCGTAATATTGTTGACTTGTTATTGTTCTTAGCTGTCATCAAGTCAGTGTCAGCTCTGACACATGGAAAACTCATGTACAATACAATGAAGCATTATCGTATCCTATGTCTTTATAAGTACTGATAAGCTGATTTCCAGTGTTGTGGCCACTGTGTATTTTGAAAGCCTCTAAGTCCAGAAACCCTATCTTCTAGTACTGCATTAAATATTTTATCATGAACCATCAACTTTTTATTGTGATTTTTGGCAGTAGACTACCAAATCTCTCTTTCTGGTTTATCTTAGCCTATACACTTGCTTGAAATCAGTCCACCATTGATGATTCTGCTGGTATTTGAAATATTTGTTCATAGTTTCCAGCAACATAGGTACACAGATGCCACTGCAGTAGGACACATTAATAGGATGTTGACTTGTTGGTGGTGACTTCCCTTCCATCGTTCTGTCTCATGATGACCCACATGTCACACTCTATAGGGTTTTGTTGGCTGTAGCCTTAACTGGAAGAGATTTTCAGGTCTGTTTTCTGGGGTACATTAGGTGAGCCTGAATTGTTAGTCCTTAGGTTAGTAGTTGAATGTAAACTTACTGTGTCTCTTAGGTTCTTCTTAACCAAACCAAAGCCAACCCTGTTGTTCAACTCACAGCAATATCATAGGACTGAGTACAATAACCCAACAGAATTTTCCAAGGTGTATGGGAGCAAATTCCATGTCTCATTATGGAGTAGGTTCAAATCACCAAACTTTTGGTTAGCAGCCCAACACTTAACCTGTGTCACCAAGGATACTAGATTCTTGCTGTTGCTGTTATAATTCAGTGCTGTCAAGTTGACCACTGTCATAGAAACCCTATGAGCAGCAAATCCGAATCCTGCCCTATCCTGTACCGTCTGATCCCTGCAACACTGAGTCCATTGTTCCAGTCACAGGGTCCCTCGATCCATCTCATCAGTGGCCCTCTCCTCTTGCACTGCCATTCCACCTTTCCAAGCATGATATTCTTTTCCAAGGTCTGGCCTGTTCTGATCCCAGGCCCAAAGTATGTTAGATAGAATTTTGTTGGG
>NW_006399782.1:15720813-15752768 GCF_000299155.1 Elephantulus edwardii | reverse complement strand
CATAGAACACTCTGGCTGCACCTTCTCCAAGGCGTATTTATTTGTGGTTTGTTTTTTTCTTCATTTCATGGGATACTCAGTGATTCTGTTCAGCACCACAACTCAACTTATTCTACTGTCATCCTTGTTGTTTGTTGTTGTTGTTGTTATGTGCCGTCGAGTTGCCTGCGACTCATAGCGCGTGACTCATATACTCATAGTATATGACTGTCATCCTTAGTCGATACATATTTTTGTGATTCACAGGAAACATTTGAAATGACCATGACTTGGATTAGGCACATCTTAATTCTCAAACTGTCATGTTTGTTTCTCAGCACCTTGAAGAAGTCCCTGACACCAAATTTCTACAAATCTACACATATTTTTTTTTCATTTCTTGACTGTTGTTGCTAAAGGTATTTTTTTCGTGTGTGTGTGTGTGTGTGTGTGTGTGTGTGTGTGTATCTTAGCAAGATGAAATCATTAACCATTTCAATCTTCTATCTATCTTGAAGCTGTTCCATGGCTCAGAGATGAGGATTTGTTTTCTTGATATTGAGATGTAATCCATATTAAAAGTTTCAGTCCTTGATTTATTGCAATTACCATCTCAGATCCTCACTTTTGGCCAGCAAAGTTGTGTCATCTGTATATCAAAGTTTGTTGATGATCCTTCCTCCTTTTCAATGTCACACTCTTATCCTGCCATTGTTGTTGTT
Organism: Elephantulus edwardii; assembly: GCF_000299155.1. Classification (NCBI taxonomy): domain Eukaryota; kingdom Metazoa; phylum Chordata; class Mammalia; order Macroscelidea; family Macroscelididae; genus Elephantulus; species Elephantulus edwardii. The sequence goes on along the minus strand of NW_006399782.1, from coordinate 15,752,067 downwards.
GTTATTATATGCTCTTGCACTGACTGTGACTCATAGCGACCCTATGTACAACGGCTCCAAACCAGGCTCTATATGGGACCAACTTCATCATCTGACACACCTATCCTTATTAACCCAGGCACTGAGTCAATCCATCTCATCCAGAGTCTTCCTCTCTTGCACTGTCCCTCCATCTTTCCAATGCTGATGTTCCTCTCCAAGGACTGGTCCCTCATTGTAACATACCCAAAGTATGCCAGTTGGAGCTTCAGAATCCTTGGCTCAAAGGAGTAGTCTGGTTTCACCCTGTCCAGGACAAATCTGTTTGTTCTCCTAGTAGTTATTATTATGTTGTTGTTATTAAGTCCCATCAAGCAGTCCAGGATACCATACTCAATATTCTTTTTCAGCACCACAGCTCAAAGGCATCAGTTCTCCTTCTATCATCCCTAGGAATTCTGATGCATAACAAGTAATTATGAAGACAATGGCCTGGATTGGACACATCTTAGTTTCTAGACTGATATTGTTCCTCTTCAATACTCTGGTGAAGTCTCTGACAACATATTTTCCCAATGCAATTCATCTTTGGATTTCCTGGCTACTGGTGCCTTGACTCCTAATTGCAGAGCCAAGTAAGATGAAGCTGTTACCTAGAACACTTAATTATTGCTCATGCAAAACTTATGCAAAACCAAGAGGTCAACATCCAAACAGAGCAAGAGAACAAAGAATGGTTTAAAATCAAGAAAGGTGTGCCTTAGGATTCATATCTCTCCCTACCCATTCAATATATATGCAGAGCAACTCATCCAAAAAGCTGGAATAGATTCTTTTTAGTTGTGATTAAATAAGACAATATACTTTAAGTGTCTAGTCTAGTGTTTAATACATACTAAAGACTCAATGTTTAATGGGAAAAAAGTGAATGTATTAATTAGCTTAGTTCATGTTTACTGAAACTAATTTGTTACAAGCACATTGCTAGGGGATACAGAGATGGCTGTGTACAGGATAAACAAATTCTTTGCCCATTTTATACATCATAATTCCTGCTTATATTTCCTCATAGTTAAGGTAAGAAGAAAGAAAACAAAACACATTAGGGGTCAAATTAAGATGCACATAATTAATTCATAACTTTACTAGCTTCAATAAAAAACTTATCTGGTGACTGGGATAGCACTAAGAGTTCAATCACAACCACTGGATAATGAGGCAAACCATTTATTGAAACTAGAAGTGTCAGCATAGACATTTTCTACAGATTTGTTAATTGTTGATGGACATTTGCTGGTTCCTATAAATTTACCTTGTCACCTATTCAAAGGTCATTTGTTTTAGCTTGCAAATTTCCATATAGGCAGGGATTACTTCTAAACCAAGACTGCATAAAGTAATTAATAAATATTCATACTGCTGATATTGCTGCCAATGGTGACAAGCCTTGAACATTAGAAAGAGTATTCCAAAGAACATGAGTATGTTAATCATATAAAACAAGGGCATTCTAATAATGGTTCCAATATCTCCAGGACTTTTAAATATCATAGATAGAGAGGTAGAAACAGAGAAAGATAGAGACAGAGAAATTAGAGAATGAATATATTATCTATATCTATATCTGTATCTGTATCTGTTTCTGTATCTATATCTAAATGGAGACAATGTCTATCTATATACAGACAGATTCTATCTACGTCTATATCTGTATCATGTAGAAAGGTCTAGTTGCCTAGTGGTAAGGAGCTGAGCTGCCAACCCAAAAGCAGGCAGTTCATATCTTCTAGCTGTTATGTGGGAGAAACATGGGCAATCTCTTTTGTTATGATTTATAGCTTCTGAAAACTGGAGATTTAGGTTATATCACAAGAACAATGTATATTATTCATGAAAATGCTAATAGGTGTATGTCCGTATGTGTATAGATACACATGCACACACACATACTGATATACTTGCTGTGCCTTCATGGCTTAACTGCTAACCAAAAGATCAGTAGTTGAGACTCACCAATTGCTCTGTGAGAGAAAGATTCAGCAGTCTGCTTCAGTAAACCCACAGGCTACTGCACAGGAGAAAGATGTGGCAGTTTTGCTTTCAAAAAGATTACTGCCTAGGAAACCATATGGGGTAATTTTACTCTATTCTGAGGGGTTACTGTGAATCTGAATCTACTGGATCACCAATAGGCTTGAGGTTTTGGGTCCTGTGTTCATTGGTATAGAGGTAGATATGTTACTTAGTGGTATGGAACTGCACTGCCAATACAAAAGTGAACGATCTGCATCCATCAACTGCTTCACTGGAGAAAAAATTGACAGTCTTCTCCCTTGTGTTACTGTCTCTGAAAACCCAGTGGAGGGTTGGATATGGGTCAGATCCAATTTATTGGTACAACATAACATTTAGAGGTATCTTCATCTCACATAATTTATGCATGGTGTTAGGAAAACGCAATCCTTGGAAAAGGACATAATACTTGGAAAGGTGGAGGGTCATAAGGAGATGGTGATGGTGTAACATAATTACTGCCACAATAGGCTGAACACAACAGAGATGGTGAGAACTGTTCAGGATTGATATAAAGGTTTCTATTTTACATAGTGTTTCTATCAGTTGGAGTCCACTCTAGGCATCTAATAAAAACAGTTTACTCAATGACTTATTCATCTATCCATCCATCCATCCATCCATCCACCCATCCACCCACCCACCCACCTATCCCATCCAAAGACAGATGTGAAACAGAGGTGTGTCATTAGAAAACAACACTTAATTTGGGAGAATTCCCTTGTCACAGGTATGATAGAAATACATGAAAGGATGGACTTTAGATATTTTAATATTTTTTATGATTCATCACAATTGCACGCACCTATCAAAATGGTAGTAAAACTCAGAGTATTATAATGGAATGCTCAAAGAGATGGAATAAAAAGGGAAGAACTCGCTCTGCATTTCTCAAGCTAAAAGAACTGAAAAACAAATTCAAGCTTAGTTTCACAATACTGAAAAAATGCTATGGGCAATATACTGAATGACCCAGAAAGCATCAAGAGAAGATGGAGGGAATATGCAGAGTTACGGTACCAGAAAGAACGGATTGACACTGAAAAATTTCAGAAGTACCATACAAACAGGAACCTAAGGTATTGAAGGAGGAAGAGGAAGATACATTGGAGGCACTAGCAGAAAATAAGGCCTCAGGAATCGATGTGATGCTCATTGAATTGTCTCAATTAACATATGCAGCCTTAGATGAACTCACCAGTCTATGCTAGGAAATTTGGAGTACAGTTGTCTGGCCAATGAATTGGAAGGGATCTAGATTTTTTTTTCCCATTCCCAAGAAAGGTCATCCAACTGAACGTGTAAACTATCAAACGATATTATCAATATCACATACAAGCAAAATACTGCTGAAGATCTTTTAAAAATGGCTGGAACAGTACATAGATAGGAAACTGTTAGAAATCAAGCAGGGCTTAGAAGAGACCATGGCACCAGAGATAGCACTGCTGATGTTTAATGATTCTGGGAAAGTAAGGAATATCAGCAGAATGTCTATTTGTACCTTATTGACTATGCAAAAGCATTTGGCTGTGTGGATCATAATGAGTTGTGTCTAACATTGAGAAGAATGGTAGTTTCAGAGCACTTAATTATGTTCATGTGGGACCTATACTTAAAGCAGGAAGCTGCTTTGAGAACAGGGGAACAGTGCATGATTTAAAATTGAGAAATGAGTGTATGTCTCCATACTTATTCAGTCTGTATGCTGAATACATTATGCAAGAGGCTAGACTCTATGAGGTTGAGTGTGACATCAGGAATTGAGGGAGACTCATCAGTAACCTATATTATATGGATAATACAACTTTGCTTGTTGAACATAAAAAGGACTTAAAGCACTTGTTCCAGAAGATCAAGGAATGAAGTTTTAGGTAAGGATTGCGTCTCAATATCAGGTAATCAAAGATTTTCACCACTGGTTCAATAGGCAACACCAAGATGGATGAACAGGAGATTTAAACTGTCAACAGCTTCATCTTGCTTGAATCTACAAGTTTTACCCTTGGTTTCAGCAGTCAGGAAACAAGGAGGGCCATCACACCGGAAAAATCTTCAGTTAGGGACTTCTCCAAATTATTGAGAGTAATGATGTCATTTTGAGAACTAATGAGCATCTGATTAAGGTCACAGTCTTTCTGATCACTTGCTGTACATTTGATAGCTGGAGAATGAATACGGATAACAGGAAAATAATTGATGCTTTTGAGCAGTGGTGTTGGAAAAGAGCACCAAACATCTCATGAACATACAAGAGAACAGATATTTCTTTGAGAGGGTGCATCCAGAGTACTCTTTGGAGGCAAGAATGATGAGGCTCCTGAGTGTTGTATAATATCCCATTGTGCTAATGTACCACAATTTCTCAATCATTCTGTTGTGGTTTTCATTTGGGCTGTTTCCATATCGTTGTGATGGTGAAAAATCTCTGTTAGTATCACACTTCCAATTTCCTTGGAGTATATTTCTAGTAGGGGGATAGCTGAGTCTTATGGAGTTTCTATGTTCAACTTTTTGAGGAAACACCAAACTGTCTTAGAGAGTGATTGCACCATTTTACAATCTCACCAAAAATATATGAGAGTTCCCACTTCTCCACATCCTCTCCAACATTTATTACTTGCTGCCCTATTAAACTTTACCCACTGTTACTGGGGTGAGATGGTATCTCATTGTGGTTTGGATTTGGATGTCTCTTATTCCCAGTGATTTTGAGCATTTCTTCATGTGTCTGTTAACCACCTGACTGTCTTCCTCTGTGAAAAGTCTTTCCATGTCTTTTGCCCATTTTGTGATTGGGTTATCAGTCTTTTTCTGCTGAAGGTCTAGGATTTCAAAGAATTATTACATAACTTAGGAGAAGCTGGAGAGCATTATGCTGAGTGAACTAATGAATCTCACAAGAACAAATAATGCATAAGACTATTATTTTAAAAATAGAAGGATATCTAATAAAACATTTATGGGAGCTGGGGGGGGAGGGGGTTGAGGATGAGTAGGAGCAAAACCATAGTGTTACATAGATTGGTGGGTGGTGGGGAAGTAATTGGAGAGGACCTGGGCAAAAAGACAGGGTAATTATGGGCAAGGTTCAATTGTGATTAATTTTATAAAACATAATGTATGAGAATGATCATATGAAATGCAACGTGAATGAAGAATAGCATAAAACACAATGTACACCAACTCTGTAAGTAAAAAATATAATAATAATAATAATAATAATAATAATAATACAAAAAAGAAAAATGAGACATCTTTCTAGGAAGGGCTATTCCTTGAAGAGGAATATGATGCTGGGAAAAGTGGAGGGTCAAAAAGGAGAGAAAGACCTTCAACCAGGTGGACTGACATAGTGACTGCTGCAAAGGGCTCTTGTGTGTCAGGAACTGTGAGGATGGTACAGGATAGAACAGAGTTTAGGTGTTTTATTCAGGGGGTCGCTATGATGGCACCTAACAAAAACAACAACAAAACTCAAATAACTTGAAGGGCTTCAGGGTAATATGAATAAGGAAGAAGCCTTAATGAGTACATTGGGGCAGGCGGGGGGGGGGGGGTCTCAGAAAAGGATGGTCTTTCTTTTTTTAATTATATATTGGTTTGCAAATAAAATTTCTAGATATTGTCTTTAATTCATATTCATTGTGTTTCCTCATTCCTTCATCCATATCGTGCTTTATATGATCATTCCTATACATTGTGTTTTATAAAGTTAATCATGGCTGATCTATGCCCTTTATTACCCTATAGAAAGGGATGATCTTTTGAGGGAAATTTTCCCTTACTGTTTGCTGGGATATTAGAAGAAGATGGGATTGTCAACGCTAGTTGCAGGTGAAGGAAGGCAGATAAAATTGCTGCTGTGCAGAATGCAAACACTGGAGAAAATGGGGTTGCAAAGGATGTGAACAGTGGGGAGGCAGTTTCTGTGCCTGATCAGACCTGGTACAGCTAAGCCAGGAGAAAAGGAAGATATTTTCTATGAGACAAATGCAAGTGGTTGCTTCCCAAACAAGTCACTGAATAATTTAGGAAGAGAAGACTGAATTGTTGCAAGCTGTTTTTATACCAATTCTGTTTGTTTCACATACTTCGTGAATGTGTTTAAGGACAGGAAATATGTTAAAGACTATGAGTTGTGACTCATTAGAAATATATATATATTTTTATATGCATATCAATACTTTTACCACACCAAGTGTTTTGATACCTGTTTAGGTAGACTTACCCAAATTTAATGTTAAGTAGATAATAAATGCCAAATAACTGTTCTCCATCGTAATAAAGAAAGGGGTAATGTTAAAAGAACGTTTAAGTAATAATAGTTAATATATTTTATAGTGTGTATTTCATTCTTATAACAACTAATAAAACAAACTATAATCCATTGTTTATGCTACAATAGACATTTGGTGGGGAAAGGCTTTTTGAGACCCCTGCTGATGAGAGAGGAGAATTGCATCTAGTTGTCCATTGCTTCCTAGAAACTGAATATTTAATTTCCCGTAGTTAAGACTCATACTTCAAACCCCCACTATTTCTGAATTGTAGATGATGAAGCATTAGAAGATTAATGCATAAATTTGAGTTAAGAATTCTTAAAAGAAGACTATTTGCTACATTTGGAGATTGTTTACAGTTTACAGATCTCTTACACAAGATAAAAATACTATTTTAACTATGTGAAAGTAAATACTCTAGAGGACATGCTTCTATTAGAGTTCAGAACGCTATTGAACATGCATCTATTAAAAAACCAAGAATATTTCTAATTTTCAAAGTTAAGTGTGGGGAAAAGGTAAATACATTGATTACTCAAATGTACATCCTGTAGGAAGGGCTATTTTATTGTCTTGTTTGACATGGTTGAGTCACCTATGATACAGTATAACCCCAATATGTACAACAGACTTAATTCCATTTGGTTTAATTCCATTGCTACATTCCCTATGTCAATACATCTCTTTGAAGATCTTTGTGGACTATTTTTTTTCACGTGTTTCCTTATGGCACAGCCCTTTCTAACAATATACCTCAAAATTGTAAACTGTTCTTATTCCTAAGGAAATAACCTCTCCTTATCTCTTTCCTGTTTTTTTTTTTTGTTTGTTTTTTTCTTTTAAAAGCAAGGAAGGTTTTATTTTCCACCGGGAGCTCTGACAGAGATAACAGTCTCTCAAGAGTCAGGCTCCAATAATTCTTATTTCTAAGGAATATTCTGTCTGTATTTCTTCTAAGAAAGAAGTCTGTTTTTTGGGTTTTTTTTGGTTTTTTTTTTGCAGTCCATCATTTGTTCAATGTTGTTGTTAGGTGCCATCAAATACTTTTCCTCCATTCAAAGTCCTCAATTATTCTTTGATCTTCCTTATCCACTGTCCAACTTTCACAAGGATATGAAGAAATTCAGTACACTAAGGCTTGAACCAGGCATGCATTAGTCTTTAAACTACATTCCTGTTCTTTAGCATTTTAATGAAATCCTTGGTTTTTATTTCCTGACTACTATGTCCATGGGTGTTGATTGTAGATTAAAAGGGAAAAAACATTGTGGACAACTTCAATCCCTTCTCCATTCATCATTTTGTTGCTTATAGATTGAGTTGTAAGGATTTTTTCCATTAACATGGAGGTACAATCCACACTGAAGCCTTTGATTTTCTGCAGTAAGTGCTTCATGTGCTTCTTCATCACTTTCAGCAAGCAAAATTACGACCTCTGCATATTCCAAGTTGTTCATAAGGCATCCCCAATTCCCATTGCCACACTGTTTTTCACACAGTCCAGCTTTTTGGAGAATGTCTTCTGCATATGCATTGAACAGGCCTGGTGGAAGGATACAACACTGGCTCACACACCTTTCCTAATAAGGTACTATTTCTTTTTAAGATACCGTCCCTGAATTTAGGTACTATTTTGGATGTTATTAATAGAACTTGTTACATAAGTCAACTTCCTGGTTACCAAAAGCTTCTGTTCTACTGGGACAAATGAATAATTAAATAAATTATCTTCAGAGTGACACAGTTGCATAAAAAACTTCATCAGAGTAAAGGAATAAAGTTCTGAGGAGGTGATAGGGAAATGGAAAATATGAACTAAGACCTGTGATTAAGAATTGTGATTAAGAACTTAGGTGTGCAACTTTGCGAGGCAGATGAGCAGGAAACATATTTTCCAGACTGCAAGTGGAATGTGTAATCATAAAAACATAAAGATCTTACATAATGATCACTGTACTTGGGAGAGCCTTCAGTAGTAGTACAAATTGAGGTTTTTGTGTTCTCTTGTATTAAAGGTATCTAGATGCAATTTAATGATTAGTGTATTTCGTACATTGCAAACAAAACTTGTCAGAAGTCATAAGGCTATATAAGAGGAATCCCTGCTAAGTTTTTGGACTTCTTATTTATCTTTCTTACCTATAAAATGTGAAAAACTGTACCTGTTCAAGGAATTGAATAAAATAAACAATATAGTATGGTAAGAATCCCAAGCATAGTAAGCATTCAATAATTTTTCATTATGTTTTGCTCTGCTTCAGAGTTTCCTTGTTCACCTTCCTAATAAGTCTCTGATGAGCTATTAGAGACAATTGGATGCAGTGAATAATGATTTCTAAAGGGAAAGCAGGCAGGTGAGTGTGAAGTTTTGTTAGTGAGTCCCAAAAAGCAAAGTTGACACTTTGGTCTTCCTTGTAACCCCTAGGCCTAACACCATGACTGACTCTCAAGGTAACCAAACAGTTGCTTAAAGCTTAAGAGTTTATTTTTCACCCATAGTAACCCTACAGCACAGAGATTTGCTTCCTCTGCTTCTAAGGCTGAAAATCTTTATGGAAGCCAAAGGCCACATCATTCTCCCTCAGAGCAGTTGTGGTGGTGGTGGTGGTGTTTGTTACCGTAGAGTCAGAGCCAACCCACAGCTGACTCTCCAGCAAATTTTCAGAGGCAGTAAATTGTACAGGAGGAGACTGTCAATTTCTCTCCTGCACAGCACCTAGTCGCTATGATCCATATGTCTTTGGATTGACAGTACAGCTTCTTATAACTATGCCAGCAAAGCGGGAGGTAGATTCAAATCACCAGATTGCCTTTTGGTTAGCAGTCCATTGTTTTTTAACTACTGTGTCACTAGGGCCTTGCATCATTATAATAAACATATGTTAAGTAATAATGAGAATAAAAAATAAAGTTTGTGATAATCTACATAAGATATGATTTGGCCCAAAAATCACATGAAAAGAAGACTAGACTTAATGATGTCAAAGATCACCCAAAACCTACAAGGCCGCTATGTTATGGAGCCAATGTGTATAATATTGGACAACTAACTGAAAAGGCAGTAGTTCAAATTCATCTTTTGCTCTGCAGGAGAAAGATGGGCTTTCTCTTCCCATTGAGATTTACAACACTGGAAAACCCATGGAAGGGTATCTGTTTGCTGGATTTTATTCAAAGGCAGTGGGTTTGATACTGGCCTATGAAATTAGGACTTCACTGCTTCGAACTATAGAAGCAATAACATGACTAGATTATGTGAAGCTACAAATTCTTAAGGGATAGCCTTTGCTAAGGGCTATTTTAGAATGGTTATGTAAGACAATAGGTATGTCAACATATGGTTGTTAACTAGAAACTCCACTGGAACCCTGAAAGACACATGGCAGCTGTGTGTGAGTTAGACTGTGGAAGAATTCAACACAGGTTCTCATATAAGGAAGGAGAGAATTTCATTTCTCAAATTCCAATGGCCTCAGCATCCCCATAAGGGAATAGTTCCTAAATGCTGGCCCTGAGTGATGAAGATGAACAGTTTCAAAATATTTTTATGAAGTTAATTTTGTTATAATTGTAATTGAAAAGAAGTTAACTAGAAGGAAACGCATAGTATTTATTGTCATAGCATCACTGATTAAGTCTCAAATTTCATCTTTTAAGTTAAAAATTTAAATTAAGTCAAAGTAAACAAAGGGAGGTGCAAGGAGAGATGAGGTGGCCACTTTCAGAATGTCTTAACAAAGAAGTTCTTCAGAATTTTGACCTCCAGGCAGATACACATTCAAGCTAAACTTGGTATTTCTGTACTTTTGCCAATTCCACAACTATTTGCTTCTTCTTAGAGCAACTTGAGTAGGTAAATTACAGTACTTTTAGCTTTGTTTTCCTTCCTCCTTTTTTTTCTCAATTTCCTGCTGCATATATTTGTTCCCACATAGAAATTCTCAGAAACACTTACCCGCCTCCAGCACATTAACTATTCAGAGTCCTGTCGCACTTGTGTAATCAGATGGCACTCCAATAATTTTCACTCGTTGACTTATTGCTAAGTGCTCTTAAACTATTTTAAGTACCCTGAATATTGAGTGGTTATGGGTGTGCCCCAAGGAGCCCTGGTGGTACAGGGGTTAAGCAGCTGACTTGTAACTAAAAGGTCTGCAGCTGCAAATCACTAGCAGCTCAGTATACAAGATGCTTTCCCAGAGTTCACTTCCCTAAGGATTACAGGCTTGGAAATGCCAAGGAGCAGCTCTACTCTCTCCTAAAGGCTCACCATGCATCAGAACAGACTCAAAGGCAGATGGCTGGGGTTTTGGTGTGACCCCTGTTGTATGCCCTTTTATATAGTTGACCATATTATTTTCAAAGTCCTGTCCATTATTTCTCTCTCCAGTACAGGTGCAAGCTGGATACAAATCCAAGAGTTACCATGGACCAGTGTCTGAGTAAGGAAGAGTACCTCAGTTTGTTTGTCTGTGAGGAATAATAATAATAATCATAATAATAATAATCATAATCATCTTCTTTAAAGCAATGCTGTGAATTGAACTGAGCTATTTACGTTTAACATTCAAAATAGTGACTGAAATTTAATAAGTGATGAATAAGTGTTAGCCACTATTGTTGGTGTGGTTTTATTATAGTGTAGACTCTGGAATAATATATATCTTGGGTTCAATTTTGAGCTCCGTGCTTTCTTAGTTGAATGATTTCAAGAAAGTCATTTGCCTTCTCTGCATTTGGTTGGTATTTCTCGGTGTCATCAAGTTGACTATAACTCAGAACAACTGATTGTAATCTTGCCCTAATCTGCCACATTTTCATGATATCTGCCAGACTCAAGTCCATTGTTTTCATCACTGGGTAAATCCATCGCATTGACAGGGTCCTTCTCTTTTGCTGATCCTCTACTTTTCTAGCATTATGTCTTTTTCCATGGACTAGGACTTTCTGACAATATTACCAAAATGTGACTCTCTGCTTCCTTGAAAACCACAATTCATTCCCATAGAGTCAGAAGTGACTTGTAGCTGACACTCCAGCAGGTTTTCAGAGGCTCTAAATTGCATCAGAGAATGTCCACCTTTCTCCCTTGGACTGGATGTCTTTGGGTTGGCAGAACAAACCTTTACCTACCACTCCATATGCATCTTGGCTTCCCTAGTTCCAGAAATTGAGATGGTTAAATCTATTTCAATTGTTTTCCAAGAGCACTTGGAAAGTGAACAGAGATAAAGGTCTTAGAAGAATATTCAATGTTCAATCTGAAGACTTTTCAGGGAAGACCTTTTCAAGAGACTTAAAGTGGGGGGGAAAGGCCCCAAACTATTTTTAAAGAAACCGAGTTCTGTAATATGTTTCTAAAAAAGTCAACATCTGCAGCCATTTGTCTGCACTTAACTCGGCCTTATGCAAATTGGAACCAGATGCTTGCAGGGGATGTAGAACAACATATACACCCTCTATCCCCATGAAAATACCATGTGGTACGCTTTTGCAGAGTTATTTAGTCTATTCAAGTAAATATCCTAGTATTAATTAGATAGGGTTTAGAGGAAGACTTAGAGTAAGGAAGATTGACATAATGACTTTAACAGTAGGCTTGAGCATAGCAGTGATTATGAGGTTGGCACAGAGACCACACAGTGCTTCATCCTGTTGTGCATATGGTCGCTGTGCCTCAAAACGGACTCAATGATACTTCACATCAACAAATTTAGTGCATATGAACAAAGAAGCCTAGGGAAAACACAGCCCATATTTTAAACTAGGATTCTGAAACTAGAATTGATAGATAAGACTAAGGACCCAAGACAGCAGAACCATAGAAAAGAATAAACCAGTGTCTGTCAAGTCAATTCCCATTCATGGAAATCCTGTGTATATTTGAGTCGAACTTGGCACCATAGGGTTTTCGTAACTGCAACTATTCAGGAGCAGATTGCTAGTTCTTTCCTCAAAGATACCTCTGAAAGGATTCAAACCACCAGCCTTTTGGATAGTCATTTATTGCTTAATCATTTGTGTCACACACTGTTCTATACAGAAGAGAGATACACATGTGAAAGAGCAAGAATTTTATAATTAACTTATCCAAACTAGGAATGGTATCTATCTTGGTATTAAGGGAGACATTCAGATATGGGCTGGAAACTAGATAAGATACAACACATTGAATTCGACAACACAAATTTGAGTTTAGGTGACCTTAAGGTCCTTATATACCAGACTCTGCTATGTGCTATATGCATTTGTGAGGTTAAATCAGAATAAAACTTAACACCCCCCCTCCCCCAAAAATAAGCCAACAAATTGAAGCATTACTGAATTGAAGATTTTTCCCTTCAGCAATCTAAGTAATCCTTTATTTTTTTTTTGCTTCCCTTTATACATATGGCCCAACATTGATATGCAAGAGCAATTTACAATTCTAGTCTACCTAATTTGAAATTCTACAAGTCCAAGAGAGTAACCAGATTATGAAAACACTTGATTAATTGTGCAAACTAGCAGTTAAATATTATAGTTTAAAAACTCAAGTCAAAAATATTTCTTTTCCTTCAGGAAGAAATATGAATGTTAAAAATGTAGTGCTTTGCCGAAGCAAAGTTCTGTAATTAATCTATAGAGCCATCTCCACTGTCAGAAGTAGAAAGGCCCCAGAGGAACTACTTTTTCTATAGAAATATGACTGTGCTCATGCTAACAATGATGATAAGAAAAACCCTGAAAGTATGTTACAGAAATTAAAATGCTGCTTGAGGTTTAGTATTTCTTGAGCAAATTCTCTGGACCATAAAATTTCTCCCTTTCTCAGATTAATTTCTTAATCCTCACAAAAAGTGTACAAAGTAATGACAAAAATACTATTGTTCCCACTGGATAGATTAAGAAACTGAGGCCAGAGAAGATAAACTTGCCCTGATGCCAAGCTGGTAAGAGGAAGGGCAGGGTATAAATAAAGACTATCTCATTACAGTGTGTTTGTACACACCCACCCACATTAAGTCCTCCTTTAGCCTAAATTCAGGCATGGTAGAAAGTGTGTTCTCATCTTGACAGTTGTCACAAAATCTACTATCTGATCCTTTATTGTTGTTGAATACCTTTAGGTCAGAATTAACCCATAGCTGACCCTCCAACAGGTTTGCAGAGGCAGTAAATTGCTCTGAATGACACCGTCCGTCATCCCCTTCCTTAGCATCCACTTATCCACTGTATAAGTAATAGCTACAGTGGCCAGACAACGTCTGAAACACTAGATTCAATGGGAGATCTCAATTTTAAATATATCGACCAGCTGGAGCATATCCTATGTATTACATCAGCAAATATTAAAGACCACATACATTATCAATTTTATTTCAGATTCAGTAATTTTAAACATTTGAGGAAGATAACTTTTGTGTATATATATTTCTATTTGTAAGAAGTTCATACTATATCAGTCAAATATATTTAGATTAATGTATTAGTGCCACAGAAGAAAAAAAATTTCCACTGGACAATCTATTTGTCCTGATTCTATTTCATAAGAACAAGAACTACTAGAGAATGAACTTCTCTTGTTATTATCCTTCTTCTTGTTGTTGTTGATGATTGCTGTTGACTGAAGCATGACTCATAGCATCCCTATAAAAAAAGACCTGACGTCTTTCTGTAATTATCACTTCTCAAAGTTCATAGAGTTTCCCAGAGGTATGTTGTTTAGGAAGTGGATGCCACTCCTGCTTAGTATCTATTTATCACCCATAAATATCCTTTCGGTTCAAGTAGAATATTTTCTCATGTGATAAAGTAAAATTTAGATGGACTACTAGATTCAAGAGACCTCCCTACTGGCTTTGTGCTAAGAAGTTGCACTGCCAACATCAGCTGCTTGACAGGAGAAAGATGGGCAATCTCCTCTTGAGTGATTTACTGCCTCTGAAAATCCACTGGAAGGTGAGGTATGAGTGGTTTTCTATGCCTGAGTTTCAGAAATAGATTGTCAGGTTTTTCTCTCTAGCTCATCTTACTGTAGAAATTTCGGTTGCGTTTGTTCAACCTCATAAAAATGACAATGCACACACTTCACTGATGGGTGGTGATAACTTTGCACAAGATGCATTGGAGGTGATTCAAGCCCAGGTTTTTCTCTATGGAAACTGAGATTATGACCAATGACCCACCAACTACAATCTGATCTATGTATGTTGGTGGTGATATGCGTTGCACAGATCTAAACTCAGAACAAGCTTGTATGCCAGTGTAGAACTGCCCCACTGTGCTTTCTGGACTATATAATCTTTATGAGAGCAGATTTTCAGGTCTTTTCACTGAGAAGCAGCAATCTTTCAGTTAGTATCAGAACATGTAGCCATTAGTGCATTGGCACTATCTCTATATTGTTATTGTTGTTGTCGTCATTCATAGGTGGCATATAGCTGACTATAAATCTGTGGTGCTAGGGAAGCATACTGAACATACCATAGACTGCCAAGAGAACTAATAGGTCTGGCCTGGAAATGGTGAAACCAAGCTACTCCTTATAGGAAAGAATTGTGAGACTCCTTCTCACATACTTTGGGCATATAGTCAGGAGAGACCAGTATATGGTGAAGGATATCAATCATGGAAGGTTCGAGAGACGGCACAGGAGAGGAAGACCTCAGACAAGATGGATTGACCCAATAACTGGAGTAGTGAGTGTAGGTGTATCAGAGACAGTGAGACTGGCTCAGGATAGGACAAGATTCAGAGCAATTGTGCCTAGGTTTGCTATGAGTCATAGTCGACTGGATGGCACATAACAACAACAACAACCAGAACCTGTCAACATCTTGTTGTTGTTATGTGCCATCAGTTTGCCTCTAACTCATAGTCACCCTATGTACAATTGCTCTGAACCCTGCTCTTTCCTCCATCGTCATTATCGCCTCTGTAATACCCAAGCCCATTGTGGCAGTCACTGGGTATCTGTGTCTCATTGAGGCTCTTCCTCTCTTTTAGTGATCCACCATTCTCTGTCTGTTTGTCATATTGTAGTGGAGTGTACGTTAATGTGTTGATGGAAATTATGTCACCGGTACTTCAAATAATAGGTCATCGATGGTGGATAGGTTTCAGCCAAGCTTTCAGACTGGGGTACACTAAGACGCAAGACTAGCTATCAAAATAACAGACCTTCTCAGGCTCTATGGATAATGATAGAATTTTAATTTTTTTTATTCATAGAGAAAGGCTTTTATATTTGTTTTTTCAATTTTCAAGCTGAAAAGTGCACACTGTCTTTCTCCTCTGCACATCCACTCCCACCTTGGCCTAAACAGCCAACTGAATTGAAGAAAAAGAAATCCAGCCTGGAGCTGTCAGTGAGATGTGTGCCAAGATGCATTTCTAGTTCATCACACATTTTCCTGAAAACAATCAATACAGGTAGCCGGAGGCAGACAATTTTACCATACATGTACTTTCTGAAAGGAGATCATTATTACCAGAGACCTTATGCCTTACTCAAAAACAGGTAAAGTGTGACAAGAATTGTACACAGAACTGGCCCCAGGGAAAAATGCCTAGTACACAAAACGCCTCCTTCTTCATTATGCAATCTTCTTCTTTCCTCTCCTTTCTAGTAGAAGAACCTATGCCCTTTAAATTCCCCAAGACATCCAGGACCTTCATGATCTCATTCCCTATGACCTGACAAAAATGCACTCTGAGAAGTGATTTATAAACTTATCCCAACAAATGTGTAAAGGACAGTATACAGGATAAACACAGTTATTAAAGAGAATTCTAACCTTCTATTAATAAGGAAGGGGGCAAGCATTAATGCATTGCCACACACTTTTAAAATTGACAGCTGTGCTTAGGAGCACATTTGCCGTCATTTGCGGCAACCTATGAATTTACAAATCTAGTTTTTCTACAAGTTCCCACCTAAAAACACACCGGTAACAAAATCAAAAGAGAGGACATTGTGAAGATGGAGAAATTTCCTTTGATATGTTGAACGTGTGTGTGTGTGTGTGTGTGTGTGTTGTTGTTTTTTTAAATCCAAAACAACACACACATACACAAAAACACGATGGAAACTCTAATACTATTTGAATACCTTATCTCTTCTTTTAATCTTAACTACCATGGAAGGAATATAAATTGAATTAACACCAGGATATTCTGGAAAAATACTTAAAATACAGTTATGTCTTAGTAAGACTGAAATGACAATCATTTGTAGGATGAAATGAATACTTCTAGTAATTCTAGATAGTTACCCTATGGAAACTCACCTTATCTAACTAAATGGTCAACAAACACATAAAATCCAATGCCTATTTGCATAATTTCCCTGAGTGTATGAATCTAGATTTCATTAACAGTTACTGTACACACATTTATATCAACCTGGAAGATCAGACATTTACGCATAACAAAAAATCCCAATTCCTTATACCTCATATGTAACTACAGTAGCCAGGGTATGACTGAAAGTGATTCTAGCGATGCTGTAAAGTGGTTAAGTTGGTTAAATGTGGCATGGGCCATAACGGGTGGACTTCTAGAGACAGGGCTCTTACACTCTCCAGTTAATATTTTTTTTTTTTGTATTTTACATCCTCAAATACAAAACAGAGGGAAAAAAATATGCCAACAGTCTTTGACTGGTTATTGTGGGAGTAAGCAATGTGTTTATTTCTGTTTATGTTAAACTTAGTAGTGATAATGATGGTGATTATGATGGTGCTAATGATAAAACAATGCAAACTACTGAAATACTTGAGACAAAAGGTGAAGAAAATGCAAATCTGCTGTTCTCAGGCATGTCAAGGAGAAAGACATCAACATAATCAGCTAGAACCATTACTCAGTCCTATTGCCAAAATGTACAGTGGCTTAGAGGATAGGTTCTAAAACCAAGTAGATTTAGAAAATATCTCAAATTCTTCCTAAGACTGAGTTTCCTCTATGACACATGAAATCAATATTAGTTGTTGCTGTTCTGTACCATTGAGCTGCAACCGACCCATAGCTAACCTTCCAGCAGATTTTCAGAGGCAGTTAATTGCATGGGAGAAGATTGCCCGTCCTTCTCTTGTGGAGCAAGCTGGTGGATTTGAACCATCTACCTTCAGGATTGCAGAGCAGTTTCTTACCACTAGGCCACCAGAGCAGCTACGTTATATGTTTTTGTGATAATTAAATAAGTTAACACTTGAAAAATATGTAGAGTAGTATCATATTTAGAAATATACATTTAGTGCCATATATAGAAAAAGTAGTTAAATTTTAGTTGCTACCATTCTTACCAAAAATGGAGATGAAAACCTGACAATAAGTATTAAAATAAATCATGGTAAGGATGTCTTAGTTCTTTAAAGTAGTTAAGAGAAGCAAATGGGTTTGTGCGGGGAGAAGGGTGCAACAATGAATGAATGGAATCCCAAAATCGCTGTAGATGTTCATTGAAATGAAAAATAAACAACCTAAATTTAAAAAAAAAAGAGAGAAGCAAATGGCAGAAGAAACAGCTTCATTTTCATTTTGAGCGCCCCTTTTCTCTGTTTATTGTTTTACTGGCCCCAATGACAGCTTTAGGCACCCAAATGAGCTCTCAGTAGTCATAGACCTACTAGTATAAGACCATTAAGGAATCATAACCAGATCTTTTACAATGAGATTCCATGAATAATTTGTAACAATATAAGGGTCACTTACTGTGGAAAATATTATTGTTGACAATACCAAGACTTTGACGACGGGATTTTTCTCTCTAGCAGTTTATGTATTTGTGGAGTTATGGTAAATGCAGAACAAAAGTTATGCCAAAAAGAAGCTAAGACATTGACATATGCACACTTGAAACATTATCACCATAACTATTTCCACTGCCATCACCACCACAACCACACCACCACAACCATCATCATCACCAGCATAGCATCAACTATCTTTATTATGTATGATGTGCTAGGCACTCTACGTCTACTATTTCATTAGTTTTGATCCCAAGCATACCCATGAGAAACTTAGAAAATAGTTACCATATTGCCCAATTCACATATCAAGAAGATTCAGAAAAGATTTCTTGCAAAGTATCACAAGCTGTTGAAAAGGCAGAGCCTGAATGGATTGCTGGATTTATAAATCAATCTAGTGATTCTCCTATTATACTAAACTAATACTTCTTATGCTGAAATTAGTGCAGGTATTCTAGAGCTGGCAAAATTTTCAGGCAATTGCCGTCTTTCCTAACTACATCAATACTAATCTATCTTTTCCTCCTTTCTGACAGTGAAGCTTTGGCCCTTTCCACTTAGGAAATTAAAAGCTATACAATTTAGAGCAACATGCCCATCTTACATTTTCCAAATATAGAAAGAACTCTTTTGACACACAATAGTAAATCACTGAATGAACCGCTCAATTAACAATGAAACAAAATAAAATGTTTAGTTTATAATAATGTATCACAGTGGGCCAATTCCAACAGTGACCTTCATTTAAAGCTGTTCAGTGGAAACAAGTCTTTCATTGCAAGACCATTCCATTGTGCTTTGTAATTAATAATTTCACACATGGATATCAATGACAGGATTCAAACAGGGAATCAGCAGCACCTCAGAAAGTCTCTTCCCATCAGGTGAACAGAGGGGCTGGCTTGATGAGCTCCATCAGTTAGGATAATTATTGTGAATAAGGAGGTGTGTCAGGGCAGGGGCACCTGCACCAAATTAAACACAAGCTACTTGCAAGTCAATTCTTTGGAACATCTGAGATGCCCACATTAAATGCAAATACCCAAGTACAACATGGCTGCTGATATCTATCCAGAAAACTAAAATGGAATTTGGGAAACAGGATGAATAATGGAAGAATTTCATAGATAAAAGCCAATAGAAGGACCAGGTCCAGGTCAGAAGCCACGAAGAATCAATGCCAAATTACTAGGAGCAATCACTCCTCAGATATTTAATGACTTCCAAGTATTCTTTATATTATTTCCTGTCTTGCTAACAGAATCTTACTCTAGATATTGCAGTAGTAAGAATGCATGTTCTTCAAGCCTAAAACTCTGACCTTCTAAATAGATTTGGGTGATGGAACAGGAAAGAGGCCACACATTGTAATATCTTTGTGCCAAAACTCACCACAAACCATGACAACCTCATACTCTCAGGTTTCTCTATTAAGACTATAAAGAACGAAATAGCAATAGAGAGCATTAATGGGAATGCAAAGAGACATATACCTGAAAATTGCCATATTTTATATAAATAAAATGAAAACCCATCAACTAGAGAATAATACTTTTTAAATGGAAACTGATGCCTGTTGATGGAAGAAAATACAAATCCTCACCAGTTATTCTTTGGATAATAATATAAAATTAAATAGATCTACTTACCTTTAAAACGTTGCTATTTCCCCACAAAGAAAAAGTGGCAACTAAACATTATACATAAAGACACACATAACCACTTCAAACTATTTGGACTGTATGCTATTTAATGGTTATTAAGCACATCTGGTTAACGACTCACGGATCAAAGAGAAATGGTGGAAGATAGAGCTGTCACGTGTATATTCAGTGCAGAAAGTCACGAAGTCGGCTGTAAAAATCAGTTTCACTTACCTAGGGAACAAATAAAGAAGGCAATTATAAAAGTTTGTATTATATTAAATCTGAAAATCACACCAGTCTCTTTTCCTTGCTTCTCATTTTACTCTTCTCAATCCCTTTGCTATTCAAGGACGTAGTGGAAAAAGATGATATCCTTTATTTATCAAAGAGAATAACAAGGTCCAACTTGAGCAATGAAAGAATATCTTTGTTTTTTTTTCAGAAAGGAGAGACATGGGTCTCAGCTGTTTGAGTTACAAAGTTACCTACTCCTTGCTGTTCCTTCTCTCAGGATCTGCACATGAGCCTTCTCCCAACACTTCTCCTCACAATTCAACCTCACCATCATTTAATTCTAAGATACTCAGTTTTTACTGGTAATATAATCTTAAGAAACATGTTAAGAAATAATCTCTGAGAAACCTTTACACGGCTTCCAAGGTCAAATAATCTGGCTCTAGCGGCCTAGAGGCAAGAAGCTGATTGCAGTCTCAAAGGCACATGGTTCAAGGCCACCAGCTGCTCTGGGGGAGACTGGACAATCTCTTCCCATGCCAATAACTGCCTAAAAAGCCACTGGAGGGTCAGCTATGGATTGATTTTTACACAACTATGGTACACAACAGCAACAACAACAACAACTGTCCCTGCTAGTACCAGTTCTAGGTGCCAATGAATATAATTCAGCTCATGGCAACCACATGTTTGCAAAGCAAAGCTTCTTTACTCTGTTTTCAAGGCTCTGACTTTTCGAATACTGATCATCAGACCCATCATGTAAGGAGTCTCTGAGTGAGACTGGACCACTAATGTGTAGGTTAACTAAGGTTAAACATCTATACCACACAAAGGCATATGTTGTTAGTTATTGCTGTTGTTGGGTGCCACTGAGTCTAGTACAACTAATACCAACCCTACACATTTGGACACTGTTCTATTCTACACCATCCTCAAGCCTCCTGACACACAAGAACCCACTGCAACAGTCACCGTGTCGAACCACCTGGTTGAGGGTTTACCTTTCCTTCATCTAACCTCCACCCTTACCAACATCATGCCTTTCTCCAAGGCAGATCCCTTCCTAGAAACACGTCTGAAGTATATGAGGCAAAGCATCATCATTCCTGCCACCAGATAGAGTTCCGACTGCACCCTCTTAAAGACATATATATTCATTCTCTTGGCCATCCATAGGATGTTCAATGCTCTTCTTCAACACCACAGCTCAAAGGTGTCAATTCCTTTTCTGTTATCCTTATTCATTGTCTTGCTCTCATGCATAGCAAGTAATTAAAAAGACCATGGGCAAAATCCCATGAAAAATTCACTTATTGTTGAATCAATTTTGAATCACATCACAATCTTTGTTAAAAGAGTAGCTTATTTATACTGCTTCATGGTTGAGAATTCATTAGTAAGCCACCCACTAGAGTGTGAGCTCCCCGTTCTTTCCCCCATCTCAGAGTCTGTTGTTGACTATAGAAAATTTTAATAAATGTTGGTGAATGAGAAAAAGAGCTACTTCAGAAACAATGGAAAACTAGGTCAGACTAAAGGGAAAGAAAATCTGACTGCTCAGGGTGACTGTCACTTAGAACTCACTGCCAAGGAATTTGATCCAACTCACAGAGACCCTCATTGGACTTGGCAAGGCTGGAAGTCACAATGGGATGAGACTTTCTATCTTTCTCGCATGGAGCACCAGTGGATTTGAACTACCAGAAACATGAGATATTTAGGTTAGCAGTGTAACTCATTATGGACCACGCTACTACAGCTCCCTAGGGTGACTCTAGAACTCAGATTTTATAGGAGAGACTTAAAAGTCCTGCTTCCCTCTTGTTTAGCTTTTTATGTTAATAGTCATAAACAGAAGATAGTGGGGTAGATCTCCTGATAAATAAACTGAATATTTTCCAGAACAAGCATGTTGTTGTTTGTTGTTGTTATGTGCCGTCGAGTCGCTTACAATTCATAGCGACCCTATGTACAACAGCCCTAAGCACCACTCCGTCATGTGCCAATCACACTGTCTCTGACACTCCCATCCCAGTTATCCCAGTCACTGAATTAATCCACCTCATAGAGGGCCTTCCTCTCCTGCGCTGTCCCTCCACCCTCCCAAGCTCTAGGAGGGAAAACAACAATAAAAGCCTAAAATCTCACACACTTTTAAGTATTTTTCAGCTGATGTGCTCAAGTCAATGATATGATAAGACTATGATTCAGTGTTGCTATGTTCCCTCACTTTAAGGTTTGCTTTCTCCAAATAGAATTAGAAATGACAATAGTTGGTCTGACTGTATTTCCACTTTCAAAGCATTTTTAAAAACCTATTTTATCTGAAGGAGAGTTTACAAATCATACTTGGGTTTCATTCAATCATTCAATAAATTTTGTTTTTAACAAACATTAACTATAATTGATTAGTGCAATTAACTATATTGTTTAATCAAATCCTTCATGCATATTGCCTTTCCCTTCACTCAGCTTAAATATTTATTAATTTTTTTCTTCCCCCTCCGTCCCTTCTCTTCTCTGCTAACCATCCACAGTTGATTTTATCTGTGTGGTCCCCTTTCCTTAGCTTTTTGTATTAGTGGTCTTAGATGATAATTGTCCTCTTGGGGCTGACTTATGTTTCTCAGCATCATTTGTCTTAGATTCATCGATGTTATGCACTATTCCAAAAATTCTTGTTTGCTTCTCAACTCCCCCTACCTCACCTCCCCCCACCTTGAAAGACATAATTCTTTACTATGTGAACATACAAAAGCTTTCTTTAGCCATTTACCTGTTGATGGACACTTTGATAGTTTTCAACTCTTTGCTATTGTGAATTATGTCGTAATAAAAATAGGCATGAGTATGACAATTTGTACTGAAGCTCTTATCTTTGGGATATATTCCATGTGGTTAGATTTCTGGATCAAATGGTATTTCTGTTCCTAACTTTCTAAGGGGCTACATGATTTTACATTCTCACCAGGGATCGAGAAGAAGTCCACTCTTTCCTCATCTTCATCAGCACTTACGGTTTGCTGTCTTACTGACATAGTCCTTGGGATAGGGCATCATTGTGAGAAAGATAGAGACGGGGAGGAAAACCTCCACAAGAAGGGTTGACAGTGATTGTTAACAATGGGCTCAAGCTTATCAGAGACACAGAGGATGGTGCAAGACAGAACAACGTTTAGAGCAAGGTTTATAGTGTTTCTGTGAGTCTCAGGAAACTGATGGTACCTAAGGACAACAAAACAATCCTATTGAAATTGCTTTTTTTTTCCCCTAGGGTGAGATGACATCACTTTATGTTTTGATGTGATCTCTGTAATAGTTCTGGTGGCTTAGTGGTAAGGAGTTTTGCTACCAACCTAAGACATATAGTTCTAATATACCAATTGTTCTTTAGGGAAAAAAAGTGTGATTTACAGTTTCTAAAATCCTGCTAGAGGGTCAGCTATGAGTCACTTGTGGCTTGACGGTACACAACAATAACAATATCTATTGATCTTGAACATTGCATCAATAATGTTAATGTGTTTGGTCATCTGAATGTGTTTGGTGATGTGTTTATTCACGTCCTTTGCTCATTTTTCAACTATCTTTTCCTTGTTGAAATGTTGGCATTATCTATAAATTGTAGAGATGAGTTTCTTGTCAGATGTGTCATTGCCAAATTTTTTTCTGGATATACAGGTTCTCATTTTACTCTTTTTTAAAAAATTTAACTTTTAAAGAAAACAACACACTGAAAACGAAATCACAGCCAAAAAACCAACCCATTTTAAATATTTATAGCTGTGCAGGAAGTTACAAGAATACTACATATAGCCCTGTATATCCTTTACCCAGAGTCTAGGATACAATGTGGAGGGCATCTGTGAACAAAATAAGTATATCCTTGTGGTGTTTACATGTAAAACAATAATAAAAATATGAAACAAGTAAAATCTATACAAAAATCAAAAAGCATGTAACAATGAATGAATGGAAATCCAAAATCTCTGTAAATGTTCTATAAAATTAAAAAAACCCCACATCCCTACAGATCACATTCAGTACCATTCCAAATCTGAAAAAAAAATTAAAAAAAAAATCACAAAGCAGGGATATCAAAATAAAATTAGAAAGATATGGTAATTGTCAAGTAGAAGTTAGCAAGACAAATTTATAGTCAAATCTGAAAGAGTGAGTAGGAGGTGTGCAAAAAAGTCAAGAACCAGAGGATATATATCCAAGTTGAAGAAACAATATAGGTGAGGCTAAAGATAATTGGAAATAAAATCAACAACAACATTGTTTTCATTCAAACCATATTAGACTTTCTTATTTATTGCTTAAATTTGTTGAGTAGCAGCAATTTTACATAATGTATTAATTCTGCTGTTGTGGTTATTTGCCATTGAGTTAGAACCAACTCATTTGTTAACCTCCAACAGGTTTTCAGAGCCTATAAATTGCATAGTAGGAGGTTGCCCATTTTTCTGCCCCAGAACAGCTAGTACAGATGAACCATGTGTCTTTGGGTTACCAACACAACTCGTTACCCACTAGGCCTTTGCTGTTGTTGCGGTCAAGTTGATCATGACTCATAGCTAACCTTTGAATAGCAGAGCTCTTCCTCATCCTGTGTCATCCTCACATTCCTGACATACTTGAACCCATTGCTGTAGTCACTCTGTCAATCCATCTTGTTAAGGGTCTTCCTCTCCTACTGATCCTACCCCTTCCCACATGATGGCCTTTTCCAAGGACTGTCCCCTCCTAAACACATACTCAGTGTGAGTGAAACAAAGTTTCAACATCTTTGTGTTTAAGAAACATAAGGTTGCACTTTCCCCTTGACACATTTATTTGTTATTTTGGCAGTCCATGGTATAGTCAATATTCTCTTTCAACACCATAATTCAAAATTGTCAAGTATTCTTTTGTAATCTTTAGTTCTCATCCAACTTTCAAATATATATTGTACCACTGAGTCACCATAACCATAACCCTTCGTTATTGTCCAGCTTTCAGATGTATGTCGTACCACTGAGTCACCATAACCATAATCCTTAGTAATTGCCCAACTTTCAGATTTATGTTGTGGTTTTTATGTGCCATCGAGTGACCCTATGCACAACAGCTCTAAACTCTGCTCTATCCTGAGCCAATCTCACTGACTCTGATACACTTATTACCCCAGTTTCTGTGTCAATCTGTTTCATCCAGGGTCTTCCTCTCCTGTGCTTTCCCTCACTTTTCCAAGCATGCTGTCCTTCCTCAAGGACTGGTCCCTTCTGGAAACATGCCTATAATATGTAAGATAAAGCTTCAAAATCTTTCCCTCCAGCTTGGCATCACCAACTCCAGAACAGACCTGATAGTTCTCTTGGCGGCCTATGGTATGCTCATTGCTCTTCTTCAGGCCCAGAACAGAAAAGGCTTCAATTCTTCTTCTGTTCTCTTTGGTCATTATCCATCTATCTGAAGCATAACAAATAATTACAAAGACCACGGCCTGGATTATGTGCACCTTAGTCTCTAGACTGACATCCTTGCACTTGGGTACTCTGCAGAGGTCCCTGAAAATCACTTTCATAATGCAATTTGTCTTTTTATTTCCTGACTGCTGGTGACAAAAATGTTGACTGTAAAACAAAACAAGCTGAAACTGTTAACAATCTCAATCTCTTCTCTATTTTCATGATACTGCTAATTGGCCCTGAAGAGTAACTGATGTCTTTGAACTATGGTGTTGAAGAAAAGTACTGAACATACCATGGACTGCTAAAACAAGAAACAAATACATCAGGGGCAAAGTGCAGGCACATCTTCCTTAAAAGCAAAGACGAGGAAACTTTGTTTCACACACTTTGGTTTAGAGGGGGCATTCCTCAGAAAAGACTATTATTCTTGGAAAGATTAAGATCACTGAGATGAAAATTCTCATCAAGACAGATTGTCATAGTAAAAGAATAAAATTTTATACAGTAAATAATTTATTCATTGAAAATACCTTTTATAAGAAAGATAAATGGTGACTGTACACAATGACCACACCTGATGGACTACACAGGAATCAGGTTGGCTACATTTGTAGAAAGAATTGTGGGGCAAGTTCAATATCAGCTGTGCAGGTGTTGATTGTGAACAGATTGCTTCAAATGTGTAAGAAGTAATAGAAAATATCATAGTTTGAATCAGGCACATTATAGTCTTCAAACTGCTATCGCTGCTCTTTATCAGCTTGGAGAAGTAATTTCCTGCATATTTTCCCAATGCAACATCATTTTATTTCTTCACTCCTATCATCAAGGTATTGATTGTGGATCCAAGCATGATGCATTTGTTAATCAGTTCAATCTTCTCTCCATCTATCATGATGTTGTCTGTTGGCCCAGAGGTGAAGATGTTTTTGTTTTCTTGATTTTGAGATGTGAAGCAGGAGTGGCATCCACTTCCTAAACAACTTGCCTCTGGAAACTCTATAAACTTTGATAAATGTAGATAGTTGTAAAGGAGCTTCAGGCCTTTTGTTCATAGGGCCACTATGGGTTGTGCTCGACTTGAAGGCAAACAACAACCAAAACCAGTCCATATTGAAGGCTATCATCTTTCATGAAGAAGTCTTCTTATTTCTCAATAAGAATCTCAAGTTCTCCTTGCTTTAAGCAAATATAGTTGTGTCATCTGCACTGTTGATGAATTTTCTTCCATTTCTGATGACATTGTTGTTGTTGTTGATATAGGCCATCGAGTCACTTGCGACTCATAGCGACCCTATGTATAAGAGCTCTAAATGCTGTTCTATCCTGTACCAACCTAGCCATCTCAAATGCACTTATTCCCACCGCTCCCATCACAGAATCGATCCATCTCACCAAAGGTCTCCTCTCCTTTGCCTCCCCTCCACTCTGCCAAACATGATGTCCCTCTCCAAGGACCAGTCCCTCCTTGCAACATGCCCAAAATATGTCAGACAAAGCCTATTCTTCTAAATAAGTCTAGCTTCCCAAATTATTTGCTCTGAACTCAGACTGAATAGACATGGGGAAAGGATACAACCCTGACATACACTTTTATTTATTTTAAAGCATTTAGGGTTCTCCTGCTCTGTTCAAATGTCAGCCTCCTTGTCTATGTACTAGTTTTACATGAGAACAAACAAGTATTTTGAGATTTTCATTCTTCTTTATTTTATCATAGTTATTGCAATCCACAGTCAAATGTTTCTGCACAGTCAATAAAACACAAATAGACACCTTCTGGTACTATCTTCTCACAGGCACATGTAACATCAGCAATGATAGCTTTGATACTACAGCCTCTCCTAAATCCAATTTGAACTTTTGGCAGTTCTCTATAAATGTACTATTTCACCTTTTTTTTTGAATGATCTTCAGCAAGATTTTACTTGCATCAGATATTGTTTAATAATTTCCACATTGGATCACCTTTCTCAAAAAATAGGAATGCCTTTTATTACTCCTCTCTATTCATAAAGACCGTTTTGATTTCTTCATGGATAATATATTTGTCTTCCCATACTCATCTGGTCTCTGATCATTTGTATTCAGTGCATCAAACCTATTCTTGAAATATTGGTTGTTTTGAAATTTTTTTTATTCAGATGAGATGGACTCAAGGTCATATTTTGTTCTGTACACTTGTTTTAATTGTCCTTAATTTCAATTTACATTTGTAGATAGTAATTGATGATCTCTTCCACAGTCAACACCTGGCCTGATTTTCAGTGCTGGTATTTTTAGCATTTTTAGTGATTCTTCCCACAGATACAGTAAAATATATTCCTTTGTAGTCCATGACATCATATGAGGTCCATGTGTATAACTGTCACTTTTTCTAGGCTTTCAGAGATCTCTAAATTTTCCATTATTAGTGTTGAATTATGACAACATGGATAAGCCTAGAAATAAGAAACACTGAAGTAAGGACTTGTACACCAGGAAGCTCTGATGACCTACTGGTAAGTAGTTGAGCTTCAATCCTAAAGGTATATGATTCAAATCCACCAGCTGTTCTGTGGGAGAAGGATGGACAGTTTCCTTTCAGGCAATTTTCTATCTCTGGGTTGCTTCTGACTTGAAGGCACAAAGCAGTAACACCACCACCATCAGCTTAAAGATACTGGAATTTTCTGGGAAGGCAGTTAAGAATAAATAACCTGTTTTAATCAGAGTGGCATTGTCAGAAGACTGCTTATGTATAGATAAATGGATATGCTGGGTCAAGTGTGGGAATAGTGGCCTGAAAAGAATTTAAAGCTGGCAAAGGTACTCCAGCAACCTTAAGTGAAACCGTAACAAGGGGATTGAGAGAACAGAGAGATGTTTGGATGATAGAACGGATTTATTTAATTTTTTTTATTTTTTTTCGAACGGGTTTATGTTGAGTAAGGTGGTAAATAAAAGTAAAAGATAAGCAACAATATAGGAGATGTTCAAGTTTACAGTTGATTGGTAAATTCATAGTGGCAATTTCACTAGAGGTTAATCGTGGTAGAAAAAGTTGTTTCTAAACTTCAAATAAAATATGTGTTACAGATACTTACCTCTATGTAGAATATGTATAATATGCTATCTACAATTCTCAAATGGATTGGAAAAAGAAATGGCCTACTTTTTGAAAGCAATGTCAGTGCATAGCTACTACACAGCATATCATAATTGGTTTGTGGTGCTATTTAGTAATGCCAAGACAATTCATTAAGAGAATCAAAAACAAGCAGGTGTTTCCATTAGAGCTTGTTCTATTAATAAATTCTGTGTCTGTGTGTTTTCTCTCTCCCTTTTAGTCTTTTACACACACACACACACACACACACGTACACATAAATTTTATTAATAAACTCTTTCTATAGGTGTTTCTTCATTTTTCTCTTTAATGTACCCCCCTTCGTGCCTCAGACCACTCACATACCCTTACACAAGCATTAAACCTGGCCAAATTAAACTTGCTCTAGTACCCAAAGAATC
This sequence comes from Elephantulus edwardii, assembly GCF_000299155.1. Lineage (NCBI taxonomy): Eukaryota > Metazoa > Chordata > Mammalia > Macroscelidea > Macroscelididae > Elephantulus > Elephantulus edwardii. The sequence continues at coordinate 15,723,145 of NW_006399782.1, read as the reverse complement.
AATTCAAGAAAGCTAAAGTAGAGAAGGCATTTTTCAGTCAAGAATGGAAACTAATCTAAAATGAAAAAGAAGAATGGTTTAGGAGATTGGTAATTAAATCAACCCCCATACTTATTAGTTTTCAGCATATCATTTAGAAAAAAAATGCCAAGCGACAGACCTTATAATTTACCACTGCTTGGGATTTAAATGAAATCAGTGATGTCATCAGTCTCAAGGTACCAGAGATCTATTACACTATTGTTTTTCATTATGATGATTTGTTATTTTTGTACTGTCAGATAACATCTAATTTATTATGAATTGCTTGAAACTTGGGAATATATCTTATTAATCTTAGAATTTAAAGCATAATGCCTTATACCTAACAAAGTATTAAGAATACCTGTTGAATTTTCAAGAAATTCATTAGAAATGAAATGTACTCAGTTATATAAAATGATTTCTTTTTCATTCAAGGAGAATTTTTAGCAATTATTTTAAGAGTGGTGATGTTGTAACGTCCTTTTTCACCTTAATAAAATATAATAAAACCAACAAAAAAACACCTTTTTACCTTTAATTTCACAAAAAAAGATAATTTATCATACAGGAATGAGAAGAGATGGTATTATCTTGAATAAATCCTTGATAAAATTCATTTCTTAAGGCAACAGGCTTATTCATTTTATAAATCCATCAAACGTACAAGCAAAGATTCTGAGAAACATTGATGCAATTGTGTGATTGGCTAATGCTAAGAAGTCGCACTGTAACCCCAAAGGCACACAGTTCAAGGCCATCAGCAACTCCTTGGGAAAAGGATGCATAATCTCCTCCCATGCAATTAACTGCTGTGAAAACCTGCTGAAGGGTCAGCTATGAGTTGACTCTGACTTGATGATACATAATGACAACAACTACCAGCAAAAATTCTAAAAGCATTCACATAATTAGGTGATTTTGGAATTTTTTTAAGTTTGTCTTGTCAATCACTTCTTTCCCTTTTAATACATAACAATTTACAAAGTTTTTAAGGAATGAATGAGGGGGGAATCATGCCCAAGTACAAAATTATTACTAAATTTATCTTATATTTTATTTTGTGAGAGTAATGAGCCATTTTATTTTCACTCAATGGGATAAATGGTATCTATCCTCCTTTTGTTTCAGCCTTGTGTAGTTTTCATCTATTACTGGATGGAAGTCTCAGCCTCTATGTGACTAGTGGGTGTTTCAACTGTTTGCAGTATAGCAGAGATCAGAAATTAGGTGTGAGACAGAAACTTGTTCCAAACTTCCTTTATGCTTTGCCCAATTCCACAAGTGGCATTTCCAACCTGATGGGTGGAGAAACAAGAAGCGGATCACAGCCCTGTAACTGATGACTTATTGTTTACTGTTCTGTGAAAGAAAAATAAGAATAGAACTCATTGTACATGACAAGAACATGGTATATTATAAAGCCATTATTGGCCTTAATTTCTTAGTATCTTATAAAATGTATTTTATATATTGTGATATCCTTGGTTGCCCTAGCAACAAGTGCCTAGGCTGCTAACCAAACTTGCCAGCATGTTCCTGGGAAAAGGATCTGGTAATCTGTTTCCCTAAACAAGTCTTGGACATTTCCTGTCATAGTTCTACTCTGTCCTATACTGCCTCTGTGAATCTCAATCAATTCAACAACAATGAGTTCGTGTTGTGTCATCCCACAAATCTGATCTTTGATGAAATTACAACCTATTTTTATGAATGCTGTATAGACAGATAATCAACACTGAAGGTCCTTATTTAGTCATGAAACAGACAGAACATACAGGGTAATCATCATTAATTATCCTCATTAGAAAGCTGGGAGATCCTGACTCAAGAGGTCTTTTAAATGTGAATTGGTGCATCTTATCAATTTTTATTAAAAACAGATGTAATCTCTGGAATAAAAACTTGACAATTGAAATTTGTAAACTAAAAAGTGCAAGTTGATAATTCATGTTTTCTGAGAGTGGATCTGCTTCCACCGCTTGCCTTTGCACATGGGTCTTAATGGTGATGGGTAGATGAATTTTAGAAGAAATTGTGAAAATGTTGCCATGTGAAAAAAAAATCTAGGCACTTGGAAATATTTGAAAAAACTTACTGAATTGAATTGACTGGTACTATGTTCCCTAATCTTAGAATTCTAAGCACTACAGGGTCAGTATACACCTTTTTTTTAAAATATTTTTTTATTGGGAAAAAACATATTGGGAGAACAAGGAGGTGAGGGTTGGGGGAAGAAGGGTGAGGATGGGCCAGGATGCAGTTGCAGAGCTGCACAGTTTGGTCAGTGGGGGGAGCAGGTGAAGGAAAT
>NW_006399782.1:15708726-15720278 GCF_000299155.1 Elephantulus edwardii | reverse complement strand
CCACACCACAGCAGTGGGCAACAAGCTTAAAGCCCCTGATGGCTCTAGGCGCTGACTCTCACCAGTGGCTATGGATGAAGTCACAGGCGATTTTCAGTATACACCTTTTTTAAATTTACCAGAAGATCTTATAATTTTGTGGGAGATAAAAGAATTATTCAATTAGCCTACCAAGCCAAAGGTGGGTAATTTTAATCTGAAGCCCTCAGGCCTGGTTTTAATTGTTCGGTCAAACATTCTTCTAAGTGGTATAGCACTGGTCTGTCCATTTGCTGTACAGAGGTAACTCTGAGTTACTGTGATGCTGAACCCAGTGACACTGATGTGTCAAATGTGATAATGGTTACCCATGGTGGACAATTTTTGGTGGAACTCCCCATTTAAACAAGCTTGGAAGCAGGAGTGGCATCCACTTCCAAAATAGCTTGCCTCTGGAAACTCTATCAACTTGGCAAAATGATGAAAGTTATACAAGTGTCCAGGTCTTTCATTCATTGAGTTGCTAAGAATTGCCACTCAGTGGCACTTAACAACAACAACAAAAATAATTAAATGGATCTTGGAAGAAAGCAAAAAGTACCAGAAGAATATCTATCTGTGTTTCATTAACTATGCAAAGGCATTTGACTGTGTGGATCACAACAAATTGTGGCTGACTTTGAGGTGAATGGGAATCCCAGAACACTTGATTGTGCTCATGAACAACCTATATTTGGTCGAGAAAGCAGTCCTCAGAACAGAGCAAGGAAACAGTGCACAGTCAAAATCAGGAAAAGAGTTTGTCAGGGATGTGTCCTTTCTCCATATTTTTTCAATCTGTAAGTGGAAAAGACCAATCAGTTAGCAGGGCTTTATGAGGAAAAATGTGGCATCAGGATTAGACGAAGAGCTTACATTATGCCGATGATACAAACTTGGTTGCTGAAACTGAGGAGGTTCTGATATGCTTGCTGTAGGAGGTCAAGAATTGTAGTCTTCAATATGGATCGAAGCTCAACATAAAGAAAACAAAGATTTTCACTATTGGGCCAATTGGCAGTGCCATAATAGAGGCAGAAGAGATTGAGGTTGTTAACAATTACAGCTTGCTCACATCCACAACCAATACTCTTGGCACCAGCAGTCAGAAAATCCAGAGAATAAATCAGGAGACTAAGGTGTGCCTGATACAGTCTGTGCTCTTTGTAGTTACTTGCTTTGAATGAGAGAACTGACCAATGAATAAGAATGAAAGAAGAAGAATTGATACCTTTGAGTTATAGTGGAGAAGAGTCTTGAGTATACCATGGACTGCCAAGAAAACAACTAAGTCTGTCTTGGAGAGGGTGAATTCAAGTTTCTCCTAGGAAGCTAGGATTTTTAAGCTCCATCTCACATACTTTGGGTACATGGTCAGGAGGGACCAGTCATTGGACAAAGACATCATGTTTAGAAGGGTGGAGGGATAAAACAAGAGAGGAAGACACTGGACTAAGGCAATGGAGATAGGTGTGTCAGTGAGGCTGGCTCAGGTTAAGGCAGGCTTCAGACCTGCTCTACATAGGGTCACTATGAGTCGCAGGTGACTGGCCAACATATAACAACAACAACAGTAACAACTCTTAAGTTTGCTTAGTGGCCAGGTTGTTTTTGGTAGGTACCATTGAGTCAAGTACCTTTCATGGACACTACAAACAACAGATCTAAATCCTGTCCTATCATGTGTTATCTTGATCATTTTTCACTTATTTGAAACTGTGCCTTGTCACTTGTCAATCCCTCTTATTAAGGGTCTCCCCCCCCTCCATTTTTCCAAGCATGATGTCCCTTTTCAAGAAATAGCATATTCTAACAATATGATCAAAGTATGTGAGACAATGCTTTGTTTTTGCCTGCAAGAAGCAATTCTGACTGTACTTTCTCCAAGATATATCTGTTTGTTCTTTTGGCAGTCCAAGGGATATTCAATGCTCTTCTCCAATGTCACAGCTCAAAAGGTTCCGTTTTCCTCCTTTCATTCTATTTCATTGTCCAGATTTCAGATGTAAAGCAAATTACTGAAATGATTTAGAAGACCAGGGCCTGAATCAGGAGCACCCTACTCTTAAAACTGACATCAATGCTCCTCAGTAATTTGAATTGGTCCCTGACTTCAGACTTCTCCCATGTAATGAATCAAGAGTGTTGATTGTGGATCCAAGTAAGATGAAATTGTTGATAATTACAATTTTTATCCATCTATCATGAGGTTGCCTACTGGTCTAATGATAATTTTATCTCTTGGGTTTTTTAAACTGAAAAATACCATTATATGCCTAATAACACAGATAAGACAAATTTAATTTGTTTATTAATGGAAGCTCTTCTATAGAGTCTCTCAGAATTATTTTGGTGACAAATGGTTCTAGAATGAGAAAACTATCCAGCCACTCCAGTGTGAGAAGACAGGGATCAGGAAGTGTTCAAGTCATAAGGGGTGTAGTCAACTCCAAGCTGAATTCTTATATAACAATAGCAACACTGTCCTATCTGACATGTGAATATCGTTCTCATGAAAGAAAAAGAAATCATCTACCATAAGACAGTGGTGTTTGGAGTTAAGGGACTGATTATTTTTCATGAGTTAATAAATAGTTGAACAAGAAATTTCAGTCTTTCTCTTGTCAGGTATGGCACACTTTAGATTCTGCCTGAATTCAGAGAGGAATAGTAAATTGTAAGTTTGGAAGAGCTTTCCAAAGAAATCAACACTACTGATAACTCTGTGTTATGTGGAACATCAATATAAAGCATAGTTTTAGTAGAGGTTCCCAATTATTCCTGGTACTATACACATTTAAGAGGAAAAATAACTTTAGATAAAATTGAGACAGTGAAGCTATATATATTTAATAGATTTCTATCTGTATCTCTATCTCTATCTATGCATCATCTAACTAGCTAGCTAATTGGACAGGTACAAGCCAAAAACATTCCCTGAAATAACTTTTTGTTTACATTAAGTAAAACTTCCAGTAAAAACAAACATGACTCTTTAATATTAAGAAGGTAAAGTGGTTATATTTCTGTGCAAAGAAATTACACATAGAGATGAACAGAAATTTAAACCAAAGTAGTCCCAAAATTACACACTTCAATGACTTTGATCCAGCTTTAGACTAAAAGGGATTCAAAAGACAGCTCCAATCTGAGTCCTTCAACCTTTAACCCTATTTCCTTTACATTACAAGAAGGATAAAGATTATGCAACATATTTGCTTATCAACAGAGCTGTAGTGGTGGTGGTGTAGCCTGTAGAGAATTACACTGTTAACCCAAAGGTTAACACTGGTGTTTGAATCCTCCAAATGCTTCACGAGAAAAAGATGGGAAATCTCCTCCTGTTACTATTTACAGCCTCTGAAAACCCTCTAGACAGTCAGCTATGAGTTGCTTGTTTAGGTGTCTTTAAACCTCTGGTTCACCATTAATGAGGTCTAGCCCTAGAAGTTAGCCTATATATCAAATTACAACCTACTTTTATGAATTGTGTATAGTCAGACATTCAGCACAAAGACTCTATTTGGCAGGGGGGGCAGAGAAAACATACAGGGTGATCATCTTTAATTATCTTCATCAGAAAGCTTGGGCACCCTGACTCAGAAAGGTGTGGTTTTGTTTGTTTTGGTTTTTTTTTAAAAAACAAATTTATATTGGTTTGCATACAAAATTTGTATACATTGTTTTTCATTTATATACTATGAATTGGTGTATTATAGCCAGGCTTATTAAAAAGAGATACAATCTCTGGATAAAAATTTGACAAGCAAGCACAATTGAAGTGTGTAAACAGTAACCAATGCAGGTTGATGACTCATGTTTTCTGAGAATGGCTCTGTTCCCACAGCTTACCTGTGCACAGGGGTCTTAATGGTGATGGGCAGAGGAGTAGGAGAAGAAGAGGCTAAAATATAATCATATAAAAAGAATCTGAGCACATGGAAACATTTTAAAAACTTACTGAACTGAATGACTTTCGAGGTCTTTATAAACTAACTCCTGGAAATAGCTATCAGCTAAAGTTCTACTTCATAATTATATTATTGGATGAATTATTAATTGAAATGAGAACACCATTTTAATGGGCATAGAAAGTCATTTGGAAATGAGATAAAACGTTCCAGACACTGTGTGTGTAGATGCGGAGCTAAAGCTGAAGCACTCTGACAGCTTGATTACGCACATTAGTGCAATCTAGTTGATTCAATTCCTAGAGCAGGGTTCTCCTGTACACGTCAATGTCTCTCCTGGTTGTTTGCACTTCGCTGCATTTATATGAAAAAGACTTCAAGGATAGATCTTTCTGATTAATCCTCCACATGTAGTGCAACATCTTCTCTCATAAGTGATTATCATATGTCTTGTTTCTTAATTTATCCTTGAGTAGAGCGGAAAGCCCCTGAAATGTGGCTCAGTTCAATGAATCTTATCTTTATAAAGGCCAACCAGTATGTACACCATTTAAACTGTAGAACCTTCCAGGTTCTCTTCCTACTAATTTCCCAAATCCCACTTCAAAAGACTTCCTTGCAACTGGCCACTCACACACGGACACGGCACATTTTCACTAGGTATTACCTCTATTTGGACCAGTCTTTCCTAGATAGCTGTATTATTAAACTCTCCAACCTCTTCAAGTTTCGGTGAATGTGTCCACTTCTCAAAGTGACTTACCTGACCATGTTACTTAGTCTTGCCTTCTGCCCTTTGCTACCCTTCTGAATTAACTATATCTTAACTTATTTTTATTTTATCACTATGTTTTTTCTGTCCTCATCATTGACAGGTGTTGTTGAGTAGGAACTGCCACACAGCTGACTCTTCAAGGGGTTTTAAGATGCTGTGATTCAGATGGGAGGAGATTGCTCATCTTTCTCCAAAGGAACAGCTGATGGATTCAAACTGCTTGTCTTTGAATTTTCAGCACAGCTTCTTAACCACAGGGTCACCAGAGATCCCAGTGAGCATTATTAGTCTATTTATTTATTCATTTTGTTAATTCCATCTTTTCAAGAATTTAAGATCTCAGTAGAGGGCATCTTTTGTATATTACACATAAACACATGTAAGTACCATGAGTTGTTATTGTTGTTGTTGTTATGTGCCATTGAGTCGTTTGCATCTCATAACAACACTATGTACAACAGCCCTAAACCCTGCTCTATCCTGTGCTAATCGCACTGCCTCTGACACATCCATCCCGATTACCCCAGTCACTGAATCAGTCCATCTCATTAGTTCTCTTCAATTTGGTTCTAAGTTATCATTGGTCTATACATAATAGAATGAAATAGTGATTGACCCTACACCATTCTCAGTTTTTGCTTTCTATGAGTCCATTGTATTTTAAGGATTCTTCTTTTTGCTGACCTTCTATTTTATCAGGCTCATTTTCTTCTCTAGGAATTAGTTTCTTCTGATAATATGTCCAAAGTATATAAGACAAAGCCTCATGTCTCAAAGAGCATTCTGGCTAAACTTCTTCCAGGATATATCTGTTTGTTCATCTGGAATCCCATGGTATATACATTTTTTTCTTCCAGCACCATAATTCAAAAGTATCAGTTCTTTACATACACTCATTGACTTTGAGTTAGAACTGACTCAGCTTACCCTCCAGCAGGTTTTTGAAGGCATGCTAAGAGATTTTCCATCTTTCTTTCAAGGAACTGCTGATGTATTTGAATTACCAGAGACACCACCACCTTTGGGTTAACAGTGTAATTGTCTATGAACTATACCCCTAGAGTTCCAAAATCCTTCTTTAGTCTTTAATCATTACTAGCTTCAAATGCATACAAAATAAGTAAAAAATTCATATTTTATGACCTTATCCTTGAAAGAGACAGCTTTTCATTTTAACTTTTAGTAGAAGTCTTTCATAGTTGATTTGTTGAATACTACATGCCATTTGAGTTTTTGACTGCTACATCAATGGGCATTGATTGTGGATTCAAGTAAAATGACATTTTAGAAAATGCCGATATTTTCTCCATTTACAATGATTTTGTTTAGTGATGTGGTTATGATGATTTCCCCCCTTTTCTTATGACGTATATTCTATACTGGAAGTTGTAGTCTTTGACTTTTATCAGTAAGAGGTTCAAGTTATCTTTTGCTTCAGCAAACAAGATTGTACTACCTGTGAATCTTAGATTGCTAATGAGTTTTCCTTCTATCTTGATGCCACATTTTTCTTAATCCAATCCATTTTCTTGGTTTTCCTTTTAAGAGAGTGTGTGTGTGTGTGTGTGTGTGTGTGTGTGTGTATTTCTCTTCAGTTTGTCACTGCCACCATAATAGACTTTATGACAATTATCTAATGTAAATATCTAATTCTAGTTATTTTCAGCTTTCCAAGAGTTTTGACATTAATGCAAAAGGTGGCACCTCTCTGGTGTTTGAATATATCAGCAACTCCAAGGGAAAAAAGTGGGCAATTTCCTTCCATAACATGTAAAGCCTACTGGATAAATTGTGTATACTGCACTGAAACAGATGAGGGACTGAATAATTTAAAAGCGATGTATGATAGAGTATTATGGTTATTACAAGAGTCCACAATTAAGGTTGCATAGTGGAATGCACTTGGGGTGGTGGGAGGGGTGCGGGGGGATTGTGTCCCAGGGAGGGAGTCTTTCTTTTACTTTTGAAAGAGAGGCGCGAACTGGGGGGTGGGGGAGAGGGCTGGGTGGGTAGAGAAGTGCAGCAATGAATGAATGGAAATCCAAATTCTCTGTAAATGTTCATTAAAATTATTAAAAAAAAAGAAAAAAACTGCTGGGGAATCAGCTATGAGTCAGTTTTGACAAGATGGCAATGATGTTTTAATATTTAAAACATCAATTTCAAGTGTCTCATTTCTTTTGTGACAAGTTCCAAATTTTCTATCGCCTCCCTCTTACACTTCATGATCCAAACACAAGTCTTGCTAACCATCAAAGTAAGAGAAAATTGTCACGTGAAGATATTATCATAACATGTAACACCTGAATCCTTCACAATAGCAAAGGAGGGGGAATCTGCCTACATGTGTTGTCGGTTCCTCACAGCTGAAGCCTGTGTTGTTCAAGACTCATCTATCTGTAAATTATATGTGGATTTTCACCTACATGATTAGAGGTCAGTAACACATTCCCAGCATCATTCAAGGGTCAGTGTGTGTGGGTATGTGTGTACAGAGAAAGATATTGAAGGTATCTGGAATGATTATGATATATAAGGGCCTCCATAAATATTTGTTTAATAAATTAATAGAAAAATACTTAATGGAAAAATAGTTGCTTCCTTTCTTCATGAAACTAGTTAAATCAATTTTAAAGCAGAGGTGCTTAGCTCCTTTCCCCTCACCTAGAACTAGTTTGCCCCTCCTGGCAATAAACACTTGTCTTATTTTAGTGATTCTGATTTTTCTCTTTTCCCATAACATTATTAGCACTGTTTTCACTCTTTATTATGAATCCAGTCTTCACAGTTCATTGTCAGTAACTGCAGCAAGAGGGATATATCCTTGACAGGAAACAAGATTAAGTCTTGAAAGTAGAATTGAGGGAAATCAAGTACTATCTTTTTTTTTTTTTTTATCTCATTACCCATCAGCCAGTCAATGGGGATCTCTTCTCACTGGGCTAGAATTCTAACAACACAAGCCACCCAAGCCAGAAAACAGCAAAGATTAATCCTGCTTCTTGTACGCAAACCATGTAATTTAGTAATAGCCACTCAGCCACCATTGACCTGCTAATTAATCCATGGATTTTTGTTGTTGTTATTGTTGTGCCTTTAATCATTTCACCTGCTATCTGAGTCACTTTAGAAATACTCATTCTCTGTTCAGACTCACCAGTTAAATGCTACCAGAGTGCTGTGGTAATAAAACACTGAAATATATTGACTCCCTGCCAACTTGTTCTTTCTTTCTTTTCTGTGTGTCAGCTGGTATTAGTATGCAGAAAGCCTACTGAGAAGGGAAGCATGCAGCTAATAAATGAGAAGTTTGTGTCTTATGTGATGGTGAAAACTGATGTTTCACCTGAGTCAAGAAACACGTCAAGTCCTGCTTTCTGTAAATTAAAGATTTACCTGTCGTTCTGACTTCCCCTCAGTAATTTCAAATACGCTTGAAAATAACTGGTTAAGACCTTTTTTACTTAGAGTCCCTTTTCTGAGAACACATGACTGATTCTTATTTTCCACCGCCAAGCAACAAGTGAGGTGTGTTCTCTGATGGGGCCATTTTGGTGTGGGATGATTCAAACAGTGTCTTCTGGAAATGTTATTAATGTCATGACTCCACATGAATTCCACCCACTGGGGTGAAGAATGTTCTCTTAAACCTATTGCTTGACTAACAAGTTTCTTTCTCCCACTCTGACATTTATCTACTGTGTTCACTTGATCATGTCATTTCACCTCTCTGAGCCTTATTAGCTGTTGTTAAGTGTTGCTAACCACAAGTCATAGAGACCCCACGAGCATTGGTTTGAATCTTTGTCCTCTCCAGGGCCAGGCTCACAATATCCAGCATGCTCAAACTGATTGGTGGAGTGAATTCAAAGAAGATCTCATGGGGCAGTTTGTGTAACGTGTCAGAGTCTTAACTATAAGGTTAGTGGTTCAAATCTGCCACCTCCTTGTGGGAGAAAGCTGGACAGTCTTCTCTCACAAATATTTACCATCTTGGAAGCCTTATGAGTGATAATTATAAGCCAGAATCAACTCTGTGGAAATGGATTTTTTCTTTTTTTTTTTAGCAAGTAGCGATTGGAGTGAAAAATTTGTGATTTCTGCATAGATCATTATGTGGGTTAAAAAGTAGGAGTGGTACTTATCTTTGGTATTATTATTATTGTTATTATTTCAGAGAACCAAAATTACTTACAAAGTGTTAATGTGCAGAAGAGGATGAATAGACTCATTTCTGAAAGCTTTTTCTTGTGGCTCAAGAAAAAACAAAAAATCATCTTCATCAGAGCCAATTTGCCTGTGCTCATACAGCCAAGAATCTCAAAATGATCACAGGATGGAGACTGGGACAATAATAATGTGTAAAGGATTTAGTGGGTGGGGGGAAAAAAACCCGCCTTTTGCAGGAACAGCTGTGACACTAAACAGTGCTTCAGAGATATTTGATCTTTTTTCTCCATAAGAGCTTAAGATAAGTGACAGACAGAGCTCTGAACCTAGAGTTGGGGCTTTAAAACTGTCAAGATACAGTGCTTTTGTATTAATATTGAACGTGTTTCAACAGTACAAGTGGGATAAGTTATTATCTATCATGCCTTCCAACCACCTATGATATGGTGGATATGGAGCATGATTGGAAGCCCCTATCTAACAGTTTCCCACTTCTTGTTCTGGAGAGTTTAGAGCAAACAAAATGCCTTAGCAGATGCATATTAACACACTTCACAAGGATCAAAATGGGGAGAATAAAAATAATGTGGGGAAAAAAAGTTGCGGCTTGTTTCTCTAGCTAACTACATGACAATCATGATCTACAGTCTCTAATTCCGTAACATTACAGGAAAGTATAAATAGTCAGGAGGGGCCAGTTCCTATGAAAAGATATCATGCATGGAAAGATAAAGCATTAACAAAAGGGGGCAAGGCTCCAGGATGCTGGAGGGCATGAGTACGGCTCAGGATAGAGCAGGGTTCAGATCTGTCATCCACACGGTTGAGATGAGTCCTAGTTGACTCAATGACACTTAACAACATACACAACTTAGGAAAGTTTAAAGGGTAAAATGTAAATTTTCTTTTTATCTTTAATTTTATCCTAAATTGCTATCTATAACTACACTAGCTTATATTCCTCATGCTTCCATTGAGTGCTGGTGACATAGTGGGTTATGTGCTGAGTTTCTAACCACAGTTAGGTGGTTCAAATCTATCAACTGCTGGAAGGGAAAAAGATGGGGAATCTCCTCCCATAATGATTTACAGCCTTAGAAACCCAATGGAATGTCACCAGCAGTCACAATTGCCTGACGGTCTATGGGTTCTATTTGATTAGTGGACACATTACAGCATTCATTTGAGTAGGGTAAGATTTGTGTGACACACATCTTCAATTTCCTTACTTATAAAAGGATCATGATTTTCTTCTCAGAACATCCAATGACTCTTTCACATCTTCTTTAAATGTTCTGACACATTTTTGACCATCATCTCTTTTGGTTTATACATGACTGCCCTAACCTTCTTCTCTAAGTTCATGAAGTTAATTTCTCTTTCTCTGTTTCTTTCAGTAACTCACATTCTTCTTGACCCCCACCATGACCTTCTCTTGAAAATAACCATTGACTTTCTGCACCTCTTCACTGGTGCCTCTGAATGGACTCATTTATTATCTTTGCTAATATCTTATTGTTAAGCAAACAACCTTCACATATTTCTGTCCAACACTGATTCTTCATAAGCACCCCCAAAACCCCACTAGATATCTCTTTCTTGGTAATTTAATATTACTTCAATCACATTATATTTTAAACCACGTTAATTTACTGTCAATACAACTGCATTCTATTCAATATTTTTCCTTTTTCACTTGAGTTGAAATGCAATAGAAGGATTCCATTTCTCTATGTCATCCCAATATCCAAATTCTTTCTTTCTCTATGTTTTAATTTAATGTCCTATATTTTCTGTCAATTGTTTTGATTGTGTGCTGTTGAGTTGGAACCAACCTATATATGACCCTTCAGTGGATTTTTCAGAGGCAGTAAATAGAATGGAAGAAGACTGCCCATATATCTCCCACCAAGTAGATGTGGATTCAAACCGTTTGCCTCTTGGATTGCAGCACAGCTTCTTACCACTAGGCCACTAAACCTCCATCTCTCACTAGCCTGATATTATTTTTTTTAAAACTGTGTCACTGTTATAGCTTCTTTTCCTTTGTTTTAACTCTATAGAACCCCTTGCTGTCAACTCTACCTTGAGTCATTGTAATCCTGTAGGGCAAAATAGACTTGGCACATGTTTCCAAGGCTCTTAAAATTTCCAGTGACAAATTCTAATTGTAAAATTTATGGAAGCAGGATGTCTCATCTTTCTTCTACAGAGTGGTTACTGGATTCACACTTCTCACCTTTTGATTATTGGTTCAGTGTTTGGTGTTTTTGTTTTACTTTTATGTTATTCTTTTATGTGTGTGTGTGTGTGTGTGTGTGTGTGTGTGTGTGTGTACGCGTGCCATCAAATTGGATCTGACTGGCACAGGAGATTGCCCCTTCTTCTCCAGCAGAACATCTGGTGGAACTGAACCACGTACCTCTGGGATTACAGTGCAGCTTCTCGGTTGAATGTGTTAAACACAGTATCATTAGGGCTCCTTCACTTCATTAATTGTTGTTGTTGTTGTTGTTGTTGTTGTTGTTATGTGCCGCCGAGTCTCCTGCAACTCATAGCGACCCTATGAACAACAGCCCTAAACTCCGCTCTGTCCTGTGCCAATTGCACTGTCTCTGACACGCCCATTCCAATTATCCCAGTCACTGAATCAATCCACCTCATAGAGGGCCTTCCTC
>NW_006399782.1:15702175-15704731 GCF_000299155.1 Elephantulus edwardii | reverse complement strand
GTTGGCGCAGGATAGAGCAGGGTTTAGGGCTGTTGTGCATAGGGTCGCTATGAGTCGCAAACGACTCGACGGCACATAACAACAACAACAACAACGTTAAATAGAACCAATGAGCTAGAAATATCATTGTTTATCAAGGTCATCTTTTTAAGTAAGATGCTACAGCATGTCATGATAACCAGTACAAATTTCTGATTCTTACACTTTATACCTCCTAAAGACTTTTCAGCAGACACTGGCCCTTCAAGTTCTGTTTTAGAAATCATTAAGAGAAGATCTGTTTTCTGTATAGTCTGCTCATACACCAAACTCATCCTTGTGCATGAGTCTTATCTTGGACTTTCCTACAACACAGAATTCCCTTATCACTTCTTTCCAACAAAACCAGTGGAGGACACATTGCCATCACAGATTTAACTTGTTTCAGGATGTTCTCTTTTCACTACCACAGGGACTCTAGTTTGCCCCTAGGTTTGTTGATACTATTCTTGGTTTTACAGAAATTTTATATCTGAGTACCGAGTGATGCCTTCTTGTTTCTAATTTATACATGGTATCTAACTTTGAGCTGGGTTTCTTAGGGATAAATCTCACACTTACTCATTACTTCTTTACTGGTTACTTATATGAAATTCTGGAATTTTTCATCATATTTTCCACTTAATGCACCTTCTCTATGGAAGAATGAGGAAGACCAGAGCAGGCTATATATGACTGATGTGTTTCCACCCTGCTTAAATTATTAATGGATTTCTTCTTAGTATTATTGAATAACATCAGGAAATGATCTCAAATCATTAGACATGTACTCATATACGATTAAACTGTGAACAAATTGTATGCAGAAAATATTCCCCCTCTCCCTATTTCAAGGCATTGAGCCTTCTCAAATTGTGCTCAATAAATTTAGCTCCCTTAAATGAATTCAAGTCTTCAGATCAAGGCAAATTATACCCTAGCTTCTAAAGAAAATTGCTTATACATCTAACATTCATTATCAGTCTACTTAGAAAAATGATAGAGATCAGGAAAGGTAGTTAACAGAACACAAGAGCCAGAAAGATGTCACAGATGTCAAGAGGTTAAAGGGATGAATTTCCTAAAATTTGAATGAAGACTGTAAATAGTTTTTAAAAAAAAATTCTAGGAATGATATATTACTTAGATCATTTTAATTAATCTTTGTATTAATCAATTTTTGTTGTTGTGCACTATTAAGTAAGAACTGACCCATAGGTGACACTCCACGTGTCAGAGGCAATTTAATTTCATAGGAAGATGATTGCTCATCATTCTTCTGTGGAGCAGCTGGCCGATTCAAACCATGTGCTTTCAGGATTTCTTTACAGCTTCTTACCACTAGGCCACCAGAGCTTAGAACAATAAACGTTAACAAGTATGTTTCTTGCCTGATGGTTACATAACGTTGTCTAACAGTCAAGAGTGTTTACTCTGATGGGGACAGATAAAGGAAAAAAATAATTAGAAAGCAACAAACACTGAATGTCAATAGGCAATCTACCAAAGTAAAATTTTAGAAATAAGGCTCTTACGTGGTAAAATAGGGTGTTGCCACAAATAATCCCCTTTGCTACTTATTTCAGTGGAGAATTTGACTTTTTAATCCCATATCCTAAAGCATAAAATGGTCAAATATGACCTTTGGTTCTAACCACACTTGAAAAAGTTACTATCTTGTTCCACATTCAATAGCTTGTCACATTTGCAGTTGACACACAGCTGAAAGCAATATTTACAACGACAGAAGACAGCAGCTAGATTCAAAATGATTTTGACAGGTTAGAATACTGGGCTGACCCCATCAGGATAAAATGTAATATGAGTACATCTCAAATCCTATATTTAGCACTAGAGAAAAGGTGTTTTATCTTTTTAATAGGATACACACACACACAATAGCTATAACATTTGTTAAACTGAACTTCATCAAACTTAGAAATATCTTCGCTCAAGTTATCTCTAAGAAGATGAATGAGCAAGACACAGACTGTGAGAAAAAATTCCTATAGCATATATTTGCCAAGAGAATGGTAACCAGGGTACAAAAAGAACATCCACAATAAAAACATTGTGATGTACTTAGAGATAGATCTTAATGTAATGGGATATGTACTAAAACTGATGCACACATAAGACTATAAAAAAATTTGGAAAAACTTGTTTATTGTAGCATTTATGTCATATAATGAGTATTCATTGTACAGTTTCAAAATCCTTTTCTATATGCTTAAAATTGCCCTAAAATGTTGGGGAATAATTTATAATCATTTAAGAAGTTCCACTGAAGTTATTTAAGAAATTCAATGATTTTTAAAAATTTTATTATTTTATGCCGCTTAGAGGAGGGGTTAGGCATCTGACTGGCTGAAGTTGGACAGCTTAGAGGACAGCCTCAGACTCCGCAGACCCATCCCATCTTCCCAGGTAATCGAAGATGCAAAAATCGCGAGACATTCGTTCTGGCCCTCGGGCCAAGAAAAGCCTATCTACACACCGGTTCTACAGGATGTATCACCTTTGCTCGGGAAACATTAC
>NW_006399782.1:15658205-15698738 GCF_000299155.1 Elephantulus edwardii | reverse complement strand
CTCGATGGCACATAACAACAACAACAACATGTACCGTCGAATTGGATCTGACTGGTACAGGAGGAGTTTGCTCCTCCTTCTCCAGCATGGCATCTGGTGGATTCAAACTGTGCACCTCTGGTATTGTAGTGTAGCTTCTTGACACTAGGCCACCAGAGTTCCCTAGAAATTCAATGATTTTGTAAATTATTACCTAACTTGGGAGGGACTGCAGAGCATTGTGCTGAGTGAACTCAGTCCCACAAGGAAAAATATTGTATAAAACCATTTTTGTAGAATGAGTATAAGGACCCAAGAGGGGTGGGAGAGTTTGGAAGTAGAGGGATGTGGATGTGCAGGGGGAGGGTGGATTAATCATTGGGTTGTACAATTTGATGGATGGGGGGGGTGAGGGAAATGGAAAGAATTTATTCAAATTTATATTCAAATTTTGTAAATAAACCAGTAGGGGAAAAATATTGTAAAGTTATATACAGCTACATTGACATGCGTATGTGCCTGTGTGTGCATCCTTGTGGACGTAGAATATAATGGAAATCTTTGCTAGCCATTGTCGTTGAGGCAGAACCAACTCCTAGTTGACCCTCCAGTAGGTTTCTGAAGCAGTCAACCATATGAGAAGATATCATCTGTATTTATACTGCAGAACTTCTTGCGGGTTTAAACTACTAGAGAGGCTTGACCTTTGAGTTTTCAAACCAAGTGCCTCTCCTTATAATAAAAGAGAAAACAACAAAAATTTAATGGTTACTTTTTGGGGATTGACTAAGATAGAGGCAGAAGAAGGAGGCAATTAGAATTTCTTAAATGTGATTGGACCTAAAAGAAGTCCTTTGTTGTTTATTATAGTTCTAGAGCAAGTGGTTATGCATTGTTTGTATATACTAAGGAACTAATTTTTAATACAAATTATATGTAGGTTTTTATACATAAGACATTAAGTGTGTATATTTACTCATTTGCTGATGTGTTGTTATGGTATACTGTTGAGTGGGAACTGACCCATAGCTGCCTCTGAGTTTTCGGAGGCAGTAAATCACACCGGAGGAGACCAGACTCCTTTGCACTGTTAGCACAATTCTCTAACATCCAGTCACTAGAACTCTCTGACCAGGCAGGAGGAAGTCACAAGTAAATGTAAACATGAGGAACAATTGTTTAGATTTGGCAACTAGACTTAGGGAACTAAGTGAAAACAAATGAAGATGAGAATTACAGTGCCATGAAAGCAATGTGAAATGTGTGAGAGAATACAATGTGAGTATTGCCCATTTCAGAGCTTCCTTTCTCTTATCAGCTTCTGGCACATAAGCATCTATTTCTTTGAATACAAAAACTTCTTCCTGCATTTACATGTACTTTCATCCTGACTTAGATACCAATCAGTTTCTTCTTTTCTAATTTCATTTGTCCTTCATATCTCTTCCTCACAGAAACATTCTACAACTTTCCAAACTATTTTTGGGCTCTCTGTTATGGTTGCTGTGTTCCATTGAGTTGGAACCTAACCATAGCTGACCCTCCAGGAGGTTTTCAGAAGCAGTTAATCACATGGGAGGAGAACGTCCATCCTTCTCCCTTATGCCTTACATTTCAGTGTCGTTAAAAAAATAAAAGCAAAAAAAAATGGACACTTACTGTAGTATTGCGTTCTTGTTATCATTTTTTCTGTACTAAAATATAAATTCCCAAAGATAGCTACCATGATGTGTCAGGCAATTAAGATTAAGTTATTGTTATTCAAGATACTAAAGGGTTTTTTTTTTCTGTTGTTATCATTAGCTACTGTCTAGGTGGCCCCCGCCTTATGGAAATACAATACTCAATGGGATCAGATCACCATAATCCAACTGAATTTCATTGACTACTTTTAGAAAAGTGTATCACCTTTTTCTAGATGGCTTAGTCTGGAAGCATCTCTGAAACTGTTCCATATCACAGCCAAGCGTGGCCCTGCACTAACAGATAAATGTGTCTATGCATGCATGAGGTACACTGGCTGAAAGTCAGATCCAGGTTTCTGCCATGGAAGGAGAAAATTTTACATCCAACTACCACTGACCACCAAAGTTTCAGTTTAAAAAGGTTACATTTTTACAGCATCAGAAAATTGCAGAGATAATAATAATTTGAAGCAATAATTTGAAGATTTGCACCCAGAATGAGACTAGAGCTAAAGTTTTGAGGAACAACATCAAAATAAGCATCAGTTAGGAGGTTTTGTGATTTGGGAATGAATTAACTCCTCCAAAGATAAAAGTATAATGAAAAATATGTGCAAATTGCATAAGATCTAGCTTAAGTCATTAGCATCGATTGCTATCTACCATAGAATTGGACCAACCTAGACCTGACCCTCCAGTGACTTTTCAGAGGCTGTAAATTATATGGGAAGAAATTATTCATCTTTGTCTTCTTGAGCAACTGGTGGATATGAAGAGTGTGCCATTGAGTTGGTAGCACAACTCATTACAAATTAGGCCACAAATTGTTGTTATGAGCTGGTGAGTCGAGTAAGACCCATAGGACCCTACGAAAAACAGATCTATCCTGTGCCATCTTCACAATAGGCCACAAGACCATCCTCTTTTATCATATTGTTTGTGTCTTTTCTTCTTTGTCTTATTTGTACTGGAAGTAGGATTCAAGCTTAACCAGCACTAAATTAACTGTAGCCTTACACCTATGAAACAATAATCAGCTTCAGGACAAGTGGCTCTTTCAATTGCTGGCAGCTTAGACTTGGCTTTTTGTTTTTCTACTTTTCTGCATGGCTAGGACATTTAGCAAATGTAGGAGCTGGATCTTGGTTTGTCGTGTTCCAACAGCAAAGAAATGCCAGGAGGAGCTCAGAGGGCCTTCTTTCACAGACAGTAGATTGTTTTAAATAAGATTCATTCAATGAATATTAATTTCTTGCTGTGCAAATGAGAAGGGGCATCAATAGTTTAGTGGCAAAATTCTTGCCTTCCCATTCTGTGTGCCTCAAACACAGCCACCACCAACCTGTCTGTGGGCACTCATGTACTGCTATGTTGTTCAACACATTTCAGTGGAGGTTACAGACTAACCCTATGTATCACAATAGTCTAATTCACAACTGAATACAGAAATGACTTCAGATTGGACAGAGTTTTTGTTCAATTATTAGTAGCCCTGTGTTAGAGGCCAAGCTGATGGCACCTAATAGCAGCAATAACATGTGCCAGAGAGACATTAGGCTTAGTAATAAAAGTCCTTGCCATAATGGAGAGTACAGTCTCATGGGGTAGGAAACAATAAATATGTGAACAAGCAGATCTTCAACTCTCAATTTGAAAAATACCACGAGAGGCTTGGGAAATGCAATGAAGAAAAATAGGAGATGATCAGGTGGGCTCTTCTGAGATGATTCTATTTTAGCAGAAACTTTCTAAGGTGAGACAGAATCAACTCTGTGAACAGAGATGGAGAGTTCCCAGCAGAGGAAGCAACACGTGCCAAAGTCTAAGACAGAAAATAGCAGGAAGATAGTCAACGACCTGACAGTAGCTTATTAAGATTAAAGCAGAGTGGAAGAGAGGAGAATGAGATAAGTTTGCAACTTTGGCGAAAGAGGCAGAGTTCTGAGGATGCAGATCTCTGTGGCCATGAGCAGGACCACGGAGGTCATAAGAAGTTCACTGGGAAACCATTGACAGAAATAAGAAAAGAAAGGCTGGAGCCCTGAAAGCAATGTCTGATATTCTCACACTAGACTATCAAGAGGATGGTCCCTTGGTTTTTTGCTTGTTTTGTTTTTCTAAGTACCTCCAACCTACCGTAACTATCTTACCATGTCCACAAGAATGCAGCATCCGTATGACATGTTAGTGAACTGATCAATCTAACTCTGGGGAGAAAGGAAACTTACAGGAATTTAAACCATATAGAATAATACGTATGTATGCATGTATTTAGAGATTATTGTGTTTGTTTTAATAAAACATTTTAAGATAAATAAAAACTGTTAGTCATTTCCTCTGTTAGCCAAAAGAAAAGGCATTAAACTTTATGAAGGGGAAAAAAATAAAGCACATAAAAGATTACCTTGGTTTAGCACATGTCTAATAGATAAGGATGCTAAATACTAGACTAAGTTCCCTTGAGCAGCTTCCTGGGGCCACTAGAAAGTAGATGCTCATTTGTCTAAAATAATTCTTGTGCTGCTGTGTCTAAAGTAAAAGGATGAACTAGATTTTCTTTCAAGTTTTCCTTGAGATAAAAAAAATTCCAAGCCTCCCAGAGTTTCTCATAAGTACCAAGCTGAACAGCAAAGAGAGATCAGAATCTAGCAATTAGTATGCACTCAATAAATGCTAACTGATTAATTTAGTTGGGAGTAGGAAGATAAATATAATAATGCTGAGGAGAGGAATAGTATCTGTAAATATTTGAACGGTGGTGAGAATCTCATATTTTAACAATTACCTTCATTCATAGGAACATTGCAGGTAATGCTGTAAAATGTTATCACCAGCTGCAAGTGAGTCAAATAGAAGTTAATATGCTTCAAAAATGCATCACACATGAGCACTGTAGACACCAGAGTCAGACAAAACAACAGGAGGCTTCCAGCAAAGGGAAAGGAGGCCAGAAACAATATGGAAGCAACTGAACACGGAGGGTAAGCCACGCCAAGCAGGATGGCAAAAAGCATTAAAAAGCCAGGACAAATGGAAGACAGAGCCCAAAGTAGAAGTAGCCCCTTGGCACAAGTAATAAATTGTTAGCCAAGCAAGGATATGACTCAATGAAAGACAACTGAATCAGGTCATCCCCTCCCTCTGACAGCAGAGCAAGACAGTCATTGAGATGGACACAGCAGAGCTAAAGTCAGAATCAGTACACGCAGAGAAACACAAAATAGAGAGGTAGACACTATAGAGTTGACTGCAGCACATCAACTAGCAACAGTAATGCATTTGACCAGAAGAGGAGATGTTGCTATTTGGAACTGTGGAGCTATTTCTGATGCCTACAGATCCTAGAACAACAGAAAAACACCCAACCCTTCCCCCCCCAAAAAAAAAGCAAAAACAAAAAATAAACCCAAAAAAGCAAACAAAAATACAAGCAACGAACCAATAACACTGCCCACTCCTGCTTATTCTGGAGTCCATTGTTGCAGGCACTGTGTTAATCCATCTCCTCGAGGGTTTTCTTCCTTTTTCACTGACCAGTGATGATGTTCTTAGTCCAGTGACTGTTCAAAGGATGTAAGAGGACATTGTGTTACTCTCACATTCTGGTTGTATTTCTTTCAAGACTGATTTGCTCATCTTTTGGCAATTCAAAGTTTAGTCAGTATTCTTAACACACACCATGATTCAACACATTCAGTCTTTTTTTGTTCTTCCTTCTTCACAATCTAGCTTTTGAATGCATATGAGGTGAAGGAAATGACCAGGCATTGGGAAGTCTGCTTTAGCTTTCAAAGTGAAATCTTTGCTTTGTAGCATATTAAAGAGGTCGTTTGCAATAGATAGGTCCAATTCAATGCACTAATCTGTTGTTGTTGTTTAATTGCTGCTACCATAAATACTCATTGTGGATCCAGAGAAAATGAATTCCTTGATCTAAAGAAAGAGAAATCCTTGACAATGCCATCTTTTCTGCCTTTATGATTATGCTACTTATTTATCCACTTGTGACAATTTCTGTTTCATATTAAGATATAATTCATCTTGAAAGCTATAGTCTTTGATCTTCATCAGTAAGAGTATCATGTCATCTTCATTCTCAGAGAGCAAGATTGTCTCATTTGTGTATTGACAATTGTCAGTAAGTCTTCATTTTTTCAAATATTGCTATGTTCCTCATACAGTGCAATTCCTCTAATTATATGTAGCATTACAGATTGAAGTTGTATGTTAAGACTAGATAGTGTATATATACATATATTCAGATTTTAAATCATACAGAATCCTTCTACTCTATTTCAATGACTACCGTTTGGTGTATGAAAAGTTTCTTCATAAGCACAATGACATATTGGAATTCTCATTTTTCACAGAAACATCCATAATTTTTTAAAGATATTTAAAGTTAAATACTTTTGGATAGTCAATAAAACACAGGTAAACATTCTGGTATTCTTCACTTTAAGCCAAGCTCATTCTGAGACTAGCAATGATATCTTTGTTGTAACTGTCTCTTCTCCTATATCTAGCTTGAATTTTGGGCTGGTCACTGCACTGTTCCAACTATTTTTGAATTATCTTCAGCAAAACTTCACTATCATGTGATATTAATGACATTGTTTAATCATTTCTGCATTCTATTGGATCAAATTCCTTAGAATGGAAAGTGTACATGGATATTTTCCAGTCTGATGGCCAGGTAGCTATCTTCCAAATTTCTTGGCATAAAGGAATAAGTACTTTCAGCATAGTATTCATTTGCTGGAGCATCTCTGTAATATGAAAACTGTGTGCAAAAGCCAAGAGGCATGATTTGAGCTGTGCCAAGTGATTAGAATGATCCCTGAGGAAATATCAGCCTCCTACCAACCAGGAGAGCTCTGGCAGTATGAGTCAGCTGCATCCATACGGCCAAGTGTGGTAGGGTAAGGATCATGGCAGCAGGCACTCATGATGCATTGAGAGAATAGTAAGCTGTGTAGGGCATGAGCCAACAAGGCCTTCTGCCAGCTGGCGGACCAAAAGCCAAAACCATGAAGCATTACATATTGGAAAGAATACTAGAAAGAGAGTCAGAATGTTTAGGTTCAAAAATATATTGTTCTGCTAAGTCTAACCATGGATTGACATTCAGCCTTGCTCTCGAGAACCTGTTCCTTCATCTTATCCAGGGACTGCAGATCTCCCTCCCCAAAGTGAATTCTATCTCTTAGCTAAAACTAGGTATGATCCAAATGCTGATAGACATCCCTAACAAATTTGTTACACTCTGTCATGTTACTGGTTGCCTGAATGTCTAAGGAAATACTGAGCTTGTTATTCTTCCTAACTTTGTTTTCCTTATTTGTCTGATAACTTTGCATATTTGTAATCAAAGGAAATAACTTCCCAGAGTAATAAGAAATCCACTCCTCTATCACTAGGGGAAGCATCTTCTATATTCTCTCCTCTTCTTCTATCATTGCTTTTTTTCTCTCTCACACCCATCAAGTAAGTATTCTGCTTACATGCCTTTGTGTTGAACTCCATTTAGATGTGTAGGTGGAGAAGCAATAGCACTTTTCATTTTTAGTGTTCCCTCAGCTGCACCCTTCAATATTCCCAGAACAATAGATCGAAAAGCTGGGTAGGTATTTGACAAAACAATTCTCTGTGTGAATTAGGAAAATTCTAGAAAGGAAAAGAAAAAGAAATGGCCACATTTATAAGGAGTCCTCTATATGAGGATGTTGTTCATGAAGTTGCAACATTAACATGATTTGAACAAATGGGAGTTTTCTTAATACAGAATGTTTAGAGCAACATATCAGGATTCCATTTCTATATCATGGATCAGACCAGTTATCACTTAGATATTATCTGATATGACCACAGCATACAGATAAGCGTAAGGGATCCAAGAAGAGAATGAGAAGTACCACCAATACAACAGAAATAGATACTTAATGGATTGAAAATATTATAATCCAAAACACCAGCTCTCATTTTTTCATTACTCATATGCAAGTTCAAGCTGAAACTGAGGAAAATTAAACCTAGTCAATGGGAACAAAAATATGACTTTCAGTCTATCCCACCTCAAATTCAGAACCATCTCAGGAATAGGTTTGAGGCCTTGAATACTAATGAGTGAAGACCAGATGAGTTGTGGGAGGTTATCAACGATATCATCCAAGAAAAATGCAAATGTTCATTACAAAGACAGAAGAGGAAGAAAAGACCAAAATGGATGTCAGAAGAGACTCTGAAAATTGCACTGGAGTGCAGAGAAGCCAAAGCAGAGGGAAGAATTCAAGATACTAAAGAGTTGAATAGAAAATTCCAAAAGTCAGCACAGGACAACAAAGTAAAATATTACAATGAAATGTGTAAGGAGTTGGAGTCAGAAAATCAAAAGGGCCGAACTTGCTCAGCATATCTTAAGCTCAAGGAATTGAAGAACAAATTCAAACCTTGAGTTGCAATAATCAAGGATTCTTTAGGCAGAATATGAAATGATCCAGGAAGAATTAAAAGAAGATGGAAAGAATATACTGAGTCACTGTATCAAAAGGAATTGGCAGACACAGCAGAATTTCATGAAACAACC
Source organism: Elephantulus edwardii (assembly GCF_000299155.1). Classification (NCBI taxonomy): domain Eukaryota; kingdom Metazoa; phylum Chordata; class Mammalia; order Macroscelidea; family Macroscelididae; genus Elephantulus; species Elephantulus edwardii. Next base: position 15,690,488 of record NW_006399782.1, on the reverse strand, counting down.
TATGAGCAAGAGCCTATGGTGATGAAGGAAGAAGTTCAAGCTGCTTTGTAGGAAACAGCAAAAATAAGTCCCCAGGAATAGATGGTATACCAATTGACATATTTCAGCTAACAGATGCTGCCCTGGATGTGCTCACCAAGTTGTGCCAAGAAATTTGGATAACAACCACCTGGCCAACTGACTGGAAGAGATCTGTATTTTTCCAAAGAAGGGTGACCCAACAGAGTGTGAAAACTATAGAATGATATCATTGATTACACATGCAAGCAAGATTCTACTGAAGATTATAAAAAAAATGACTGGAACAACACATCAGCAGAGAACTTCCTGAATTCCAGGCTGGGTTTAGAAGGGGTTGTGGTACTAGGGATATTGTAGCTAATGTTAGATGAATCTTAGCTGAAAGCAGGGAGCACCAGAGGAATGTCTATCTGTGTTTCATTGACTATGCAAAAGCGTTTGACTGTGTGGATCATAAAAAAAATGTGTCTGACTTTGAGAAGAATGGGAATACCAGAACACTTGATCATGCTAATGAGAAACCTATACTTGGACCAAAGGGCAGTCGTCAGAACAGAGCAACGAAACACTGCAAGGTTCAAAATTGGGAAGGGCGTATGCCAGGGATGCGTCCTGTCTCCATACCTTTTCAACTTGTATGCAGAACAGATAATCTGGGAGGCTGGGCTCTATGAGGAGAAATGTGGGTTCAAGATTGGTGGAAGATCTATCAACAATCTGCGATGTGCAGATGATATACCCTGCTTGCTGAAACTGAGGAGGACCTGAAGAGCTTGATGTTAAGTGTCAAGGACTGCAGCCTCCAATATGGATTGAGGCTCAATGTCAAGAAGACAAAGATTCTCACCACGGGCCAATTGGTAGCATCAGGATGGATGGTGAAGAGATTTAAATTTTTCACAGCTTCAGTTTCCTTGGCTCCACAGTCAACATTCTCGGCACCAGCAGCCAGGAAATTAGAAGACATATTGCGATGGGAAAGTCTGCTGTTAGGGACCTCTCCAAAGTACTGAAGAGCAATGATGTCTCTCTGGAGACTAAGGTGCATCTGATACAGGTCATGGTCTCTGCTATTACTTGTTATGCATCAGAGAGTTAGACAACGACTAAGGAGGATAGAAGGAGAATTGATGCCTTTGTGCTGTGGTGCTGGAGAAGAGTATTGACGGTACCATGTACTGATAGGAAAACAAACAGATTCATCCCGGAAAGGGTCAAACTGGGCTGCTCCTTGGAGGCAAGGATTCTAAGGCTCTAGCATACTTTGGATATGTTGCGGAGAGGGACAGGTCCTTGGAGATGGACATCATGCTTGGTAGGGTGGAGGGACAGCACAGAAGGTGAAGACCCCCTATGAGGTGGATTGACTCAGTGACTGGGGTAATTGGGATGGATGTGTTGGAGACGGTGCGATTGGCACAGGACAGAGCAGAGTTTAGGGATGCTGTACATAGGGTCGCTATGAGTTGCAAGTGACTCGATGGCACATAACAACAACAACAACTCTTTTCTTTTATCCTCAGCACTACCTTGCTCTTAGAAACACCTATTACATACCAGATAGAGTTTCAGGATTCCAATTTTAAGATTCCCTTTTCTTTCAGATTATTGCTAACCACAAGCATATCAGTTAGCTTAATACTGAGGCACCAAATATACCCTTTCTTTTCCACATTATTTTATTGTTGTTGTTGTTATGTGATGTTAAGTTGCTGTGATTCATAGCAACCAAACTCTGACTCACAGCTCTGAATCCTGCCCTGCCCTGAACCAGTATCACTGGCTTTAACATACATTCTACCATTGCCTTCATCACTGTTTCTATCCATCTTATCCAAGGTCTTCCTCTCCTGCACTTTCCCTCCACATTTTCGAGCATAATGTCCTTCTCCAAGGACTGGTCCCTCCTGGACACACGCCCAAAGCATGTGAGACAGAGCTTCAAAATCCTAGTCTCCAAAGAGAAACTCGGTTTCACCCTCTCCAAGACAGACTTATTTGTTTTCTTGGTAGTTATCTAGATTTTCTCCTCCAGCACCACAATTCAAAGGCATCAATTCTTCTGTCATCCTTAGTTATTGTCCAGATCTCTGATATATAGCAAGGAATTGTGAAGACCATAGACTGGATCAGGCATACCTTAGTCTCTAGACTGACATTGTTGCTTCTCAGTATTCTGGAAAGGTTCCTCACAGCAGATTTACCTAATACAATTTGCCTTTTGATTTCCTGACTGCTAGTGTAAAAAATATTGATTGCAGAGCTGAGCAATATGCAACCATTAACAACCTCTATCTCTTCTCCATTCATCAAGGTGCTGCCAATTGGCCCAGAGGTGAGGATCTTTGTCTTCTTGATGTTGAGTTTCAATCCATATTGAAGACTATAGTCCTTGACTTTCTGTAGCAAGCATGTCAGGTCCTCCTTAGTTTCAGCAAGCAGGGTTGTGTCATCTGCACAAGATAGGTTGTTGATGAGTTTTCCTCTAATCCTGATGCAACGTTCCCATTCATAAAGCCCTGTCTTTTCACATTATTTTACCTCACTAATATCAGACCTGTTATGCATCAGAGAGTTGGACAATGACTAGGGAGGACAGAAGGAGAGTAGATGCTTTTGAGCTGTGGTGCTGGAGAAGGGTACTGAATGTACCCTGGACTGCCAGGAAAACAAACAGATTTATCTTGAAGACGATTAAACCAAGCTACTCCTTGGAGGCAAGGATTCTGGGGCTTCGTCTGACGTACTTTGGACATGTTGCCAGGAGGGACGGGTCCTTGGAGAGGGACATCATGCTTGGGAGGGTTGAGGGACAACGCAGGAGGGGAAGACCCTCTATGAGATGGATTGATTCGGTGACTGGGGTAATCGGGATGGGTGTGTCAGAGGCGGTGCGGTTGGCGCAGGATAGAGCAGGGTTTAGGGCTGTTGTGCATAGGGGTCGCTATGAGTCGGAAACGACTCGACGGCACATAACAACGACAACAACAATATCAGACATATGATGATTCTGTAATTTTCTACCCTATTTTTCTGCCACCCACAACATTATCATGGGTAGTATTTTCTTACTATAATATGATCTTGCAGAGACTGACCCTTGTTGTGACCACTTCTAAAGCCATCCCCCATCCTTTAAGTCCTCCTGTAACGGGAGTTCTGGAGACATAAGACATTGTACTGCTCATCCTAAATCTATGCCTCTTTCATGGCTCACCACGAAATTTACCAGTAGCTCTGCAAGAAATAAATGGGTAATCTTTTGCGTGATTTAAAGCCTTGGAAATCCAGTAGTGGTTTATTAGCTATGAATTGGTTCCCAAATAACAGGAACGAGTTTGTGAGTTTTGTTTGTTTGTTTATTTTCTTCGTTTTTTTTTGGGAAATGTACTAAGCACCGTTAAGTAACGAGTCAATACTTAAATATCGGTCCTTTGCAGAAAACATCTGGGGTGAGGGTAACAAGAAGTCCTTGGCTTTTCCTTCTCTTTTGTATTGATTTGTAAGGGTCAACTGCAGGTCTTTTAGCGTCTACAGGTGAGAATTCTGGGAACGGAATAAGGATGCCTGATATAGCTAAAAGAGAATAAATGAAGGAGAATATACAAGACTTTGCAAAGATATAAATGGAATAATGTGTGCATCTGCTAGGAAAATCTATATGATGCATTCATGTGTACACATTTTCTTTTTAAGACAACTTTCTATTTTTATTAAAAGAAACCTACAAACTCTTCCATTAGTTTAATATCCCTGAAAATAGTGAAAATTTCTTAAGAATGCTTTTATGATTCTTTCTCATGATATAGTCCATACTTCCTTGGCAAAGTTAACAATTTCCTAATGTGCACCCTCTATGCCTGCCCTCCAACACATGCCTTCCCTCCATTTGTTTTTCCTTTAGTTCCTGAACTATATTGTTCTCTTCCCTGTGCGCATCTTCATAAGCTTTTCCTCCAGTTAATTAACTCCTACTCATCTCCTTCTATGTTATTTACAGCCTATGAAAACCCACTGGAAGATCGACTATGAATCAGTTCTGACACAATGTCATGTAACAACAACATGCTTCCATGGGGATGGGGTGGTTCTCACTTTCTCTATGCATGGCTAGAGAGTCTAGGAAAACACACCTTAGTATAAGTAGCTACAAGTCAGCTGTGTGAAGACTTCTGAATTGTTAGCATGCAGAGCAGGTTTCCACACAGCTTCCTAATTATGGCGGACTAGGAAGAAACATCTGGTTATTTACTCTCCCTTCAAAAAAAAAACACCCAAAGACCAAACAAAAACAAAAACAAAAAACCACCAAACCCCGAACAGTAAAAACATTATGGAGAATGGAATTCTTACCTGCAACCAATGATAAGATGTTGTAGGACCAGGCACTTTTGTTCTATTGAACATGTGAAACCAGGCATATGGGCTGGCTCAAGGGCAGTTTAAAACAAAGCAAAATAAAACAAAACCGAAAAGCCTGTCCAACTCATTGCTCTTGAGTCTGAGCCAGCTTATAGCTGACCCTCCAGAGGATATTCTAGAAGGAAAGGCTATAAATTGCACAGGATCAAGAGCAGATAACAATAATAATTCATGCTTTGAGATGCTACTTAGAGGCTGCTTTTTTGACCTCCTTTCTAATGCATTATTATTACTGTTTCCCCCTATTTGTTTTCTACCGCCATACTGTTTCTCCATCACGACAGTGGGAGCAGTTGCCAGGGTAAATTCTGACCCTCTCTGAAGTATGAGCTGGGAGGTTCTCTGTATGTCTGTTCTGTTTACTTCTGTACTGGCTTGTTATTTCACAATATTTTTATTGAGGAATTAAAGCAATTTTCTTTGCAGCATTGCAGCAGTATTCACTGAATGTGGTTAGTGAACATAAGCAAGATTTTAGAAGTGTGAATTGAGTGCCTTTTAGAGCAGCTATCGAGTGTGTATCCAGGAAACTTAACACGAACAAAACTTTCAATGTTCATACTTAGACATTAGTGGAGCTACTCTACTGGTTAGACATTTCAAACAAAAGAAAACAACTCTAAAAGTCACTATACTAAGAAATTACTGTGAGAGTAATCAGATTATGACTTAATCTTATGAATAGAGAATAAAAGGACTCTGTTGAAAATATTTCTGCGATTGCATTCTATCTCTCATTCTGAATGTTTGTTCATGGTGATTAAAAAGAACTAATTATTGAATTAGAGAGAAGAAAGAGAAACGTGTATCCCTCACTCTAGCTAATTTCCTAAAAGATCCTAGAAACTAAGCTGTTTGGTATATAATCAGCACTCAGTAAATATTGGTTAATAGGATTAATGCTGAATTGTTGGCAAAATGTCTGTCAAATATAGTCAATGTCATCAATAAGCTAACATATATTTTATCTATTTTTCTTACTTTAAGAATACTGTCACTTTATAAAGCAGGGGAAAACCAAATTAAGTCTGATAATGCTGGGGTTTTTTTAGTGTATTAATTTTTGAGATTTGTATAAATTTCCATCTCAAAATCAGCTAAGACCAACCACACTATACAAATCATAGGACCCTTGAACAGTGTTACTACAAAATTCCTTTTAAAAGTCATTTGGAACACTGGCAACTGATAAGTAAAATCAATATGAATCACAGAGTTGTTTGGAGTTTAGAAAGTAAAAAGAAGAAATGATAAAGAAGTAGCATTGTTAAACGTTAGATGCTACTTAAGTACATGCCCTTAAGCAGGACAGGACATCAAAATGGTGCATACTTTAATAGAAAACACACACATACACACATATATTTAAGTTAGCAAGGAACAAAAACAGCTCTAACTGAGAGGTGTCCTTGTGCCACATTCATAATCTACACACAGATTTACACAAATGGATATGAATTCATTTGCAAGAGTGATTCTTTTCTATAGAAATGTTTGATAGAGAGGCATGACAATGAGAATCTTCTGATGCATTTTACCACCTTGGTGTCAGGTGTCAAGGTGATTCTGACTCACAGCAACCTTACAGACAAGAGAACGAGGCACTGCCCTTTGCCACACAAGCACTACTGTGCTTAAGTCCATTGCTGCAACCATAGTGCCAATCCATATCGTCGAGGGCCTTCCTCTTTCTCACTGACCAACGGCTATATCATACATTGGGTCTTTTCCCTGGGATTGACTCCTAACATGGTATATGTATTTGAGATTGCTTTCCCATCCTTGTCTTCAGTAATCATGCTCACTGAATTTTTTTCCAAAACAGATGTGCTTGGATTTTTGGTAGTCTCTGTCATATTCAATATTCTTCACCACACTATGCTTCAAAGGTTCAAAGGAATCTTTTTTGTCTTCAGTCTTCTTTATTCACTGCCTACCTTTCACATGCACATTAAGTGAATGAAAATACCTTGGTTTGGATCAAGAGCATCTTAGTTCTCAAAGGGATGTCTTTGGGATTGTTTTATGCTTTAAAGAAATCTTTTTACAGCAGATTTCATCACCTCATAGGCCATCTGATTTCTTGACTGATGATTGCATGGCATCGACTGTGAATCCAAGAAAAAAAATGAAATAGTTCATTCTGATAATATTGTTTTTATTTATCATGATGTTGCTTATAGGCCCACTTGTAAGGATATCTGCCCTTTTTCTATGTTGAACTGTAATCTATAAAGAAGGTTACAGTCTTTGGTAGACATTAGTAAGTACTTCAACTGATCTTAATCTTCTGCCAGCATTTCACCAGAGGACACATGAATCCAAAACATGCCCCGCCTCCAGAAATAGATCAGCCTTCATCCTCACTCACTATCTCCAAGCACTGATTTTGAATTCGAGGTCCTATCTCTACAGGCCTACCCTATATGATGTCTTCAAACTGTCACAGACCCTAGGTCTCAAATCTCCAGACCAGAATAAATTAGAATTAGCTGATTCATTGTGACTAATTTCGTTGGTTTATGGTCTTTTCACACTATGGCACATTTCACACTAGGGCAGCAGATTTACAATTGAGCAAACCTTGGGTTTAGAGTATCACTATGCTTGTGATCATTCTGTCATGAGTGTTGCTGTTCTTTGACATTGGATGTGTCACCCTGAAAGATGCCATCTGGGTTGACAATGATAACATTATTAATCAAAGCCTATTATGATAGTCCATCATGTGCACAGATACGAATTGATGGACACTGCTACCTCCAGCCCCTCAACTATAGGGAAAGTTGTAACCAAACCAGACACTTTGGCCCCCACAATTGAAAACACATTTCCTGCTGTTTCTTCTTGAGAGAATGAAAGCTGCTTAGAGCAGCGTGTAAATTCATGGCAAGAAGCAATAAAGGTGAGTTTTATACATTCCCATTATTGCTTCTACGTCTTTGCAATAATGTTTATTGACATGTTTGAGCGAAGCACAAGCTGCAGTTCAGTTCAACTGCCTGTGAAAATGGGACATTTGTCAAGAAACAAACCTCGCAGTTTTTAGTGGCTCTGACAGTGGGTATTAGAAAGGATATTGATGGGGGGAAAGAGAAAGTAGGCAGGCCTAGGGGGGAGAGTGTTAAGAATATACTCAGCAAGAATGTGTACAGAGAAAGAGGAGAGGGCTGAGTATGTCAAGCTGAACAGTGAACACATTTAGTAACTCCTGGTTGCCTTGAAACCTATGCACTTGTACAGCAAGCAGCAGCAAAAGCAGACTTTGTTTCTAGAATAAGGCCTCCATAGTGATGTTTTCACTGGGGATTTGATTCCTACTTTGCTTTTTATTTCTACCCACAGTCTATCTCCCATGGTAATCCGTGTGTGTGTGTGTGTGTGTGTGTGTGTGTGTGTGTGTGTGACTATTCTTTAGGGTTCTCACAGACTAAAAAGTGAACACAGCAACTACTTTACATATGACCTGCTTTTAGTTATCCAGCCAGGCTTTCAGTCATTCCCAGAGAACATGCTTGCTCGGGAAATAAGCCCATTAATACAGTTACTGTGTCAATCCACCTTGTTGAGGGTCTTCCTCTCTTTCTTACTCTCTACTTTTCCCAGCATGATGTATCTTTCCTAGGACTTGCCCCTCTTTACAATATGCCTAAAGCACGTGAGATGAAGTTTCACCATCACTGCTTCCAAAGAGCACCCCTGGTCAAATTTCCTCTAAGAAAGGGTTTGGCTAGTGATCTAGTCAGTAATCTTCACTAACATCATGATTCAAAAATATTCATTCTTCTCCAGTCACAAGATGCACTTTGCTATTGTTGTGAGGTCCTGTGAAGTAAAATTCACAGCGACTCTATGAAAAGGAAACCTGAACACTGTCCTACACTGTGCCATCCTCACAATTTCTGCCACACTCAAGCCTGAAGCTGCAGTTACTCCATCAATCCACCTGGTTGAAGGTCCTCTTTTTTTCCTTTGCAGGCCTTCCACCCTTCCAAGCCTGACGTCCTTCTCCAAGGGATCAACTCTTCTAGCAACATGCCCAAAATATGTGAGACAAAGTAAGAGTCATGTTGGAAAGAATCAAATCGATGTGTCCTCCACAGAAGATGAAAAGTCAGCCATTGATGCAACCCTGCTCCTGGTAGAACAAAGGCTGTTAGTAGCATTTTCTTTTTCTTTTTTACATTTTTAATCTGGAGTTACATTTGCAATGGCAACATGTCCCTCTATGCAATCAAACTGCCAAATTATTAACAGTAATTTTCTAATTTTCTGCCTACACTTCTTGGCCTTGGTGATATCCACACTCCTTTTCACTAAAATTTCAACAATGGGCAAGATTTTTATTTTTTAGGTTTCCAATATAAATTTGATATTTTTAATTGTGATTTGGGGTAAAGTTTAAAAAATAATGAATTTTTCCTGCAAACATTCATATACTTCATGTTTGATAATATCAATTACAATAATCACAATGCAATCACACTTGTCCCACTTCTTCTCTGCTAAGTGGTTTTAACCAACAAATTCAGTCTGTGGGCAACTCCACTGTCTCCTTAGTATGATATCAGAAAGAGATGATGAGAGCAATTGATGGCAGCTTGTTCTTAACAATTGAATCCATTATACCAACCATATAATAGCAAGGAAATTCAATTGTTTTTCCCTACAAATGCCGTCACTAGATTTCAAAATAGACATAAAACTCTGGGAGAGCATTTGTATCACTGTGAATTGAGGCTGTGAAGAACCTCAACTATAAGCTGACATTACTTTCTGCCATCCTGAGTTAACGACATTCCGAAGTTATAATTTCATTTAAATCCCTCTGTAATGTACTTTTTCCACCTAAATTTTTATCTCCTCTCTTTCTCCTGACTCTCAGACCCACAGCTTAGCATTTCATTTCAGACTCGCAAAAGCCTTGGGATTTTTTTGCTATCAGTTTTCCCCAAGAACTCTTTGTAAGTAAATCAAACTGGCCTCCCCTATACCAGCTCCTCCATTTAGCAGGCTACTTCTCAGAATGTAAGACCTGTGTTAGTTTAACAGAGTTGTTCGTCATCATGCGGGCAGAGAGGCACTTACAGAGCTTATGGTTTGATGATGACACTGAAGATCTAGTATCAGCCATTTTTCATGGTTTACAAGAAACCTAGAGTGCTAGCAAAATTCCAGATTTGTTTAATTCCTCCAATACCACCAAGACTTGATTGCCTTTATTTAGTATCCAGCCCCTCTTCACAAAGAGTGCTGTGATCTTATCCTGCCCTGGTGCCATTTACATTCAATTTTTTATTTTGGCTTGGCAAATAGAAATGGCCTTTTTATTAATAAACCAAAGCCTTGAAAAATGCTAACTTCAGTAGGTATATGTCTTTGTGAGTGAGTGTGTGTGTGTATTTGTTGAGACTGAAAGCAGGAGAATCAGATCAAGTGGGGCATGGAGGGAGAGGGGAGAGAGAGAAGGAGGAGGGAGTGAGGAGAATGGAGAGAGAAGAGGAGAAGATATGTACAGGAAGATCAACTGAGGGAGACAGAAGGAGAGAGAGACAGGGAGGGAGTGAACGGAGAAAGAGAGGGGGGGAAAAGTGAGAATGACCATGTTGATCAGAAATTACCTTGCTCAGAAAAAGTAATTTACTGATAAATGATTATCCATTTAGAGGTAACCCGTGTCAGCAAAAGCTGCCTTAAATTAATCTATCTGCCGATCCTTTCAAATCTCTTATGATAGTAGAATGCAAGATACTCAGCCATGTCACAGAGTCTCTCATAAACAGTAATAAATTGCCATAGATTTCATTTCACATCTCAGCAATTCAAGCCCTAAAGTGATGAGCAGGAGAGGGTGGGATTTCAGCGTCAACGCCAAAGAACAGGGAGAGAGAAATGTGCTTGTCCTCGCCCACAGAGCTGCTTTTCAGTCAGTCAGAGCTGAGAAATCAGATAGAAAAGATTCAGAGAGGCAAGTCAGTGATGCTGAGTACTCTAATCTGGGACCCAGAAGCTGCAGTTCTATGCTGGACCGCCTTGGGCAAGTCACCTGGCTGTTCTGAGAAGGGTACATTTACCTATGTCAACAGAAGAGATAATGTTGTTCAGTGTGGTTGGACTGGTTCTGCGTATCAATTCCATGTACAACAGAAATAAACACTGCCTGGATCTACCACATCCTCACAACTGTTGCTATACTCAAGCTTATCAGAGCAATCATTTTGCCAGACTTTATTGTTGAGGTCTTTCTCTATTTCAGTGACCTATACTTTGCCAAGAATATTCTTTCTCCAGGGACTGACCCTCTTGATGACAAGATAAAAGAATGTGAAATGAAATCTTGCCATGCTTGCTTATACAGAACACTCTGATTACATTTTTTTAAAATTTCAATTCATTTAGGGTTGCACATTTCTCCCTGCCCACCCCTTCCCTCCAGTTCTTTTTTCTCTTTGAAAAGCAAAAGAAAAATTCTTTCATTGTTATACAATCCCTCCCCTCAAGTCCACTCCACTATGCAGACTTAGTTGTGGACTCCTGTCATGACAATAGTACCTAATCATATTTAAACAGTTTAAACAGTTCTTTTAAACAGTTCTCTCTCTCATCTGTTTCAATGCAGTATATCTTTTTAAAGACCAATTTTGTTACTCTTTTGGAAATGTAAGATATATTAAGTATTTTTCATCAATACTTCACTTTTAAAGGCTTTAGTTTCTTTTTGGACTTCGTTATTCAGTGTCCAATTTTCCCAAGTATTGAAAGCTATTGAAAATGCTATGTCTTGTATCAGGTAGTAAGGATCTGTGCCACCAATTCATAGGCACATAGGTCAAATCCACTCGTTGTTCCCCTAGAGAAAGATGGGTAATCTCCTTCACTGCCTCTTACAACCTGAAGGAGGGTCAATTGAGTTGGTTGTGCATTGATGGCCCACAACATCAGCCACATGGCACATTGATACTTTAGCTTCTAACACCATAGCAACGTATATGCTTCTACCATATGATAAACAGGTGGATGAGTAGTGGGAAAAGAGAATTATTATCTAGAAAGTTGTTAAAAATGGGATAAAAAGAAATGCACATATGTAGGTTACAGGTAAAGAGTATAAAGGATATTACAGAAATATGTGTCAACAATTTGCTCAACACTTTTGCCTTACATATTTTGGACATGTTACTAGGAGAGGCCATTTCTTAGAAAAAGACATCATGCTTGGATAGTTTAGCAAAGGAAAGGAAGACCCTAGGTGAGATGATCTGATGCAATCAATGTCTGTGGCAATGGTCTTACAGGAGAGAGTTCAAAACTATTGTTCATGAGGTCGCTATGCCATCATACTCATTTAGCAACATTTGGCACTTTTAGCAACAATATACAAATGTAAGAACACTCAAAGTGCTTATGATCTAATGGGCCTGTGAAGGAATTATAAACACATATTTAGCAAACATATTAGCCATTTCAGGGTAGAAGTAAGCACTGAATGCTCTAGGAAATTAAGTTCTAATGGATGGCAACATTATTGTTGTTGTTCCCTGACATATGATTAAGATGTCACTACCCCTTAGAAATATATCAAATGACTTGCACCTTACTATGAGGGAAAAAACAAAAACCCACAAAAACAACCACAGAATTTGTTTGCCTTTTAGCTCCCTCACGGAAATAATCCAGGTCCTACAATTAATAAAAAAATAAACACGGTAGTAATTTTAATGTCTGAAGCTTCTACATATTTTAACATGTTACTGTTCTAATAACTTGGTGTGAACATCTAATTATTATTTGACACTTACATGAATTTTCCTCCACGGAACTGCTTTTAAAATATTGACTAAAACACAGAGCACTCTTTTCCTTGGTCAAGCAGATCAAAGGCAGGTGAGAGGGCAGTAATTAACTCATACAATTCTATGTATACATCTATATGTTATATATCTATACATACATACATATGCAAGTAGCCCTGGTTATATAGTGTTATATTAATCTATTAAAAGGATTTCAGTTCTGATGCGTCCATTGACATCTCTGAAAGAGGAAGAGGAGGTATTTGGCTCCCGTTAAGATTTACAGACTCAGAAACCCAATGAAAGATATTTATGATTTAGAATCCACTTAACAGTGAAGTGTGTGTGTGTGTGTGTATGTATGTGAATTACTATGTATCACCATTGCATAGCCAGGGAGTGAACACATTAAGTGCTTGGATATTAGAAAAATGAGTGATGGGAGTCTACCAAGAAAAGCCTGCGGGTGATCTATTTCTAAAAAAAAATAAAAAACAAATAATTTTTTAAAGTCTGTCCTGGAAGAAAGACTAAAAAGCTCAAATACAGGATTTGGCTAATAGCTTTAGGGAAGTTCTTTTCCTATTTCAGCTGGTATTATGTGAAAACCCTTTCAGTTTCTGGCCTTGTAGATTCTTCTTCCTCCACTACTATTGATCCCTTGTGTCTGCATCTTTATTCCACTCCACAAGTGGTTATGTCTAAGACACACCCTACACTGACCTGGTTTCACTAAGAGCACAAAGCATATTTCCAAATATGGTCACACTCACACGCATACAGGGCTCAACCCTAATAGTGGATACAATTCTATCCAAAGCAAAGTAAAACAAGTAGGGTCTACTGTATTCATTTTTTTTAGAAGAATACCATAACCCCTCAGTATCCAAGTGTCACTGATGCAAATGCCCAAATGGATATGAAATTATCACCTGGTGGTAAAGGAAAAATCCAGACACTTCATTTTACTCATTCTTCAGGTTTTCAGTGTCTGGATTTGTAGTCACAGCTTTATCCTTTGCCAAAGTCTCCATACTGCATGCTGTCATTCATACTGCCAGACTGTAACGTCTGCCAGAATTTATGGCTACCACACTGCTCCCTCATCGGTAAGAGCAGATGGCCAGGCTGAGGGACAGCAGACTGCCTGAGGGCAGAGACAAGGGTGTGGGGAAGAGAGAATGTGGTAGCCACCAGGACACACTTCTTCTCCTATGAGCCTTAGAAAGATGTCTACCATGAACTTCTCTTTCCCTCAAGGCTTTAATCAGGTAAGCTAATGTTCAAAGAAAGCTTCAGGAAGCATGTGAAGCCACTGAAATGGAACATAGAATGATTAGGCATATTTATAGATTGATTTTTATCTAGGGAGATACATTATCCCAAAGATTTCTTCAGAGTACTGCATGTCTATCTATGCTACTGTATAATAATAACAAGTCTTTTGAAATAGCCTGAATTCTTTTAATTATTTAAACTTACAGGGCCACACACTTTGAGGAGCATAAGTAGTCATTTGAATTCACGAACAAGTGGCAATAAAATCTAATTCAAAGACACAGTAAAAAGAAATTCTCAATTAGGTATGATGAAAATTACAGCAAGAAAGTCCATTGCCTGAATCCAGATTGGTATATTCTTCACACAGTAGAGGATAAGGAAGACTCTTCTTATAGTGTATAGAATAAAAGAAAGGTAGCAACTCTGTTCCCACCCTTTAACTTTTTGTCCCAAAGGAGGCAGCATATTGAGAGTGATGAAATGAAAAGGGGCATTCCAAAAAGAAGGTGTGAGTGAATCTTTAAGCAGATTTAAGTCGCAAAGTATTTATCCACATACAACCTCCTCTGGGTAGCTTTCCTGGATTCCAGCATCTATCGTTAAACCTTTCTTGATGCTGCCATGACACTTATATTCCAACTCCACTACTACCTTTTCACTCTATTTATCTCTTAATATGCCTATGCTTCTCTTGAGACCATTATCTCCACAAAGGTATGCATTTCATCTTAATCATCTTTGAACGCCTGGTGCCTAGTATAAAATGGGCTATATATATATATATGGTTAAACAAACGTTCAAAATAGTACCATCTTGACAGACACACTGCTATTTAATGATGGAGCAGGACAAGGGGTATGATGGAGCTCATTTTGCAAGACACAACTACAGTCTCTGCAAGCTCATTCATACGTGACAGATTTAGATTTAGGCAGAACTCTATGTGTACGAAGAGATTTCAGGAAGGTGAGAGAGGAAGGAGTACAAAGAGAACCAGTTTATGCAAGCAGTTTGAGAGTTAATCATTCTTTCTCTTTTTATGTTGCCTATAATTTAGCAAAATTACATATTTGATTTTAACACTAATAACATTCAAGGGAGCTCTGGTGGCCTAGTGGCAAGAAGCTGAGCTGCAATCCTGAAGCAATGTGGTTCGAGGCTTCCAGGCCACCTGAGGGAGAAGGATGGGCTATCTTCTCATGTGCCATTACTGCCTTTGAAAGAACACTGGAGGGTCAGCTATGGGTCCATTCCAACTCTGCAGTATACAACACATACCAACACAATAAAATTATATATCTGAAAGTCTAAACACCTGTACTAATTTGTTGTTGTTGTTGTTGTTATGTGAGATAATCGAATTCAAGAAAAAGAAAGTGACTTATCCAAGGCCACTCAATTGCTTGGTGACAAGAAGTAAAAAAAAGAAAAAAAAACCCCAAAAACAAAACAAAACAACCCAGGAGGTTCATTTTATGAGTCAATATTGTCATGCTGCTCCAATGTTTCAGTTTCCATCCCAATACGCAATATAATGCACATCAGTGATAATAACACTAATATTGTTAAGCCTTTTGAAACATTCTAAACTGTGTCAGTTAATTGTACAAATCTCCCTGGTTCTGCATCCTCCCATAGGAGTATGGAGGTTTTAACACTTCCAGGAGTAGAATAAATCCAGGATAATAAAGATGTGGCAGAAAAACAAACACTGTTCTTAGGGGATTAGGAAACCAGATTGAATACAGTGAAGGGTACACTGAAGACAATGTGTAATTGGTAAATCAGTGTGACAAGGCTGGCGTTCCTCCCCATCTGTGTCTGTTGGCATGGCTCCCCACATTGCCTCTCTGAACTGTCTAAGAAGGGCTGCAATGTGTTTGAAAAATGTTCCATTACTCTTTGTACCTGTAGATGCAAACCTGATATATGGAACATCCCAGGGGCGGGAATTGTACCATCAGCAGTAGCAACTTGAAAGAATGGAGACACTGTTTAATGGCTCAATTATTCCGACACCGGTCCACTGGTGTTTTAATCAAGTGTTGGGACTATTTACTATGAGTCGTTGGCAATGTATGAAGGTTTTTTTTTTCTTTTTAAAAAAAAATTGTCTCACTATCTGAAGGATTCTTTTGGCATTTAGTTACTAGGAATACCAGATGTCCTGTTCAACAAAGACTTGGTCCATCATAAATACTAAAGGAATTCCCACTTTGAGGATGGCTGAGAGTATTCTGGTATTCCATACTTTCTTGCTGCTCAGAAAATAAAGATTACCAAAAAGCCAGTGTCGAGCCTCAAAGACGGGAGGCTTCCCAGGATTTGCCTTCTGTTAGAGAAATATTAAGAATCTCTGATATATACAAAGTACAAAATTGTAAGCACAAAGTTCATGTTTCTGATAATGTTAATGGCTATTGTGTAAGAAAAGCCTCGATGACTTTAATCCTTAACCATGAAAGAAGTTCATTCAGTCAATTCTGAGTCATGGTGACCCGCTGTGCGTCACAGTAGAACTATGCCACACAGGGTTTCTCAATGACTGATTTTTTTGAAGTGTATCATCTTCTGAGGTTTGCCTGGGTAGACGTCAATTTCCAAACTTTGGATGAGCATCTGAATACACCAACCTTTCGTAACACCCCTTAACCATTAAATGACTGTTAAAAGCAAAGAAGTTTTGCTGTTATTAACTTGAGAATTTTAGTGTCTCAGAAACGTTAAAGAAGTCAGGGAATTCAGGGGGCTACCTAAAACATGCAGTGGGAGACATTAAGCAGGAAAGACCCAGATATGGAATGAAGAGTACGCTCAGAGTCACATGGACTAGTCACATGGAGATCAGGACGCCTGAGCAATTAACTCAAGGCTACACCACTTTTCCCCAAGACTCATCCCTTAAATGCAAGTTCCCTTTGTGACCCGCACAGCATTCTAACAAAGTACGCTCCACTCCAAGCCTCACAAACTCTGTTAGTCCCCCTTAGATCTGGAAGAATCATCTTTAGTAGGTAGATTCAGTCAACCATACAACATTTTTTGTTCAGGGGTAGAATCAAGATATTTTTCAATTCAAGGAAGTTGTTGTTTCTGTTAGAAGTGGCAGAATCGAGTCCAACTCATAATGAACCCATGAACAACAGACCTGAATCCTGTCTAATTTTGTGCCATTTTCATCTCCTCTGATATTCTTGGCCCTATTGCTTCAGTCCTTGTGTCCGTCCAAATCATAGAGGCTCTTCTCTTCTTTAGCTGATCCCCCAGCTTTCCAATCATTGATATAACTTTCAAAGGAATAGCCTCTCCTATGCAGGTGCCCAAAGAATAAGAAACAAAGCTTCACCATCTTTGCCTCCAAGGAAAACTCTGGCTGCATTTATTTTAAGTTGTAATAAAATCAACTATAACTCATAGTGACCTCATGAACAATAGATCTGAACCTTGTCCTCTCCTGCCAATTAATTGTAGACAGCGATTATTAGGAAATGATGCTTCCTGAGAAGATTTCTGTGGGATATATAATAAAATAAGTCATTTATTCGCAAGTACGTATTTGAAGCCTGTCACTTGAAGTTCCTGGGTAATAGACAGTAGACAAAAAATGAGCAAAAAATAAACCTACTGATGTCATGTTGTCTCCAAATCGTAGCAGCACTCCATTGGGAGCTGAGCCTGTGAATCCTTATAAGAGAAGGCAGTAGGGGAAATAAAAATTAATAAGGCCAGAAAAATAACTTCTTCTTTCAAAATTTTCATCCTGACAGAGGAACAATGGGTAAGATGTTTTTTAGGAAAGGCTCATAACACCATGAGTAGAGCTTTGAAATACCTGAACTAACGCTGGAAGAAAAGATTCCATGCAGGAGAAACAAAAAGTTATAGATACCTTGAAAAGTTTATGTGTTCTCTTCCTCATTATCCATTCTCTCCAGCTCAGTTTTGTAATTCCATTATTTCCATAAACCTTTATATTAAAAAATTCTAGACTTCTGAGGATCTAATTCACTCTAGGCTGTACTACATAGCTCAGAATTTAATTACACGCTAGGTTGAAGAATTCTGTAGTTTTACTATGTAACTATCTCATGTTTCTTGAGACATATGATAGTCAACCTGATTGGGGAGAAAAACCCACACTGACTCCATTTCGTGTTGCTTGAACATAGACTTGTGTGTGCAACTAATCAGATACATCCTTCTGATGGATTTTGGTTGAATCTGGGAATGATGAGGAATTCAGGATGAAAATATAGATTGATGAGCTGTCAGTAGAGACTGATAATGCAGTTAGGTTTTGAAGTCATTGTTACCTACTCATTTCATTGCTCAGCATCCAGCACACTGTCTCCTAAAGCAGCCACTAACTAAAGCAGTTATTGGGTTTAATTGACAAGAAATTTGGTATTTCTATGGCAATTTCCAGGAAGTTAGATTGTTTCTGGGCAATATGTCATTTATAAGGGAGAGATCTGTAATTTTCTACTCAAAATTTGGCTCTCTAATAATAGAGATTACAAGACCTTTATTATCTTGCCCTAAATTGACCCCTTTTAACGCCTCCACAAAGGATTAATCAGGGTCATCTGCACTGGACCCAGTGTTGATTGGTGAGAGAGATTGCAACTTTCTTTTCTTTTACTTTTAAAGTAGCTGACATTTTTCACCCTGATCTCTGGGTATCATCGTTTTCAGTCCAGTCTGGGATGTGGCTCTCTTTATCCCTAATTCACAAACTTTTGTTCACAGTTTCTCTGGATTTTCTACACTCCCCTGTCATATCTTTTGAAGTCCCCCCACCCACTTAAAGTCCATTTAACTGGCCACTCACTCATTGCATTGAGTCTGAATAGACTCATCGCTGGCCCTTCAGTGGGTTTTCAGAAGCTATAAAACACATTGGAGGAGAATGTTCATAGTTCTCCAGAGGAGTAGCTGATGATGTATTTGAACCTCCTGCTTTTGGACTGGCAGCATGATTCCTTACCCACTAGACAATCAAGGCTCACTATTTAATTGGTCTTATATTTTTATGTCCTAATTAAGCATAATGATCAACACATTGAAGCAGGCATGTGGTAGACACTCAGTAGGATTTGCTGAATCATTGAAGACATTGCCTTTTCATGAGGCTGCCTTTTTAAGATTCTAGTGCTTCTCTGCTCCTGATTCAGCCTATGTGGATTCTTAATCTTCTCTCAGGCTCTTCTACACAGAAGCACCAATCTTAGAATAATTGGTCTTGGACCTTTTAATATTCTGCATTTCACATTCTGTTCACTGTCAGTGTAGCTAAATGTATACATGCTCTCCTTGATTCAGTATCAATAAAGTGGAAGCTTTCCATATAAATGGAGATTACTTGGGGTGTACATAAGTAGTATTTTAAAGAACGCTTTGAAAACTTGGGGAGAGGACTTTCTTTAGTTGGTTCTGTTTTATGAACGTTGCTGTACACAGTTGATATACTTGCCTGCTAACTGAAATGTTGGAGATTCAGAGTCATCCACAGGCAACACAGAGAAAAGGCCTGGCAATCTACCAGGCAATAAATCCGCCGCTGGAAACCCTACAGAGGCTTGGTCAATCAGAATTGACTCCATAAGAACTTTAGGACTTTTCTTTTTTAATGATGTAACAGGGAGAAGGTCACAAGATATTTAAATAAGTTTATTTCGTGATTTCATCCATCAGTTCCAGCCTGTTCAGAGACTTAAAGACATGGCACATAAAGAAATTGATATCTCAAAATAGGATATTTGAAGGAGTAAGCAGATCAATATTATTCACAAAGATTAGACTTCATCTTCTTTTCTAATTTACCCTTTTTATGACCAAGTCACTGTTGGCATTGGGTTCAGGAGAAAAGCCTACAGCATTGGTGAGATAAAACAGAGAATGTGCTGTCTGCAATTCATCCCAAGAAAATGGTTATGTGAGCATACATACATTTAAATATTTGAAAGGCGTTTTTTTTTAAAAAATGAATATCAAAATGACAAATAATCTAAGTCAGAGGAAAATGTCCTAGAGTTTCTCTATTTCCCTTTTCTCATTATGGAGATAAATCCCAGATGAATCTCTAAGACAGCCGAGGAGGTGGGAAAATACTAGTAATCACAATTACAACCACAAAAGAAATGTTAGCAGAAGCCTGCCCACCTGGAATTACAGGGCTCTTGTCTTTGCCTAATGCCTGAGGGCATGAAAAAACAGTGCCAGGGAGCCTTACTGGCCCTGGGGAGGTACCCAGTGTGGATCAAGGAGGTGGAGGTGCTGGGTGTGAGTGGGGGAAGGAAACTTCTTTAGCGTCTTCTATAGATAGCATGCACTTCAAGGGATTTAAAAGTATGAATCAGATTAGTGTTCAAAAGCAAGACTGGTTCTTACAATCTTCTCCAGTTTACTTACACCAGGATAGATGATAGATAGATAGATAGATAGATAGATAGATAGATAGATAGATAGATAGATAGATAGATGAATGTACTGGGAAATTTCAAGACAATAAATACATTCTCCAAGGAAACTCCCACCCTAACTGCCCTGGAACAAGGCAGAAACCAGAAGGCAGAAGAAATTCCAACCCTTAATGAAACTCCCCCTGGCTAAAACCAGGAGAGCACAGTTCTAGGCAATGCCTAGACAGTCCACTGCCTGCACTGTTCTTTTAAATGCAAGTTTGTGTGTTGCCCCTGAGAAGAGCTGCTAGGAGTACAGATGAAATGAGCGCCATCACTTTGAGCACAGCATCTGCATAAATCACTGTCCACTGCATTCATTCCTAGTGACAGATTAATTCCTTTCTCAGGTTTTGCTTAAGAGTGTACCATGGAATACTAATACTGTTCCCCAGAGAGAGACAGAGAGAAATTCACTGACTCAGATCTGCGTACCAAGTAGTGAAAAACAGGGGGGCAGTGTATTAAATGAAGAAGGGTTTCCAAGTTTCCCCAGCAGAGGAAGCATGGGTGGAAATTGCATCAGAGAGCGTAGATTGTAGGGGAAATCATAGCCACTCATTGTGGGCCTGTGTAAGCTGAAAGCTATAGGATGTGGTACAACACTGCTAGCTATTCTGGGAGCTTAGCATTCAGCCATTCTCAGCCTCTCCTTTTCAGCAGGGCAAAGGTATTGTCCACGGATGGAAAACTAAGCATATGATTTGATGTCACTCAATTTTAAAGAGGTAAAGAAAAGTATTCCCCTGAAGGATTCCCTTGAAAACAGCTCTGAGAAACATGCCAAATTCATAGAAATTTAAGACAGGGGGTGGAAGTCAGGAAGGGAGGGGGAGCAGGCCACCTCCCAGGACTCGTGCCTCCCTGGGCATGTTTCTGAGCTTGCACCTGAAAAATGACTGTGATGGTATTTGCAGTTTATCAAGTCTTCCGGCAGAGGTGTCAGGCACAGAGAACTCACTTGTCACTCCAACATTTTCTGGCATTTGCTAACCACAACGAGGAATGGAGGGCAAAAGGATTACAGAATTAGCAGCACTGGTACAGCAGCCAGCGAGGGCTGAGATTTAGCTGTCACTGTGAAGAAAACTCCATTTCATTTTGTGATTTGGAAAGAGTGAGAGTTAAAGTAGGGAGGCCGGGCTGGGCCTGCTTCCGGCTGTGCCGTCAGGGAAGCATCAGAGCCACTGTGAGACTGCTGAAGGGTTCCCAGTTGTCAGTTTGTCCCATCAGCTCATCTCTCCTCTGGTTCTCAAAAAGAAACCTACCACATCCCATTAAAGTCCAAGTTTATAGCTGCTCTATGATTCCTGAGTGTCTGTGCCGATACCAGATATGTTTATTGAGCTCAGGCTTAAGTTTCTTTCTTGGGCCAGCCCCTCTCAATGGCCTACTCTTCCTCCCCAACTTCTATGCCTAACAAACATCTACTTCTCCTTTAAGACCTCACTTGACCATCACTTGCTGTTCCCTGGCAGTTTGACCTCTGATGACTTTGCTCTCACTGTACCCTTTGATGACTCACAATATCCAACTTGTCTAATATTGCCTGTTTGATTTCTAGGAGACTATACACTTCCCGAAGGTATGGATAGAATTGTAATAGATGCTCAACACACCTTACTGAGAATCATCCACTTTTAAGAATTGTACCTTCTCTTGTGGATTGTTATTGCTTGTTTGTTGTTGTGTGTCATTGAGTCAGAACTAACTCATGGTCGACCCTCTAGTGGGTTTTCAGAGCCAGTAAATAGAACAGGAATAAATTGCTCCTCCTTCTGCAGAACAGCTGGAGAATTTGAACCATGAGTCTTTGGGATTGCTGCACAACTTCTTACCACTGGTGGCCTCTTGTGGAGAGATATAAGGATACATATAATGTTGTACAAAAGATAGGGAGCTATGATGATGTAGGCTGTAAGGAGTTATACTATTATCACAAATGTGATGTCTATCTGGCCATCCAAATCTACTACTGGCTCCAAGGAGGAAAGATGCGCAATCTCATACAAGGTGATTTACAGCTTCAGAAACCCAATCGAATGTTAACTATGAGTAGTTTCCAAATTTCCAGCAATGAGAAAAGAAAGAAATCAAAACTTGGCAAAGGGTCTTATTAAACAGCCAATGCATATGTTTTAGGAAAATAATATTTTGTATTGTTTTCTTCCTTCATCCTTACTCTTTATAACCTTGTTGAAATATTTCTTAAAAAAATAAAATAAAAAAAAGAAATCTTTCTAGAGACATGTAAAATATGAAACACTATCATGCAGGACAGATTGCTCTGTGTGTGTGTGTGTGCACATGCATGCAAACACATGTATGTGTAAGTGATTTTCTGATCACAGTGAAAAAGGCTATATGTGTGTTCAAATGACACAGAAACTGAATTATCATAGCAATTGATGCTAAAGAAAACCTAGGATCAAGCTGTGAAGGGAAAAAAAATCCCAGGATCAAGATGTGAGGAAATGCTTAGCAATCACACTCAGGGGTTTAAGGAAAACTGGAGATTACAAGTAACAGGGCCTCCTCCTTATTTGGCTCCTTCATCTAATGATGAATGTAAGATTAACTTTTAAAGTTTATTTTTGAAAG
Source organism: Elephantulus edwardii (assembly GCF_000299155.1). Classification (NCBI taxonomy): domain Eukaryota; kingdom Metazoa; phylum Chordata; class Mammalia; order Macroscelidea; family Macroscelididae; genus Elephantulus; species Elephantulus edwardii. The sequence goes on along the minus strand of NW_006399782.1, from coordinate 15,667,908 downwards.
AACTTTTGTACTAAGAAATGAAAAGTCTAATAAAACTGGTTGATAGTGTTTTAAGAAAGGGCTAATAATTCCAGTATGAAAAATCGGCTACACTCAGTGTGTTCTTTACCTCTCTCTATTTAACTATTGTTTACCATGCTTTCATTTTCACTATGAATATTTTATTAGACAGAACATTTATGAATAACCAATAAATCTTATAAAAAGAAGCTGGTATCATCTGCTGTTATTACAAAGCTATGTCCTATATTATAGAGACCTCTGGTGACATAATAGGTAGGGAGTTGGATGGTCAACCCAAAGGTAGGAGGTTCAGATATACCAGTGGTTCTGCAGGAGAAAGATGGCTTGTGTCTGCTTGTAAAAATTACAGTCTCTGAATACCCACTGGAGGGACAGATACAACATAGTTCCAACTTAAAAATGAGTATATTTTAAAACTACTTAATCATTTGACATATACTTGATTGTCATCTACCATGGCATAGTTAATGTTCAAAATAAAGCAAGTCAATTTCTTTAAAGGTATAAAAATATGTATCACTGTATTGTGTGTAGTTAGGTAAGAAAATAGATGAATTCTTTATTGCAAATATTTTGGTGCCAAGGATTAAAATGAAAATGAAACATTGCTTAATGCTCAGTTAATTAACAATCCTAATTAACTAGGGCACATGGCTCTCAGAATTCTCACTTGCATTCATACCCTGATTCATTCACTCAAGCCACCAACATTCCTTGGCACTGTCTGTCAACAACGGGGCAACAGTCACATGGTTTTGAACTCAAAGGAACTACAGACTGGTGAGGAAAGATATTTCAAGAAATAAAATTGAGATAGAATATGGGATATACGGCTACTCTGAGAAAGCTCCAGTAGATGGACTATATATGGGGGAGGGAGGGAAATAAAAACAAACCTTTAAGGTATCTTACCAAAGAAGTATTAAATCAGCTGAACATGAAAAGGTGAGTAGGCAATTCTCAATTCCATGAGATGGAGAAGAAATTGTCACCCTAGTAGAAGGATTCAGATTATAGCAAGAAAAGAGTGAGGTGACTACAAGTGTCTTTAATGATGTAAATTAATTCATACAGTTACAAAATGCAAGAAAGATGTTCTGTCGAGGTGTCCAAGGTCAAAGGTCAGCTTATGAAGCTTCTTAGGATCATGAACCAGTGTTATCATGGCTAGTCTGTTATTGTCATTTTTATTGAGTATCCTCTAGTAATTATGCTCTAACTCATAGTGACCTTCTATGCTAAAGAATTGACTCTTAACTAACTGCGTCTGTATGCCATAACAGAATAAAGTGATGCTGTGCTCTGTGCAGTCTTCTTAATCTTTGGTATCTTTGGGCCCATTGTTGTGGCTATTGTGAGTGCTGACAATTACAAAAAATTAATTAGTAAATAGCATTTTATTTCTAGCATCATCTGGGCCTTTTGCCTTTCTTTAATCATCTCCATTGAATGTCTATATAATTAGAGCATATACTATGCAATTTATCCTTTAATTGTAGATTGTTATTGCTCTCTAATTGATTCAAGTGTTCTCACCATGTTCCCACAACAAGGTTATATGCTCTGTCATAACAGAAATGGCTTCTTTAACATTCTCTGGATCTTTTAAGCACTCTACACAGAGTAGCCATTTAGCACATTATAATACAGTAATATTTAAAATTACAACAATCACATTTTTCCCCTTTAATCTATACCAATTGTTTAGATATATACTGGGCGTGGGAACAAAACAAAACAGCTTCATTTTTTTTGCTTTAAGATTTCAAGCATAAAATCAACCCTAAACTGTCAGAACCTTTCCAGATTCCTCATGCCGATAGCTTAACCTCCTTTGTCTTTCTAGGGTCAACTATCAAAGTCTTCAAATTCTTTCTCCCTACAGACCTCTGCAGAAGCTGGAGATGTTTTGAATTATCTTTCCTAAGAGAGTTTTGGTACGGCACCTGACAAAGTTTCATTTATATTAAATAAGAAATAAACAATTTGGCTAGCTGCTAAGTACTTAGCTACTTTACCACCAGGGCTCTTGGTATAAACAATGTTTGGAATAATTTTATATTTATATGTATTGATTTGTTATAGAGTATGTATTTTAAAAAGAGAATCTTAGTGTTTACTCTGTGTTGACCTGTGCTCCTATTTCATCCCACATGACATGCAGTACAGGGTCAAGCCAATGGCGGGGGGAGGGAGTTGGCTATATGCTTTCTCAGGAGAAGATCCCTGCAAGTTCTGGCCAAGCTGCATTGATCCCACATAGTATGAAGCCCTTCAGCTACCAAAGAAAAAAGGAAATATCCACAGAACAATCGATTCCTGGCCCCTCTTCCATCCCTTATTGGCACTAAAGAGACAGTACATGTATATCAGAAATTGTATGGAAATTAAATGGAAAGGAACAAGCTAATTGTCCCATCAATAATATTAAGTCAGGTCTCTCAACTGGAAACTTAGGTCTAAAGAATATTCCATAAATTTGTTGCTTTTTGTGACTGAGTATAGACTCCACAAAACTACAGCGTCAACTCCGGTATATTTTGGAATACAAACTCACTCACCTCATTGCTGCTGAATTGGAGGTTTCTCGGGCTATAAATTGCACTGGAGGATACATTGCAATGTTCTCCCAAGTTGTTTTATAAAATGTTGAAACAACAGAGCAAAACATTGTTTTGTTTTGTTTTTTTCAGTTCTCCATAAGAGATGCTTTCCATTCTTACCACACACTTTGTACTAACTGCGTCATTAACAGACCATCTCAGACAATCCCAAATTTTGACTGTAAGCCGTTTATGCTCCTTCCCTCAGTTACCCCAGTTTAACTGAAAGTATATGCTTTTCTTTGAATTTCCTTTAATTTTATTTTTTGCCAAGCTTACCTTTCCTCTTGTTGAAATACACTTTAAGAGATCGATATTTGTTCCCATTTCAAAGAAAGGTGACCCAACAGAGTGTGGAAATTATCAATATCATTGATATCACATGCAAGCAAGATTATGCTGAAAATTATCAAAAAAGGTTGGAACAATATGTCAACAGAGAACTGCTAGATGTGCAGGCTGGATTTAGAAGAGGTCATGGTACTAGGAATATTATAACTAATGTTAGATGGATCTTGGCAGAAAGCAGAGAATACCAGAAGAATGTCTATCTATGCTTCATTGACTATGCAAAGGCTTTTGACTGTGTGGATCACGACAAACTATGGCTGACTCTGAGAAGAATGGGAATTCCAGAACATTTGATCGTGCTAAATGTGAAACCTATACTTGAACCAAGAGGCAGTCGTTAGAACAGAACAGGAAGACTGGATGGTTCCAAATCAAGAAAAGTGTCCATCAGGGATGTATTTTGTCTCCATACCTTTTCAATATGTATGCAGAACATATCATCCGAGATGCTAGGCTGTACAAGGAGGAATGTGGCATCAAGATTGGTGAAAAAATCATCAACAACCTGCGTTATGCAGATAACACGACACTGCCTGCTGAAACTGAGGAGGACCTGAAGTGCTTGCTGCAGAAAGTCAAGGACTGCAGTCTTCGATATGGGTTGAAGCTCAAAATCAAGAAAACAAAGATTCTCACCACTGAGCCAATTAGCAGCATCAATATGGCTGGTGAAGAGACTGAGATAGTTAACTGTTTTAGTTTGCTTGGTTCCACAGTCAATTCTCTTGGTAGTAGCAGCCAGGAAATCAAGAGACGAATTGCAATGGGAAAGTCAGCTGTGAGGGACCTCTCAAGAGTACTGAAGAACAACGACATTAGCCTGGAGACTAAGGTGTTCCTGATCCAGGCTATAGTCTTTGCAATTACGTGCTATGCATCGGAGAGTTGGACAGTGAATAGTGAATAAGCTGTGGTGCTGGAGAAGAATATTGAATATACCATTGGCTGCTAGGAGAACAAACAGGTTTGTCTTGGAGAGGGTAAAGCCGGAATGCTCTTTGGAGTCAAGGATTCTGAAGCTTCATCTGACATTCTTTGGACATGTTGCAAGGAGGGACTGATCCTTGGAGAGGGACATCATGTTTGGGAGAATGGAGGGGTGGCGCAGGAGAGGAAGACCCTCGATGACATGAATCAATTCTGTGAGTGGAGTGGTGGGAATAAGTGTGTTTGAGACGGCGAGGTTGGCACAGGATAGAATGGCGTTTAGGGCTCTTATACATAGGGTCGCTATGAGTTGCAAGTGACTTGATGGCACATAACAACAACAACAACAACAACAACATGGCTCAGCTGCCTAGTGCTCTTATTACAGAGGTGCCACAAGTGAATGACTTCAACAAAAGGCAATGTTCTTTTCTTACAGTTTGCATGCCACTGTTGCAGTGATTGTGTCACTTGTTGGCAGCTAGAAATCCAAATTAAGGTTGAGAGCCCTATGGAAAGTCTTTCTTTTTCTCAGTGTGTCTTGTGGTTCTAAGAGTGTCTTAGTGTCAAAATCTAGGCCCAAATTATATGTTTTGCCCACTACTCTTCTGTCTTGGTGATACTTAGTTCCCTCCTACCTGCTTGCCTTCCTCTACTTTTAACTCTCATGAGATTAAAAAGGAGTTATAGGTCATACCCAAGGAGAATCTACCTTACATTAGATCAGGTTTGTGAAAGGAATATGAGTATTTCATTCTATCTTTAATCTTATCATAACTTTGGTTTCTAAAATGATAAGGATCATTATCTAACTTTCACACTACTCATGACATTTGTATTTTTTGAGGGACACAATTCAATCCATGGCACACAGAAAATGTGACTATTCTCACCTTAGGCATTCTCTAGCATTTGGATTTATGAATACTTCTGTTGAGATCACAGAGTTTGCAAAATTCCAAATATTTATCTCAGAGTGACACAAAATTGTACATTTTACACATGATAAAATGCATGGTATGAAACGGTATTACTTGGGGACCTTTGATTGTTCAGAATTAAATACTTAATCTCTTAAGAAAATCTGCTCTTTTCAGATCTGAATCAAAAAGTAAAAAAGGTAGACATCTTTTCTGGGTGGCAGAAGATTGGCCACAGTTCTGTGACTAATGAAGACCACAGGAGAATAACAGAAATTACACAAAATGGAATTTCAAGGGAAACCTCTGTCATAAAAGTAATTTTTTTTGCAGTAGATGTGTTTGGAAGACCTCTTCACCTTATACCAAAGACTTAATATTCTTTACGCTGTTAAGATGTATTGGTTTTCTCATTAAAGAGACATAAAATATTAATACAGACAATAGTTATAGTGAGTATTGTTTTGACATCCCTTTTGGGTCATCCAATCCTGCTCTACTTTCTAGAGCTTTCTTGTGTATGTGAATGCTGTTCCTTGAGCAGAGCTAAATTAAATAATCAACACCATACTAACTCACATTGTAAATTGCCAGTAGTATTACCATGTATTGAACTGTACACTCATCCACCACCCCCACACAAAAAAATTGTTATCATCCTAATCTCTGGTGACTGAAGAGACCTGGTCTGGAAATAGGCTCTGTGAAGATATTATCAGTTAATACAGGGTCATACCAGAATAAGATGGATCCTGATACAACCTGAAAGACACTTTATAGAAGAAAAGATGTAGAGAGGCAGAGAGAAAGGCCATCACGTGACACTACAGCTTCAAGTTAAGGAAGGCTTTGACCCACCAAAAGAGAGGACTGAAGCATTAAACAGATTCTTCTTAATGTCTCAAAAGGAATCAACACAGCTGACATGCTGATCTTGGATTTCCAGCTTCCAGAAGTGTTAGAAAACACATTTCTGCTCTTATCAGGCACCAGTTTGTGATATTTTGTTACGGTAGCCTTAGAAAGCTAAAGCAAATCTCATTATACTATAGCTAGAAGCCCCAGGTGCATCTTTTCTGTTCATTGCATAAATATGTAGCAAGCATTTGGTATCTGCCAGGGGAAAAATACAGAATTAGATATGACAGTCAGAGTGGTCCCTACTTGAAGGGCACTTAAAATGGCACTTAAAATCTGGTGATTCTTTCCCTTTTTAGTAATAACTGAACAATTCTTCTTTCTCTGAATTCAATCTATAAATGGCACTAACATGTGCATAAACTTGGGGAAATATTGCTAAGTTCACCATTTTGCTCTGAAGACCTGTCTCATGGAAATGGCTACTGGAAAGTCTACCTCACCATGTACCCAAAATCTGAAAATGTCATGACTACTGAATTTGGGGCTATCAAACCATCAATGTTGACTCCAGTATGGTGACAAAAAAAGTATTTTTCTTTTCTCCAAGACAAAGTCAATGCTGTACTATTCTTGGGCTAAACTAGTACTCTGGAATGCCATTAACAGCTAACTTCTCTACAATCAACTGAAACATACTCACAAATATAAATCAACCCAGGATTAACAGAAGTACCAAAAAAATGCCAAAGTAAGGAATGAGGTAAAGAGGAGTGGAGGAAGAAGTATGATGTCACTTCTTCCCAGAAGTAAAGAAGTGGTCAGGAGATCCTGGGAACAGCTACATCCCTTGTCCTTGGCCAATATCTTGAGCCGTCTGCATCCTGATGCAAAATGTAGGATGCTCTGTGTGCCAACCTTTGGTCATTATAAACCATTAATTTACAGGATGTGAGGCCGCAATATTATAGCTTAAATTACAGAATTAACATTAATAGTCTTCCTGCTTCATAAAATGGGTGATAATGCAAAGTGGAAGCTGTTTAGTGGTTCACACACATCAGCTTCCCACAAATGCTAGAGCTGCCTGCTTTTCAGTCAGACACAAGCGTGTCAATCCTTTCTTCTGAAGGTCACATTGTGGTTTCGCTCAGAGGATTACTCTGAACCCGAAGGGTCACAATCTCCCCATAAAGTGGTGAAAAGTGATTGGGGTCTACCCACTACAGAGTGTTTGTAGTCTCTTTTTCAACTGGCCTGTAAATTACATGAAGGAAGACAATGTGTATTCTATCATTTTGAAGTTAGCTTGTCGGCTGGAAATGCTGTCTCCACAACAACATTTACTCATCCATCTACTTATTTATCCTGAGTATTTACTGAGATCTTTAAAAAGCCACAGAGGTCAACAGATGATGATGGAAATTTTCTGAGGCTGAGCCGATATGTTATATTACTTTATATGCTATGCTGTGTCAGTATAAAGCACAGAATACGTTAGGCAATTGTTGTACTGTTGAGTTGGGACCAACTCATAGCTGACCCTCCAGTGGTTTATCAGAGGCAGTAAATAATACCGGAATTTACTGCCCATCTTTTCCTTGAGACACATTAAGCATTTCTTGAGTAGTCAATCAATTTGTATTCACTGACCAATCAGAGCTGGCAGAGCAGTTAACCCAGTTATTGGGCAAAATAGTATAGGGTTCAGTGTCAGTCAAGAATAACTATATATTCAGAAAAAAAGGGAGAAACTTGTGAGTTGAGGACCGTTGGAGAAGGGTCAACTCAATCCGAGTTGAGCTTTGAGATTCTTAGTATCAGAAAAGAGAGTCATGCAGTGAGCATTCCACAAATAACGGTGAGAGAAATCACATGGAATAATATACTACAGTGTAATTATTATAAATTATAGTACATAATATGTAATGACTTTCACAAAAGTCATTATTACTTGTTTTCTGTATGCTAATATATAAGTGCTTCATATGTTAAATGTTTTACACTCATATCACTAATATTCAAAATGAAAACTACAATGATTTTTAAAAAAATTCTTCCCTAAAATGAGGCCATGAATGCTCAAACTCAAATGTAAACCTATGCCATTCACTGATCAAATATTTACAGACTCTTTTTGCTTACTTTGTAATGATCATTATTATTCTCATTTAAAAAATGAGAAAAATAAGGCTTAGAAATTTTGTTCTTCAGATTCTTTTAATAATCCAGCTCAATCTTGTCACCACATGGATTGGATAGCTGGTTAATAGTGTAATGAGGTAAATGGCTCCTTTACTGTAGAACCAATGCATAGAATGCTGAGGTGGGAACTAGTCAGGTAGGTCATCCTCCCAGGCTTAAATTGAACATGCCTGGCAGGGGTGGGGGAGTAGGGGTGGGGGAGTAGAGGTGGGGTAAGAGAGATGGAAATCTTTCCAGGATCAATAAAACAGCAGCAAAGGAGGCAGCATGCTTTTTGGGACCGGATATTTCTGCTTGAGGTGGAAGGAGACTGAGAAACATAATGAGAGTAACACAGGAGTGCTCAGATGACAGCAACATTGGCCAAAACCATGCTCGAGGTGTCCACAGAAGGAGCATAGATGACTAAGCACTAGACAGCAGTATGAAAGCTAAGTAAACTCGGCCAAGCCAAGGAGCTAGAGCCTAGTGCTTTTATGTCTAGGCTTCCTGGTGAGGTTGAGGTAGTACGTTGTCATCAAAACTAAAATAGCTTTAAAGCCTTCACACAAGCATGAGGCAGAGCCCAAGGCCTTGACGACAAGGATCTGCTTTTGCATGGGTTAGAAGAGGTTGTACAGATGGAAGCACTGTATCATGATGGTTTCCAACCTAAACAAGCCCTATGATTGTAAATACTGATTTCTGGGTGATCATTTCAATGAATTATCAAAGCCAGTGGCAGAATAATGAGAGTTGTGGGAGTGACACTTGGTGTTGAAATTGGTAGAAGATGCATATACGTGGGGTGGGAGGTATGTCTGAACCTATAGGAAATAATTTTTTGTTGCTGATGTTCTTGATGGGGATTCTTCTCTCTTATAAAGTTAATGGAAGTCAGATTTTCTCAATCCATGCCTACCATATTGTTTTCACAATGCTGCAGTGACTGTTGTTAGATGGCATTAAGTATGACTCATAGTGACCCTATTTTTATTTGCATTTCTGACAAAACTTTATTTTCTGTAGCCTGGTTAACATATTGGCTATCTTAATGAATTAAGAAACTAAATAAATACTGACTGAACACCTACTACATATATTGACGCCATAAACGTCTCTTTGAGAGCACGACCACCCCCACAGGTCTGGCTGTGACAGACACTCTTGGGGCTGGCTCAGTGCTGATCCTAGTTCTAGCCTCTCTCCCTTCTTTTTTGCTTAATCCGGTCCTATGCTGTGCCATCACCAGCATCTCTGACATTCTTGAGCCTACTGCTGTAGTCATTGTGTCAATGCATTTAGTTTAGGGTCATCTTCTCGTCCACTTACCCTAGACCTTTGCAAGCATAATGTACTTTTCAAGGACTAGTCCCTTCTAACAACATGCCATAAGTACATGCGATGAAACGTCACCATCGTTGCCTCCACGAATCACTCTGGGTGCACTTTTCCTAAGACATATCTATTCATTCTTTTTGCAGACTCTCCAAAACCAGAACTCAAAAGCATCAATTCTTCTGACACTACAAAGCAAGTGATTTGAAAAACCCGAATGGCCTGAATCAGGTACATTTTAGTCTTCAAACTGAAACCACCACTCCTTCGTATTTTGGAGAGGTCATTGACAGCAGACTTTTCACAAATGTATTATAATGCAGAATCCATTAAATATCTTAGAGGAGGCAATGTTGTTGTTGTTGTTATGTGCCATCGAGTCGCTTCCGACTCATAGTGACCCTATGCACAACAGCCCTAAACCCTGCTCTATCCTGCGCCAACCGCACCGCCTCTGACACACCCATCCCGATTACCCCAGTCACTGAATCAATCCAT
>NW_006399782.1:15649418-15655145 GCF_000299155.1 Elephantulus edwardii | reverse complement strand
TAGAAATTGTTAAGAAAGAAATGGAACGCATAAATATTGACATATTAGGCATTGGAGAGATGAGATGGACTGGCATGTGGCATTTTGAGTCTGATGACCATATGATATATTACTCTGGAGATGAAAAGACAAGGAAAAATGGGTTTGCCTTTATAGTAAAAAAAGTAATTTCTAGATCCATCTTGAAGTATAACACCGTGAGTGACAGAGGAGGCAATACTAAAAAAAAATTAAAAAATCACAGTTCTCAATTCAGAACTGACTCATGGTAGATCCTTCACCAGTTTTCTGAGGCTGTAAATTACATCAGAGGAGATTGCTCATTTTTCTTCCGAGAAGTCACTGGGACAGTCAAATGTCTAGAGAGGCATGGCCTGTGCATTAGTAGTGCAAATATTTACGTCTGGACTATATCAAGAGAGCTCTTTCTGAGAGGAGAAGATAAGCACTTATTAAGGATTGAGTAAACACTTGTGCCTAAGCATTTTACACAGTTGACTGTATTAAGCCTTTTGCTTACTGGCTACTCAATTTTTACTCCCATTTTCAGATGAAAAATGGAGGTTTAGAAACATTTAGTAACTCATTTACTGTCACATAGTCACACCTACCTAAGTGAAAGACATGGGTGAAGCCAGATCTGTTTGGCTTGCAAACACTATGTTTCCCCCTAAGCAGCTCACAGCCTCCCTCATGCTCAAGTGGTTAGAAATTAATCCCTAATGGATTCTCCCCCGATATTTAAATAGTCTCAATCATTTAGGCAGAGTTTTAGGGATATTTTGACTCGAACTTTTATTTCCTTTTATGTTTCTTACTTTCCTTATTCTTTCTAAATTCACCCCCATCTAAATATTTCTTTATGCCTTTTAATAAATACAAATGAGTATCTCTATACAATGTGGTTTATGTATTGAAAAGTCCCTGCTGCAAATATTTTTAAACATTGAAATAGGGAATGATAAAATATCACTTTAGAATAACGAGCTTCAGTGTGATTACAAGTCATTGCTGTTTACCACTCTCCTATGAAATTAGACTGGCTGGGCCTCTGCAGAATAGTGAAGGCCCAGATCAGTCATCCACCGTCTCCTTAATGCTCATGCCAACAAACAAATGCTCCGACTATTTTAGAAATAGAATTACTTGGTTTCTTTTTGAGAAACAGACTCTTTACCTGCCATGGTTTCTAAAGCATCAAGGAGAACACAGACCTTAGAGGTGAACTGTTTTCAAGGTTCAAATCACATCACTGCCATCTGGTGAATATGTGACACTCAACAAATTACTTGATCTCTTTTATCCCCACTGTTGCCACCTGCATGATGATAGCAGTATTTAACTATTCTATCCAACAATTAGGTAACTCTTGTGAGCTAGGTAAAATCAATGGGCAAAAGGGAAGCTTGTGGATTTCCTTTTATTAAAAACAGATTTCTCCATGTATTTTTCAGGGTTAGGGAAAGAAAAAAAAGTAATAGAATAGTTTAGGATGATGCATTCTAGATGAAGTACCAATTAAGAACAAACCTGAAGGATATAGGGAAGGTAGGTGCTGGAGAAGAGTATTGGATATACCATGGACTTCCAGGAGAATAAACAAGTTAGTCCTGGAGAAAGTGAAGCTAGGCTGCTACTTGGAGGCAAGGATTCAGAAGCTTCATCTGACATCCTTTGCACAAGTTGTAAGGTGTGATTAGTCCTTGGAGAGGGACACCATGCTGGGGAGGGTAGAGGGACAGCACAGGAGAGGAAGACCCTTGATGAGATGGATTGATTCAGTGACTGGGGTAATGGGCGTAGGGGTGTCAGAGACATTAAGATTGGCACAGGATAGAGCAGGGTTTAGAGATGTTATATATAGGGTCACTATGAGTTGCAAGCAATTTGACGGCACATAACAACAAAAGTGATGAATAAAAAGAATTATATAAAGAAGCATTGGACATGCAAAATTTTTCCTATAGTAGAAAGAAAAAAAAAGAAGTAGGAGAAAAATCTTGACTTTGGAAAATTGTAGGAAAGCTTTATAATTGCCTCATGGTGTACTGGAGGTGTAGGGTAATGTGCTGAGATCAAAGCAAGGATCTTATCTGATAGAAAATTTGTACCCAGGGCTAGGGAATGTGGCTTTTGTTCTATAACTATTGGTAAGCCATTAAAGTCTTTTAAGTTCAAAAGTGGTATGTTGCTATTTAAGATGAAGAGATAGTATATTACATTTTAGAAACATGCCCAGTATATTCAACAAATGTGTGTTTATTACTATCAATTACTGTATACTCTTAGAAGAGTATGCTTCCCTTTGAAGAAATCACTCCCTTTATTTCAGTTTGGCCTGGGAACCAGTAGATTTTTTTGTTTGTTTTTCAGAGGATCAGTTAAGCAGTACTGAGCAAAATAAAGGCTATAGACAGTTATTATGATAGGATATGCTATATTTGTTATTGCTGGATTTAGGTGCTGTCAAGTTGAATACCACTCACAGAGAACCTATGACACAGATCTGAACACTGCCCTATCCTGTCCCATCCTCACAACTTCCAATACACTTGAGCCCATTGCTTCTGTCACTGTGTCAATCTATCTCATTGAAGGTCTCCCCTTGTTGGCCTCCCTCTGATGGTCTTTTCTAGGGACTAGCTTCTTCTAGCAACATGCCCAAAGTACGTGAGCTGAAAATTTGCCATCCTTACATACAAGGAATACTCTGGCTGCACTTTTTCCAGGACATATCTGATTGTTTTTTGGTGTTTGTTTTTGGTTGTTTGGTTTTTTTTTTTTTGGCAGTCCATGAGTTACACAGCACTCTTCTTCAACACCACATTTCTAAAACATCACTATTGTTTACGTCATCTTTATTCCCAATCCAGTTCTTAAACACCTAACAAGTGATTGAAATAATCATGGCATGAATCAGGTTCACTTTAGTCTTCAAACTGATATAATTGCTCCTTATTAATTTGGATTAATCTGGTCCCTGATAGCAGACTTGCCCAATGCAATACATGTCATGATATCCTGACTACTGGTAACAAGGGTATTGATTATAGATCCAAGTAAGATGAAATAATTGACAATTTCAATCTTTTCTCCATCTATGATAATGTTGCTTATCATAGGTGAAGATTTTTACTTCTTGGTGAAGAGATGCAATCAATATTGAAGGCTATAGTCTTTGATCTTCTGTAGTAAGCACTTCAAGTTCTCTTCACTTTCAGCAAGCAAGGCTCTGTTACCTGCATAACATAAGTTGTTGATGAATCTGCCTCCTATCCTGAAGCTACATTCTCTTTCATAGAGTCTGGATTCTCAAATATTAAACATCCAGATTGAACAGGCTTGGATAAAGAATACAACCCTGATGACTGACCACCTTTCCTGATTTTAAACCACCCAGTGTTCCTTTGATCCAGCTGTACAATAGCTTCTTGATCTAGGTATACATTTTTCATGAACATAATTAATTGTTCAGGGATTCTTCTGAAAGTTAGCCTACATTTGTTATGATCTACATGGTCAAAATTCTTTGCAATAAAACAGAAAGAGATATTCTTCTAGTATTCTTTGCTTTCAGTCAAGATCCCTGATGCCATTGTCTCTTCTAAACCTAACTTGGACTTCTGGTAGTTCTCTGTCAATGTGTTGTTCTAGCCATTTTTGAAGTAATCTTCAGCAATATTTTTCTTACATGTTTTAATGATACTGTTTGATAATTTACACATTCTGTTGGATCATCCTTCTTAGTAATGGGAACAAATATGGATCTATTCCAGTTAGTTTGCCAAGCAGCTTCCATCCAAACTCCTGACATAGACTGGGGAGCACATTCAGGGATATGTGCTTTTTTTTTTTTTTTAAAGATGCCAGTTTGTATACCATCAATTCCTGGGGCCTTATGTTTTTTGCAAGTGCATTCAATACAACTTGGACTTCTTCCTTCAGACCACTGACTCTTGTTATTGTGATACGTCCTGGAAGTTTTCGGTGTCAACCAATTTTTAGTAGAGTGATTCTGTGTATTCCTTCCATTTACTTTTTGATTTTTCATGATTTTGCCCATGGAATTTCTAGTATTTCAACACAAGCCTTGAATTTGTTTTTTCAGTTCTCTCAGCTTGAGAAATGTGGATTAAATTCCTCACTTTTTATTTTCCAACACCAGTTCTTTGGATATTCTATTATAACGTTTTGCTTTGTTATCTTGATCTACCCTTTGAAATCTTAAGTTCAGCTCTTTTAGTTTACCATTTCCTCCTTTTGGGTTTACTTTCTGATGCTCTAGTGAAATTTTTAGAATATCTTTTGACGTATGTTTTGGTCTTTTCTTCACTTTTGTGATTATAAGCACTTTTTGCTCTCTTTATGGGTGTTTTCTTTAATTCATTCCATAATTCATCTGGTCTTCAGACATGAGTATCCAAGTTCTCAAATCTATTCTGGAGATGACTTTTTTTTTCATTCAGGTGAAATAGACTTATGATGAGACACGTGCTGTGTTTGTTTGGAGGGTAGTATAATCCAGTTTAAACTTAAATATCGATCATTGAAAGTCACTTCTACCCTTCTCTAGATCTTCCTATAATTTTCTTTATTTAATTTTCTCTGTTCTTTAACCTCTCATGAAGTCCCAAATTTAATACTTACTCAGAAATCTGATGAGCTGAGGTTTGTTTGCTCTGATAGCAACAGAATGAATTATTTTATTGAAAATAAAGTAACACAGAATATATACATACCATAAATATACATATGTGTTGTGTGCTTTTGTAAAACATTTAGCATGTAATTCCACCTAAAATAACTCATTTGATTTCCTTCAAACATTTATTTTATCACCTATAAGATTATGAAGTCATACAAAAGGATAGGCCTTAATGGTGAGATTGACAAATTATAAGCAACTTTCACCCCCCCCCCCAAATGAGCTATTTTTAATTAGTCTTGATAAAAGTACTAATGTGTACTTAAGATCACAGAGGTTCTTAGAGTCTCCGGTGAATACTGAAAGGAAACCCAATGAGTCATCACATTCAGTCTACACATTATACTAGATGACATACTGCTTGGCCACCAACTCCAGTTAGGTGTTTGAAGGGGAAAATCAAGTCAGTTTATGTTTATTACCAGCTAGCAACATTTTTATTAGTTCTCCATTGCCTGGTCGATATGAAAACCTTTAGGCAAAGCATATAAATTCTAGTTAGCCATTACTTCCTGCAGTCTTTATCTGCACACATCCCTATTGTTTCAAATGCTCCTATTTCTTCCCAACTCATGAAGGCTTTATGGTTATACATGTTCTAGTTCTTACTGTAGGATGCTGGGTTTTTCTCAGAGAGATGAATATGGATGATTTCTTCCTCAAATTGAATTTTAGTTATAAAGGTTTCACTTTTCCCCCTCATCACAAAAGAAAATTTATCTACATTTGGTTTGTTAATTCAAATAAACTTCAATACATAACTGTATTCTCCAATTATGATCCTACTCCAGACTGAAATAAATTCATTACTTAGCAACCTCCTCCCCGACCTCTGTGTATCAGATCTCTGAAACTATCTGAACAAAATAATTTTATTCCTCTTCAATAGTCAGCCTGTATTTCCAGAAGAGCTTCATTTTGGCAATAAATCTTTCTTAGATTCACCTCCTCTTTTATGCTCACTATTGCAAAGGTGTTTGGCTGTGTGGATCACAAGAAACTGTGGCTGACTCTGAGAAGAA